>NC_134568.1:71172120-71472120 GCF_050947875.1 Dermacentor variabilis
CATCATGATTAGCCAGGCTGATGATGATGATCATGAAACATCAGTTCAGGCTACAGCCGCTTGTCCAAGTCTGTTGTCCTTAAAAACTGCAACAGTGCCCTCGCCGCGCTCCGCCGCGATGGCTTGTGATGTCGGCATTGTAAAATTATTTCCTCAGTTAAAGGTCGTTGTTGAAAGCGCGCTATCACTATTGCGAGCGATCGCCTCTGTAAATAGTAGCGAGGACAGTCACAGGGAAGGTTTTGAAGAGTCTCCTCACTACTACAGCCATCAAACGAGGCGTCGTCGGCCCATCTGACTCAGAATGCAAAAGACTTCGTAAAGGCCACTCCTAACCATATTCGACAAAGTTTCGCGTCGGCAGAGTACAGCTGGGATGCGAAGGCGAAGAGAAGAGTCTATGTGGTGCAGCCAGTTTTTTTGAAGCATTCTTGTTTTCGGCGCAAGTATTCTAGCGGCATCTGTCCTTGATAACGGTATCGACTCCTCTTCGTCACCTTGAAGAGCCTACCGAGCAGTGTTATCGGCGTGTTCGTTACCTATGACGCCGCGGTGACTTGGAAGCCACTGAAATGTCACGTGGTTGCGCCCGGAGACCCCAGCAGGGGCCTGGGAGCCGTCGCAGATTGCATCGAGGCCATTGAGGCGCGCATGGCTTCACCCGCCACCGTCGTACAACCGCTAACCGTTCCCGCCATGCTGAAGGAAGCTAGACTTCAGTATTCCACCAGTGCGGCGACAGGCGGTCCCAGTCTTTGCGCAGCCCTAACTGCCCCGTTAGGCGGTTGTACGTCCGGTCAGCGCAATAATGAACAGATCCAAAGAGAGCTTTCGCCTTTGGCAATGGAACTGCAGGGGGTATTCCAACAAGAAAGCCCTTCTGCAGCAGTTTTTCAGAGCAGGTGATGACAGCCCAGATTTTTTTTCTGATTCATGGTACGGTGAGGTGCACTGCAGGTCGAGCCAGACACCATGGAGGAATCGATGGCTTCTCCAATAAGGAATGGCCGCTGAATGAATAGCTTTCAAAAATCGCTAAATAGATGATTGCCTAAACAAATATCAGGAGCCGCGGGGAAACAAAAGGTGCATATGGACTTGTGCGTCGTAGACAGATGTAAAAGGGCCAGTTGCAAGGAAAACATCACATAGTTATAACATAGAATATAAAACTTCTACGTAGGTAGACTGCCAAGAGCACAAAATGACAGCGCACATTCAAAAAGCGCAGGTTGTCGTCTACGCTATATCGCCGCGAAACCCATTTTCTTTCTGCATTGCTTTAAAAAATTTTGTATCTGTGACACTTTTGATAATTAAAAATGCCTTGCGTAGCATACTGAGAACCGTAACCAAATTTAAACAGTCGATTCTTGCGAAATGTTTGGCTAGCTTGAAATTTTCGAAAACACCAAATAGTTCCTTTCCAATACGAATCGAGTGCTACACCCTAACTATTAGTATTCGTGTTCTAAACTTGGAATATTCGCCCACCCCTATTAATTAATTAATTTTCGGTAATTAGTCTATTATGCAGTTTGATTTCTCGTGCAAATGTCCTCCCGTTTGAGCAATCCAGCTCAAAGATCAGAGTTTTGGTACGGGTTAGTTGGTATTCCATTGCAAACATCCCTTACAACGCGTACATTTGGTCCCTCTGTCTGTGTACTCGCTGTAAGTGATGTTTGCAAAGATCAGAATTATGCTACTTGCCACAGCTGATGTTTAAAAATGCATTAGTCTTCGCAAAAACACCCGGTATATATATTAAGACTCGCCTCGCCCTCTGCTCACTCGTCCGTGCCTTTAGTGTTGTTTTCAGTATGGAAAAACATCGCTTTCCTCGCTTCGCAACGTGCCGTTCGAGAGCTCTGCAAGAATAGGCATGGACGTCGCATATAAGATGGTCATTATTTACGCATATACCGCATGCAATGCCTCAGAAGGATGCGCTGTCCAAGCACGAGTTACGAGGCCGCCAGGCCCTAAAATGCTCGCGAGAATTGCGCAATTGTAGCGCCTCTCGACAGCAACTGGGGACTTCGCGTCGACGTCCAGTGGAAGAGGAAGGGGTATTCGCGCCTGCGGTACAAAAAAAAAAAAAAACAACCGCCCTAGTGACGGGTTACAGGGCAGCTGGAGCTCACGAAAATGCCGGTCCTGCACTATGTCACCTGCTGTTTTATACACTTTCGTTGCTTGGAGTGCGCATTTCTCTACCACGATTCCGACGCAGCTTGTAGTCATACATTGTTACGGTTCAGCATGTGTTCAGATTTGCCAGCAGTCGTACTGGTTATTGCAGTACATTCCGCCTTGCCTCCTCTTGTTTGTTTGTTTGTTTTCCTATATTTGTTTCCTTTTGAACCAGTACTAAAAATAAAAGAGCGGACACGGCACTGTCTGCGTTTTATCGCACGGACGAAACGAAACGGAACGCAGCGCTACATAATATATCTTGCAGCGAGCGAGAAAAGAATAGAAAAAAAAAACAGTAGCAATATCACCACACGGAAAAGGCAGAAAACACCAAGCTCCGCCTGTCGGCGTGTGTAGCGCACGCACTTCGCGCGCATTCACGCTGCGCTCTTTCTCCTCGGTGCATCGTGCGTGGAGAAAAAGTTGCTTCCTGGTTCATTTCTTTGCCTAATTCTGTGAAAAGGTACCAAGTTAGCACGGCAGCTTCCCCGAGGGACGAAGGCGGCATGGTGTGCCACCGAATAAAAAAGCACAAAGGGGCACTCAGTTTAGGCTGATAAGGTATTCTCGCAAAACTATATATTTTAGTTAACATCGAGGTAAGAGAAATAGAGTAGTCGGCGCACTCTCTACCTAAATCTCTCCACAGCAGCCGGTTTGGAAGAGAAGAGAGCACTTTTAGCGCCAGAATGTTGCGTCACCCCTCACATGGGTAAATAACTTTGTAACCATATGTGAGGCGTCAAGAAAGGTTGGCTGATGTGTCTGAAAGTTAATTTCATCATATATACTTCCCTCTGTCAATGAACCGCGACATCGTGTTGGTTTTGTACAAAGCCCTTCCCAGAGGCTCGAAAACAAAAATACAACCAAAAGCGAGACCGCATTCAAGCATTCGATCACAGTCATGGTCTTGACGTCATGCTGCACTTCCCTCCACCAGTACAAATATAAACACATCATTCCTATACTCGATCGTATTGTCTCTTGGCACAATTCTTGCATGCTTTCTTTTTTTCTGAACCTAGTTGAATTTTTGTCTTGCCAGTTTGTCTGGCGAGTAACGAAAAATCGGCAGACCACCAGAAGCAAGAAGAATAACATGACCCGTAAACGTCTCTTTATATGTACTGTTTTTCTTGGTTTATTTATTTATTTATTTCTTTCTTTCTTTCTTTCTTTCTTTCTTTCTTTCTTTATTTCTTTCTTTTTTCACGGCATTTGCAGGTGACTAGGTGAAGCTTCCTTTCCTTCTGCTACCTCCAAAACTGAGAATAGACGCGGTACTGTTCCCTTATGTGGAGAGCTCGATGCAACCGTCATATTCTCTTTCTTCCTGTTTCACTATTTCTCTTCTTTCTTTCTTTCTTTCTTTCTTTCTTTCTTTCTTTCTTTTCTACACCTTCTATACCTATAGCAAAGGCCCATACTTCCCTAGCAAAAGCAATTTTTCTGTTGTGCCGAACCACACTCTTGCTGATCGCTTGTCTATAGCCAGGGAAAAAAAACAAAAAAAAACGATACCGATGGAAAGCGAGCGGAAGTGGTTTTCGGTCGAGCACGGCGGTGCTTACCCTATTTGCGCCTGAGTGTATAAGAACTAGCTTAGGCTATACAATATAAACGCCTGCATTTATTTTGTTTGTTTGTTTTTCGTTTCTTTCTGAAGATTTTCTTTTCTTCACGCCTGATGCCTTCTCTTCCTTATTTTCTGCTTTCTCTGTTCCTTTTTTTTACGACTTACCGAGACTTGAACTGAGAATGAGCAAGAGAATGTTCGCGAACTTTCGCAGCTTGAAATTGAGATGAAAAAGGGCGTGGTCTTGCTTCAGAGGCGCGAATCCGTTCCATGCATTCCTCAGCTATAAATATACACGAACGCTCGGAATATATTCCGATTCGATGTGGAATGAACTAGAACGAAAAATTTTTAAAGAAGTTCTTCCACACTTTATTTAGTTGCATCTTCTCCTTTTTTTTTCATAGGGAGAAAAGTACGTTTGCAGCGCCCTCACGTATATTCCTGGGGAAGACGGGGGGCACGTTTTGTTGACCCTGCATGTATAGTTGAAAAGCAACAACAATAACAACATCAAAAAAGCTGTAAATGCGACCTGAGCGGTATTCTTAAGTGGAAGCGAGGGTGGGGACATTGTATAATAATAATAATAATAATAATAATAATAATAATAATAATAATAATAATAATAATAATAATAATAATAAATGGGATGTGATGCACAGTTATATGTGCATCAGCAACCGGCTGCAGTATAATATGGCTGGGTGTCTCCAGTCACCTCCGATGCAGCCGTCATTGCTTGAACGGCTACCTGATCCGGAAGCAGAAATCCTATCGCAAAACGTCCGTTAACAGAATGCAGAAAGCTTCTGCAACGCTGACATAAGTGATGACACACAGAATGAAGGGGCCAGGAGCATGATGCTTACCTTTTATTTGTTATCTATTGAAATCGACCCTTCCTACGTAAGCAGGTCTCAAAAATAAATAAATAAATAAATAAATAAATAAATAAATAAATAAATAAATAAATAAATAAATCTATCGACGGCGTAGATTGCTTTACGACTTGGTTTCTGTACAATGCGTTGGCGGACTAGTTGGTGCGAATCCACAATTACTTTGTTTAGCGCAAAACAACGGACACAAGAAAGACGACAGGACAAAGTGCTTTTTACGCATTAGTTTCTGTACCATGCAGGGCCACATCCGGCGGAAGAAAGACCGTTGCCGCGACCCGGCTGCTTTCGTTATGGACTAAGCCGGAACTTTCCCAGTATCGGGCACTGGTCTTCTCTGATTAGCCGCAAAAAGGGAAGAGAAATAGGACAGCTGAAACTGTCTCGTATACCCCAGAGAAGGCGCCTCGCTTTTGCCGCTTCCGTTGTCGGTGTTTTTATGTGAGGTGCTTTGGCCGATGAGGCTGGGATTACGAAGTCATTGTTCAGTCCAGGCGCGAAGCGTGACATGCATTCGGAGCGACGCTTTATGTAAAAGGAGGCACAAAAAAAGTTCGATATGCCATTGGTGGCTAGCATCGGTTTGCGTAGCAGGAGGAGGAATGGAATAGTCGGAAAGACTGCCACTGAGTTCTTGCCTTGAGACATGTAGCCGGACTTACTTTACTACAGCTCTGTGTTGTATATTCGGCTCCAGCGAGTATCTAAGCCGTGTATCTAAGTCATGAAGCGTTTCAGCAATTTGAAAAGAATTACGAGCGATCGTACCTTGGGTTGGACCGCAACCGCTCTCCAAAACCATGATTCCGCGGGCATGTGGTAAAGGAAGTGAGTGAAATAAAAGAGGCGACTACTATTCTAACAGCAGCTAAAGACTTCAATTGTCTAAAATCGTTATGAACTGTTTAATGTATTTGACTGATGTTAAAACCAAAAAAAATCAGTGCTTGTAATGTAACTCAGTGCTTGTAAATTTAACTTGGTTATTTTTTTATTCGCTCACGGAATTGTTCCATCGGGCGCTAATACGTAAAGCTATTCCAAACTTTTCTATTCCAATTCTGCAATCAGCCCTTCGCGATTGGTCAAGAACTTTTTGAACCACCCCCAGTTCGCTTGTCTGTCACGCGACGTCACGAAAACCGCGATAACTCCCCATCTCTTATGACGCGTACACACTGATTATGTATCATTGGACCAAAAAAAATTTTTGTATTTCTGATTCGACGCCTTTTAGCCATTAACCCTTGGCTATCTGTCAAAAGTTTTCGGGCTGCACCCACTTCACGTGCCTGTCAGGCGTTGTCGAAAAACCGCGAGAACTCACCGCGTCAAAGTGACGTGTACGCGTTAAAGATGCATTAATATGCCGAACAAAACTGAATTTTTTTCTGAATAGCCGGAGGCTGCCCCGTTCTCAAAGGAATAGAAGATGGCTGCCGCCGATCACTGAGGCACTGGGTACTCGCACCTGCCGGAGAGCTTGGGTTTATTTACGTGTAATAAATCTTTCCTTGCGCGGCCGGGTAACCTTTTCGAGCACTTTGGGCACGTATACGACCTCACTCTGCCAACTCTGCTGAGGATCCGCTTTAACGGCATTTTGAACCTTCCGTTGCACGCCACCGCGATTTTCTACCAGCCACCGCAAGCTAAGTATGCGAAAACGGACCAATCGCAGACACCGACACCATCCTCTTCATCCGGTTATCTATTTTCAGTGAGCTGGCTCGGCCTCATCGAAACCCTCTCCACTTGAGCGTGCTCCTCGCCTCCAGAAAGCCAATTACAAACAAAAAACCGCTCAATGTTGGCAGTATTATTCATTTTGAAACCAAAGAAAGTGACCTCCCATAAACTAGGAGAGCATTTGGTTGGGCTGTTCAGGCAACGCATGCTGCCCGATGCTTGCGTCGGCGGTTACGCAAATTTGACGTCGGGAGATTGTAATAAAAACATATGTAATAGTTTCCTGTTATAGGGCCACTGGCTTGCGATATGTTTGCATAATCGGTGATAGAAATTCTACCCACGTTGCTATGTTCTTCGGCGCTGGCCTAGACAAGCATAGATAGTTCGATCTGTTCACATGAAACATATGTCTGCTATTTTTTTTTCTGACAAGAAAAATAACATGTTAGACGAAGAGATTGCGATAATCGTTAAGCGAGAAACGGCAAATCGTATTAGGAATTTGTTCGCGTTTATTCCTTCTTTAGTTTTTGAAACCCTTTTGTTTCTTTATTGTAGCTTGCTTCATTATTATGCCTATTGCCTTATTTATCCTCCGTTCAGCACGGTCTGAATCGAGGAATACAAATTACAGCCTTTAGCAGCTTTGTGCTCAAGGCATCTTGGCTACTTTTGACGTTTGATCTCGGACCCGCCGTGGTTGCTCAGTGGCTATGGTATTGGGCTGCTGAGCACGAGGTCGTGAAATCGAACCCCGGCCACGGCGGCCGTATCTCGATGGGGGTGAAATGCGAAATCACCCGTGCACTTAGATTTTAGGTGCACGTTAAAGAACCCCAGGTGGTCGAAATTTCCGGAGTCCTCCACTACGGCGTCCATGCCTCATAATCAGAAAGTGGTTTTGGCCCGTAAAACCTCATAATTAATTTTTTTAACGTTCGATCTCAAGAAAATCGTGCGGCTATTTACTATAAGTTTGTGAACGGAGCGCGTTTACGTGCATCTGGCCAAGCTGGTTGGGCGAGCTAACCCACCCCCTCCGCGTGTTCACTCTCACTCTCGGGCCAAACCACGCTCGCTTGGCCCGACACGTTAGCGTTTACACGAACCCGGCGACCGAACTTCGGCTCGACAAGTCGTCTCCACCCAACTTTATCGGGCTCTTGCAAACGTGTATACCTTAAACGTTCCGTGAATATACACTGGACGTCTCCAGTGGCAAGTAAAGTGCACCGAGGAAATTTTGAATCTGAAATCTTCAGCCGCGGCTTCACTATACCATGGAATGCGCGTGCTCGCTCTAACAAATACATTTGTATTTATTAAAGAGCTCCCCATGCTCACGAGGCAATAGCAGACTCGTGACGCACGACACGACGCCGTAATGAATGGTCGCAATACAAATTAACGCGTAAAAAAAAAAAAACAGGTTTCTTGCGGATGCGCGGAGGCAAAGCACGATGGGGGTGTTGCAAGGAACCGAGCTGGCCGCGCCGCTCTATAAATGGCAGAAACGCTGGAAAAGGGGTATGCGTTTGAGTTTCCGCGTAACAGAATTATGTTTTCTCATATATTCAAATTAAACTGCGACGCTGTCATGTCTGCTGGTTGTGTTTAGGTCGTACTTTGCTATTTTTTTACCCATTTTACTTTGAGGAATTCAATTAGTTCCATAATGCCTCGGTGCCAAGGGGAGAGCCTGCGTGGTTGAGGCTCCGATTGACTTTTCGCGAAACGACGTCCGACACCGACAGCAGATATTTTTTCGCAACACGTGGTTCTTAACGCTATCGTGTTAAGAGAGAGGTTACGTATAGTGAAGCTAGCTATAGCATACTGTGACAATGAGCGTACTGTCTGATACAGAGTGCGCCCTATACAATGACTGCGAAAGAGATACATCTGCGGTAGCTTTATATGCTCCTACAGAGAATGCCCGCGTTAACGTTACGTAGCTAAGCGAACAATAGAAATGCTGCATGCATCAGGCCTTCAGGGCAACAGAACACGGGGAGCACTTGCGAGGCGTTGAAGGCAAACGCTTCTTTTGTGGCGTCGCCTTTTGCCAGCAAACAGGAAAATAAAATAATAATAATAATTGATTTTACTCTATGCACTACACACGTATACTTACTTGGGGCATAACACTAAGTGCGCATTGTTCTTCGTATTTTCGTATCAGATAATAGCGAATGTGCTTCCTTTGGCCACTATATGCATTTCTATAGTGCTTTTCGTAATTCGTATTTTTTTTTTCAGAGAAATTCTTTTTTGTGTGATCATGGCTAGAGAATAGCTGCTCCTATAGGTGGAACTAAACAGAAGAGAGTCCAGTACAACGCTGTAGCTATATAAATCAATGCAGTTCGTGCTCTCTGCCTCTCACTGCCTCATTCAGACACAACTAAAAAGAAAAGTGGCAGATGTGACCAATTAAAGGCGCATATCTTGAGTGTCAGAACTAAGCCTCTCTGTGTGCCTACTTCACAACGTTGCTGTAGTACGTACGTGTTGATACTGTATATTAGCGACGTCACTTTTATAGTATCTACATGTACTCCACTTACAATCTGACACGAGAAGTACCCAGGGGAGCTTCGAGGGCCCAACATCTCCTTGACATTCGTGTCACAGAAAAAAAAAATATGAAGAAAAGCCTGCGATCACTTTTTCCCCCTTATTGTACTATATCCGAGGCGATGTCTTTTTTTTTTTTCTTTGACGCTTTTTAGCGGTGGATTTCTTAGACGCAAGAAGATGAACGTGTGCCAAGTTCAACGAAGTTAAAAGCGGAAGTGAAAGCGCCTAAACTTTAAGTGAATCTGTGTGTGCCGACTAGCCTTATAGAGAGCTTGGCGCCCCTCATTCAAGGAGCCATGTAATTCCTCGGAGACGAAGAGCCCAATTTGTCCTCCCCGGGCCGAGGGGAGGATCGTCCTGCTCTTTTATTACTGCTCCCGCACGTGCTCGAGGGACACCACTGGCTTTCTTCTCGAGCGGCAGAGTGTCGTCGTATCCTACGCATTTAATTTCTTTCTATTATTCCTTCTGGCTGTTGCCGCTTTCCCGTGTTGTCTGCATGCTTCAGAAACCTGCGTATCCGGCCTTCTCGTTCTTTTGCGACGTACACCCTCCCTTTTAGAAGCAATGCTCCGTGCGTGTCCAACATCCATAGAGGCAATGTTTTTAAAGACTGAAGTGAAACGGTGCTGATTTTTGTAGATGCTAGTCGCTGCAAGACCCCTTTATTTGCTAGTTCGCTTCGCAATTGCTGGGATAACCTCAGGCGTCTTTTTTTATTATTTTATTTAAGTTGTAGCATGTCATTCCTGTCTTCCAAGCAGCCTTGTTGATTAACATGAATGAGGCTAAAAGAAATTTCAATTTAGACTGAAAATGTCAAGCGCACGCAAGGGGATACGTTCAAACAGGGACGATACAGGCCGTGAGTAGTGCCCGTTATCATGCGTCGTCTTATTTGCCGCTTACTACTTCCACTGAAAATTACCAATAAGACTAGCGCCGTGCAATCTTGAACTTCGCTTTATGCGGACATGCCCGTTTCATCTATAGTGTACGTTTGTGTGTAAATTATGGAGAATTGAGCCTCTCACATGGCGGTGTATGTCTAGGTTTGCGTGCGTGCCGAGTGAGTCTCTCTATGCAAACTCCGCTGTTAGCCGAGTTCCAAAAAAAAAAAATCCACAGAACACGTCACGGAATTTCTATTTTTGAAACAAACTTCTTTTTTTCATGTCAAATTGCTATTACTGTGGGGGCACATCTGTTTTATTCAGGATTAAACTGACGGTGCACATATGTTGTGCACGCACGTCTTTTTGTTCGAATTCGCGCCCCAGGCGCCATGCATTGAATTGATCGCTTGTTGCTAGAGTTTAAAAAGTTTTCCTCCGAAAATCAAATTACTAGGAGTGTACGAATATTCCAAACTTTCGAATAACGAATCGAATAGTTGCTATGCGTAAATACAAATATTTTTTCGAATATTTTGGATATATTTCAAAACGTAAAATGTGTCCAAATAAACATAAAATTGGAGCACAAGTACGGTAAACTTTCGCCTCCCCCCTCCCCGGAGGCATAGTATAGACATAAAATATTGTTACGCGAAGGACTAGTCAGTAGCTTGCGTAGTCGAGCAGGCTACATCACTTAGGTAGCTATAGTGTGCAGGCTGCACAACGATGATTCACACTCGCTGAAGAACCCTGTGAAGGTGAAGAAACTACTTGGCTGCTCCTAATGCTACATTTCTGTTTCTAACAAACAACGCTCTATAACGTACGGCGTAATATAAGAAATTTGTCAGCTTTAAAAATACCGAGATGTGAACATGGTTTTATATTAATTTTAATAATGGCTTTTCATTATTCGCAAACTTTTCCGTAAGTATTCGATATTCGATTCGCTTCGTTTCTGGGGCTATTCGAGTCTGTCTCAGAAATCGCTATTCGTACACTCCGACGAATTACTCAATGACAGCCTTGTATTCTGACTGCCACCATTTTGAAATCTAGGAGTGGCGTCAACCATTCCGAAGCCAGATTCATGACGTCGGTCATGCGTTGGAGGCATTCACGATAGGTCGGTGCACCTTCATTTTAGGGGAGTGTAGGCCTTCGCGTCTGGCTCGTACGCCAAGCCGGCCAATCAATGGCTCTGTTGCAGCCGCTGTTGGGCTACGCGCAAAGCAGTTCAACATGCCAACAGCGACGCCAATAGAGCCATTGATTGGCCGGCTTCATGCTCTGTGATACGTTGGCTGTAGCGTTCGATTTTTCTGCTGTCGACAGCCATTTCCAGATGCGCTGCCGTGTCGTGCTGCCGCGTAACTATGGAGTTTTGTTGCTGAACACAATGTCGCGTGCTCGATTCACAGCCCTGGAGGACGCACTTCCTTGGCGGCAAAATAAATAAACGACCGTGCAGATAAATTTAGGTACACATTAAAAAAGCCCACATGGTGAAGAGTAAACTGGTGCCCTCCTGTGCAACGTCTTTCTTGGCCCAAGCCTTGAGCAGAAATCTTACTCTAAATTAATGAATCAATTAAGTAATTAATTAATTAAACTTATTTAGATCCCACGCACTGTGGGAATCGGGGTAAGTGGCGCTTTCTGTGCTGTTTGCTTTGATTGACGATAATTAGCGGTGATGTTGACGGCGAATGTTTAATTTCTTCAACGTTTTGCGCAACACGAGAGTGGTGATTTGATGTTAAACGTTACCTTGTGTGCACAACTGCTGTTTGTCTGCGCTGCACACAGCACACGTAGGGAGAGGTGTTTGCTTGAGGTGTTGTGCGCCATATTTCATAACCTCTGAGAAGGTTGAGCATTCTCATTGCCTCACATGGCACATCGCATCGTGGCAGAAGTATTAAACTTGAATTGTATTATGGTGCTGTACGTGCGAAAACCACAATCCGACTATGAAGCATGCCATAGTAGCGGATTCCGGAATAATTTTGACAAAATCCAAGTGCACGAGTGTGCTTTTATTTCGCCCCCGTCGAAATGGGGCTGCTGCAATCGGGATCAAACCCGCGACCTCGAGCAAAGCCATAGCCATAAAAATACCAGGGCGAGCACAGAAGTGTTGATTTGATGTGCGACCGCTTCCGTGGTGTCGCCTAGACCCTGCGGTAAGCTTTCATTATAGCGGCTCTGCTTCTGCAGTTGTCCGCTTGACATATTTGCATAGGGTTTGTTTTTCAGAAATAGCAGACACGCACCGTACCGTATATTGAACTTAAATTTATCCAGTTTCCCCACAAACACTGTCGAGTAGCGTTTCCTTGCCTTCTCAAGTCACATATTTACAACCCCCCTCCCCCTGTATGGTAACTGC
Source organism: Dermacentor variabilis (assembly GCF_050947875.1). Taxonomy (NCBI): domain Eukaryota; kingdom Metazoa; phylum Arthropoda; class Arachnida; order Ixodida; family Ixodidae; genus Dermacentor; species Dermacentor variabilis. The sequence continues at coordinate 71,184,364 of NC_134568.1, forward strand.
GAGAGTGGCCAGGCTGCTACCCACTCGTTTCGCGAATGCGTCGGTTCTACTCATCATCTGCCCCTTCTCCCTTTCTATCGAGCTTCCCTCTGGACTTTCACGTTAGTAGAAAGGTAAGCGCTTGAGTTTCTGCAATGCTTTTGCGCGGGGTCACGGATAATTACAGCTGACAAGAGGCTAATGTAGCAACGCCCATGGAGCTCCAGAGGACATTGTGTACATTGGACGCGGTGCAAAGGTCCAAACGAGTTTCTCGCGGCGACTTTCCTCTGCAGCCCTCCTTGCATGTATACACGCGCTCTAAACTACCCCCCTACGCGGTGTGCTAGACAGCCACAGCAGCAGCAGCAGCAGTGGGAAAGTCGAAGGAAGGGACAAAGAAAGGTTCGCTTGAGTAATAACGAGAATCCTTACTCTCTCTCTCTCTCTCTCTGTATATATATATATATATATATATATATATATATATATATATATATATATATATATATATATATATAATAAGCAACGTCACGCGTAAGGTATATCAATCTTACTTTTGCAAGAGTGGCACCTGCGGAGTTCGATTGCTACAGTTATGTCGAACTACACATAACAATGCGTTGTCCCCCCCCCCCCCCAGGCCCCGAAAGAAGTAGCAATTTTGGTGGTGGAATATTTGAAGCTCTATTAAACCATCGCTCAGCTGGAATCTATCTCGCTAGCGAACGAGTAAACATTATTAATAGAAGCACCCTTACATCTTGCTCCTGCTTTCATTAGCCTTCAATACGGCGGTCTCACTTCGCGGCCGTACCTAACTGTAGTGTACGGAAAGCGAACGCGACCCAACAATCTCACGACCCATCCGGAAGGGCGGCAGAACAGACCACATCCGCGGTCTCACGATAAGCTGCGCCTCGCCAATCGAATGGCGCCCGCATAAGTTCACACGGCTGTCCCGCAAGACTTGCTGCGGCCAGACTGCCCTCTTTCCTTGCACTCTCGCTGCTTTCGGCGTATGCTCGCTTCGAGACCGATTCAGCCGAGCAGGCGGCTGCTCATCACGTCCCCTTCCTCTATCGGGCCCGAGAGTGTGCGTTGTGATTGGGCTGAGCGCTGGCGCCCATTAGGTGGCCACCAATTTGGCCCACGCGTTTTCGAGAGACGGCGGCCAAGCACGCTCCCTTCACGCCCATGCCTGTGGAGTATACTATTGGGAGGGAACGCGCAGTATGCGAAAAGGAATGACGGGCGGCCGGAGCGTCAACGCGCTTTCTCCGCCGCCTCCCACTTCTTCTTCTATAGGGACAGACTTCGCCAAGCAGCTCTTTATCCTCCGCCGCATGCAATGCCCCGAACCCCTTCTACTACACTCTGCCTCACCAATTCTGTGCACTGGAGCTAAAGCTACGAAACGCGTCAGACAACCAGAACCGGGAACCAGAAGAGAGGCTCCTTCGTTGTCCGCCTGTAATCCCCCTCCGCGCGACGCTGATTGACTGGAATCTCGTCGGAAGGATTACCAGCGCACAATGGGCGAGCACTCCTCCCTTCTATGAATGCACAATCGGCTTTAGTTACTTGTGGGCTAACTCGTGTCCTATAGCCTTCGCCTCATTGCACGGAGTTGGCGAGACGGAGCATATAGCTCGCACCGCACTTCCCTCAAGGTGCAGGAATTCGCGCCCCGCGCTTTCGGGAACGCCGTGACTTCGGCGGTGGCCCGCAGTGCTCTTGCCCACCGCACGAGCGTGTACTGTGTGCCGGTCACTCGGGCGATGCGGAGGATGGAGCCTGCGGCGAGCGTGGACACAGCGGCACGAAAAAGCGTATCTGTTATTTTTGACGCTGGTGCTTCCACGTATACACCGATGGCGGCATGCCGCGCGATTAAGCAGACCCGACTCCGTTCGTCCTTGCCGCCGGATGTACCTGTATAGGTAAAGGCGGTTCGATATGCACAGGAGCCCAACAGGCGTATGTTTTTAGTGCATGCAGCGTTGGGCCGTGGGTGCTAAGGTGCTCAGTGGGCGTATCGTCGCTGGGCTTTTCTCGGGACAACCGTTTCTCTTGAGAGTGCGCGGTCCGAAAGTTCTATAGCTCCCTATTGGGACAACGCTGAAAAAAAAGATAAATGAACAAATAAAAAAGAACTGAGAAAAAATGACGCGAGAAACTCGCCAGGATGCTGGGTTTGTCAAGTCGTACCTCCCTATTTTGCTGTAGCAGAACGTAACGCAACAAAAACTCGTTGGCGTTCGCGGCAGCTGGAGGAAGATGTGGCTGCCGCAAAGTGCGCCGTATTTGTGATGTTTTACGCTTTCGCGTGCACTGACTCTCATGGGAATCATGGAGAATCAAAACTTGTCGTACTGAGAAATTGCGGAGCGATATTTCCCTGCTGTATCTTGATTTTGATCGTTTTATATATTCATGGTTTATTTTCTTAAATGACATATTGTTGAAGAATGACTGATCGCAGAAGTCGTGATTCCACATCCACAGTAAAATTTTGTGTATCGGCGTTCTGAACTTCCGCAGTGAATCAGAATGATCACTTGTGTAATTACAAAGAAACCACTAAATAATATACGTTTACTCCATTTAGAGCTCGCATTTAAAAAAAGTGCTGGCTCTCCCATAATCTAGAGTAGATGTAAGCATGAAATGGCAACCTGCATCTCAGATTGGTTGGAGATGGTACTATCGGAAGGATTAATATGGGTGTAGTGCATGTACGCAACGGCACTCCCCACCACACGAACCGCACCGCGCCATACTGTGAACTGGTCCATATGGACGCTGCCCAGCTAGAAGCAGAAAATTGGCTGAAGGTGTCACTACAGGTAGCCTAAAACCCCAGGGAGACGGAGCGCACTGCCCAGCTAGAAGAAGAAAATCGCCTGAAGGAGACACCGTGCAGCGTGGCACCAACTCTCGAGGCACAAGCCACGCCGCGGAACTCGCGGACCGCTGGTGTTCAAAAGAGCACAGGCAGCACTGTCTCAGCGCGAAAAGATAATTATAAAGTATATGGTGCCCTGTATCTGCCTTTTGAACGTCGCCCCCCCCCCCCCCCTATTGGAAATGACAAACAAAACTTCAGCGTGCTAGAAGCTACAGCTTGTGTGATACTGTGAACAAACATTAGGGAAAACTCGGAAACAATATTTTGTGTAACTTGTTTGGGAAGCAATTAGCGTATGTAATGCGGTCATGTACAAAGGGTTGCGCACCAGTGACCCCATGTTCTTAAGTTTTTACTGGTTACACGGATGATCTCGCTTTGTTCTCGGAACTTGCCCGCATGACGGCTCTGGCTTGTGGCTCAAGGTCAGTTGAAGGTGGCCCAAAACGAGAACTAAAATCATTTATTTCATTGAGCTTATATCATCTTGCAAAATTGCCCGTTTACCCAGGCTGCAATACAATACAATACAATCTTTATTGTGCATAAAGAAAACAAAGTACATATAGCAGGCCTACCAAAGCCTCAGAGGGCTTGACTGGCAGTGCCTGACAGTCAGATCACATAAAATTGCACAGGGTTAGTAGCGGAGTTAGCTATTAGTGGATCGAAGCAAAATGTTGAATAGTTATACAAAATGTTACATTAAACATCGAAAATCCTATGTAGTTTCTTAATCCCACGTCTTTTGTTTGCTTCTTACACAGGCGTTGGCAATTTATTAAATATGGCTGGAACATAGTATTGCCGCGTTCTCCTTCCCTACTTTGTCGCAGTCTTGGGGATGACGTAGGGTTCCTTCGGTCTTAAGGAGCGGAACAGGCGTATATCGTGTTTTAATATCATTATTCCAGAAGTGTTTAATTACAACACTTTCGACAATCAGGGTAGGGAAGTTTGGCTAATTCAATAACCTAAAGACGTCTGTTTCTTGCTTTGGACACAAGTCGTAAGCCACTGTTGACAGCAGTGAACGTAAAATTGAATTAATTCTTGAGCTCCACCTAAGAGTACAATGGCCATACACAGTCAAGCCATAACGTAGCACACTGCAGACTAAAGCATGGACAATAACTTTTAGAACGGAGATTGGCATAAGACATCACATATTGTATAATACACAGGAGACCGCGCGCAGCCTTTTACAGAGGTGGGATAATTGCGAGTTCCATAAAAGATCACAGTCAAAAAGCAACCCAAGATACTTAACAGAAGATGCATTTTTAACAGGCTGACATGTGCATTCATAACAGTCTGATGTGCGTAAGAATAATGATGTCGTAGGCAGGATTTTTTTCATGGGGTTATAGAAACAGACAAGTCGCGTTTTAGGAGGGTTGATGCTTATTAAATTAGCCGCAAACCAGTCCATAGCTTTAGTTGCCTCATTCTGTAAGGAGCTCATTTGGTCCATGGTTGAAAGGGGACAGCAGACACTGGAGAGCTGCCTTTGAATCACAAAAGATGGACCATGAATATGGTGATTTGGGACCAATAAACTCCAGGGCAGCACGGATTAGCTGCGAGTTCTGCAGCCGTTGATGATGTAACGTGAGACGTCTTGAATTTGATAGTGACAGATGTGAAATGTCGCAAATGTGCAATTAGTCGCAGACATCCGACTACTCCACCATAACGCAATCGACAAGGGACACAGCATCATCTATCAGTGGATACCGGGTCAATGCGGAATTTCGGGAAATCACAGTGCGGATGACGCTGCCCGGTCGGCCCATGATGGTGCCCAGAATATACCCATACCGCTGTCAAGAACAGATGCAGCCACAAGTCTTCGCTCCCTCGCACGCGAGCTTACGCTAACTCTGTGGAACACCAGTAAATTCACGAACACACGTCTTCACAGATTGGATCGAAGTTTGCAACTCCGTCTTCACCAGGGTTGCCACAAACGGAAGCAACACTTCTGTGCCGCCTATGGCTCGGCGTGGCATTCACGAACGCCTATTCCTTCCGCATTGGAATGGCCGACAGCCCTGCTTGCGACACCTGCGCCTGCGAAGAGACGATCGCGGACCTCCTCTGTGACTGTCCACGTTACAATGTGCCAAAAAAAGTGCTCGTGACCGCGCTCGAAAAACTGGAGAATCGCCCCTTCACAGAAGAGAAAGTTCTAGGACACTGGTCCAGGCGGGTTTCGGCACTGAAGGCCTTAAGGGCTTTGCTCAAGTTCTTAAGGACATGTGAACTGTGCGACCGCCTTTGACTATTGTTGCGTTACTGTGTGCATTCTTCTTGCTTTTTTCTCTCGGCCTTCTACTTTTATTCCCTTTACCCCTTTCCCCAGCACAGGGTAGCCAGCCGGTGTTTACACTGGCTAACCTCCACGTCTTTCCTTCCCTTTTCTCTCTCTCTCTCTCTGTAAGGAGCTGATTGCATCAGAGTAATTAGTTGCACAGGATACAAGAACAGTATCATCGGCATATTGATATATATAATTACCTACTACATTGGAGAAATCATTCACATAAATTTTAAAAAGCAGGGGGCTTAATATTGAGCCCTGAGGGACTCCAGAATGAATACAGGTAAAAACACTTAAACTATTTCCTACCGTTGCACACTGTCGTCTATCCTGCAGACAGTTAGTTAATAAATTCAAGAATGATCCACGAAGGCCTAGGAGAGACAGTTTCTGTAACAAATTGTCATGACAAACACTGTCAAATGCATTAGAGGCATCCATAAAGAGGGCACATGCTACCCGGTTACGCTCTAGTGTCAAGTTTAAAAGATCAGAGAAAGCTTCTAACAGTGTTTGTGTACCCTTCCCCTGTACAAATCCATACTGATGTGATGATAATGCACTATGCTTATCTAGAAACCGTGTTACCGTAAGAGCCACGTGTTTTTCTAATATTTGAGCTATACTGGGAATTATCGAAATAGGTCTGTAATTTTCAATACTATTGCGTGCATCTTGCTTATGAAGCGGAATTACATTTGCGGTTTTCATATCAAGTGGAATCACACCACCATCCAAAACAGTGTTTAAAAGAGATAGCAATACATGTTTAATTGCGTCAAAATTTCTCTGGAGTTCACTGACATAGATTTTGTCGAAGCCAGGTGATTTATTCGTCTTAAGATTAAAGACAATGGACCTTAATTCATCAAGCGATAGTAAAGGAAGATATGCGGAATCTAGCAAGCTATCTGTTAAAGTACACACCGATGGTCGCCGTGTCTTCGATCCCGAGACACTTGAAAAGAACTGATTAAATAAGTTTGCCACAGTTTAGTCGTCTGCAGAAAAATAAGATGAAAAGCGCTGTTTAGGCGTTGAAATGTTGCCGCCTCTAAGGTTATTGATTAGGGACCATGTTTTCTTTATGTCAGATCGAGCTTCTTGAAATTTCTTTCTAAAATAAACGCGCTTCGCAAGTCTGATCATTGCATTCACCTTGTTTCTGGCACATCTACGTCTTAAGCGCGTGTCATTGCAGTTTGACGACCGCTTGGCCTTAGCCCACAACAAGTCTTTTTCGTTTATGGCAGATAGGATTTCGCTGGTCATCCATTTTTGGCTCAGGTTACGTTGCCTGATTTTGACAACGCGTGTTGCCGCCTGCCTAAAAGCATCAAACGCAGCTACAAATTCGCGGTACATGTTTTCCGGTGACACAGTACATAAAAGATTATCCCAATAATTTTTCTGGACTAGTTTATCGAAAAGCCTTGGATCAATTATACAAATTGGTTTGACCGAGTCAATAGCCTCTGATAACAAAGGATTCACAGTCTGTTTCAGTGAACAGCAGACGAAGTAGTGGTCAGAAAGCTTAACCTGGTCCAATGGTAGATTTTACTTCCAGATTATGGGCTCTTAACATTTACATGATCAATGCAGGATGAAACAAGACGTTTAGATAGGAGTTCCTCGCGAGTTGCTGCGTGGATTGTCATTTCAATTCCCCATTTAGATAGTGTAGTGCAAGTATGAATTGCTACTTTAATCTGAACATCAGTCAACGCACACGTTTCGTTCCACGTCCCGTCCTATACGTGATGAGTGGCGTACATATATGCGCGTCAGGGCGTTGCGTGAACGTTGTGGTTATGCTAGAAAAAAACGGGGTCGCACCCGTATATAGGGGACTTGCACGCTATGACACGAAGTCGGCTTGATAACTTACGTGATCACACGAAGTGGTCTCTACTGGATTCATTATTACCTTGGTCACCGGGCAGACTTGGTCCGTGGAGGCTTTGCCCGGCCACCGTATGCCGCTGATACCGTCCGCCGCTTCCTGCGCTCGATCACCAGTGGCACCGGCGAGCAAGGCTTTATTTTCCTTTACTTAAAGGTAAATGCATGAATTTGCAATAAATTCTATAGACTTTCTTGGGGGGGAAATCGTTGAAACTCATAATGGCTTTCACGAAATTGTGGATATACGCATCATAGAAAGCTAACAATAGGGCGAAGAAGTGTCTCATGTTCAATAACCAGCACACGTTTGCCTGAAGACAAGTGAAAAGAAATGCAAGCCAGTCAGGCAAACAATTTGCACCGGCGCAATCAAGGTGTGCTATAGGGTTACATTGGATGGAGCGATTCGAACCGCTCGCTTCCCACGAAAATTCAATGCTCAACTATGCGCCACGCTCGCATTCTAGAAAGCGCGGGTACGCAGGCACTTATAGGCGGCGATCATCTCAAAGAGATAGTTATCCTTGACACGATAGAAATATACGTGCGATTGTGGCCTCATGGTTAGAGCATCGGCCTCTTGCGCTGGGGGTACCGTGGTTTGATCCCACCATCGCGCACGTATTTCGTTTTTTCTTTCTTTTCTTTTATTTTTAAGTATGAACTACTCGGCAAAACAACAGCAGCGCCCGGCAGCCATGGTACGTGTCACGGTGAGCAAAGTCAGGGAAGGTTCACAAAGAAAGCTTCGCTTTAATAAACGTTTACAAGTGCCTTTCTTGTCTCTTTTATCCAAGCTAAGTCTTTTATTGCGCGGGGTTGACGTATACGTACTGCCTAGTTGAAGAGAAAAACGAGCACTTAAGATGCACACTGGTTCACCCGGTATACTTCGGGTATGCTTCGAGCAGTGGCGTCTGTTCAACTGTTGAATAAGTTGAGACGCAAGCATCATTCCATATAATATTACATTCCAAAACCTCTATGCCAGAAACACAAAAACACCAAAAAATTGACGAATTCTGACAAGAAAGAAAGAAAGAAAGAAATGCGCCAGACTGTATTCCTTGCTCGCTCAAATTCGTGCTATCCTCGTTTTGAGTTCTATTTCAACCTTTACATTGGCTCCATTAGCCTTGTTATCGCTAGCAACATGCTAATTGCTCACAGCGCATGCTGCTATGACGAATTGTACACCGTGCGGCGTAAGCATGTTCGAACTGATGACGTGTGCACAAAAACTCAGGCGAACAGTTCTCAACACCTTTAGATAATGTGCGTGAAAGTAGCGATTGAAAAACAATATTGCAGATCCTACGCACTGTGGCAATCGATGTAAGCGAAGCCTTGTGTGCGGTTTGCTTTGATCGACTATAATTACCGGTGATTTTGACAGCGATAGTTTAATTTCTTCAACCTTTAGTCCAACACGAGAGTGGTGAGTTGATGAAAACGTTAAACTGCGTGCACTGCTACTGTATGTCTGCTTAGTACACAGAACACGTAGAGGGAGGTGTTTCCTTGAGGCGTTGTTGCGCGCCATACTTCACAAACTCTGACTGCATTGAGCATATTCATTGCCTCATATGGCACATCGCTTCGTGGCAGAAGTATTAACGTGTACTTTAATTGTGGGGCAGGTTGCAGCGGTGGCGTAGAGGTACAGCATCCGCTTCGTGTGCAAGAGGTCCGTGGTTCGAATCCCGGTGCCGCGCAATTTTCCACATGATTAAAAAAAATCCGCGTGTTGATAAAATTGCACAAACAGGCATGGAGTGCGGCCTGATCCCGGTGACCAGAACCAGTAACGCACTCCCTCACCAGAGCAGAAATCGCCACCCTGGTGCAGTAGATGGCCACAACCTTCCATATAAACACAACAATCAAACCCCGGCCCCTCAGTCCCCAGCAGCTGCGAAGCAACTGACCTCGGCGGCGGTCAGACCTGCGACGCAGCAGAGGGGGCTATGAATCCCTGGATCCGGACAGGCCGCCATTGGAATCTCAACCTCGCAACGGTTAACGCTAGAATGTTACCTAGTGAGGCGAGTCTAGCAGTGCTATTGGAGTAATTAGAGGGCAGTAAATGGGATATAATAGGGCTTAGGAGGACAAATGAAGCGTCTACAGTGCTAAAAAGCGGGCACGTCCTGTGATACCGGGCCTTAGCGGAGAGGCGAGAACTGGGAGTCGGATTCCTGATAAATAAGAACATAGCTGGTAACGTACAGGAATTCTATAGCATTAGCGAGAGGGTGGCAGGTCTTGTTGTGAACCTTGATGAGAGGTACAAATTTAAGGTCGTAGAGGTCTACACCCCCTTCATCCCGTCATGATGACCAGGAAGTCGAAAGCTTCTATGAAGACGTGGAATCGGTGATGCGTAAGGTCAAAACAAAATACACTGTGGCTGACTTCAATGCCAAGGTAGGCAAGAAGCAGGCTAGAGACGAGGCAGTGGAGGAATATGGCATAGGCACTAGGAATAGCAGGGCAGATTTATTAGTAGACTTTGCAGAACAGAATAAGTTGCGAATAATGAATACCTTCTTCCGCAAGCGGGATAGCCGAAAGTCGACGTGCAGGAGCCCGAATGACGAGACTAGAAATGAAATAGACTTCATACTCTGCGCTAACCCTGGCATCATACAAGATGTGGACGTGCTCGGCAAGGTACGCTGCAGTGACCATAGGAAGGTGAGATCTCGAATTAGCCTAGACTTGAGGAGGGAACGGTAGAAACAGGTACATAAGAAGCCGATCAATCAGTTTGCGGTAAGAGGGAAAATAGAGGAATTCCGGATCAAGCTATCAAACAGGTTAATCGGCTTTAACTCAGGAAGAGGACCTTAGTATTGAAGCAATGAACGACAATATTATGGGCACCATTAGGAGTGTGCAACAGAAGTCGGTGGTAACTTCGTTAGACAGGATACCGGTAAGCTATCGCTGGAGACGGAAGATCCGATTAAGAAACGTCAATGTATGGAAGCCTCTAACCCTACAGCTAGAATAGAACTGGCTGAACTTTCGAAGTTAATCAACAAGCGTAAGACAGCTGACATAAGGAAGTATAATATGGATAAAATTGAACATTCTCTCAGGAACGGAGGAAGCCTAAAAGCAGTGAAAAAGAAACTAGGAATAGGCAAGAATCAGATGTATGCGTTAAGAGACAAAGCCGGCAATATCCTTACTAATATGGATGAGATAGTTCAAGTGGCTGAGGAGATCTATAGAGATTTATACAGTACCAGTGGGACCCACGACGATAATACAAGAGAGAATAGTCTAGAGGAATGTGAAATCCCACGAGTAACGCCGGAAGAAGTAAAGAAAGCCATGGGAGCTATGCAAAAGGGGAAGGCAGATGGGGAGGATCAGGTAACAGCAGATTTGTTGAAGGATGGTGGGCAGATTGATGGTGGGCAGATTACGGAATCAGGGTGTAGACGAGCAGTATGTAAAAATACTGAAAGATAGCTATAGCGGCTCCACAGCCACAGCCGTCCTCCATAAAGAAAGCAACAAAAGCCCAATAAAGAAGGGCGTCAGGCAGGGAGGTACGATCTCTGCAATGCTGTTCACAGCGTGCTTACAGGAGGTATTCAGAGACCTGGATTGGGAAGAATTCGGGTTAAGAATTAATGGAGAATACCTTAGTAACTTGCGATGCGCTGAATATATTGCCTTGCTTAGTAACTCAAGGGACTAATTGCAATGCATTCTGACTGACCTGAACAGGCAAAGCAGAAGGGTGGGTCTAAAAATTAATATGCAGAAAACTAAAATGGTGTTTAACAGTCTCGAAACAGAAGAGCAGTTTACGACAGGTAGCGAGACGCTGGAAGTGGTAAGGGAAAACATCTACTTAAGGCAGGTAGTGACCGAGGATCCGGATCATGAGACTGAAATAATCAGAAGAATAAGAATGGGCTGGGGTACGTTTGGCAGGTATTCTCAGATCATAAACAGCAGGTTACCATTATCCCTCAAGAGAAAAGTGTATAGCAGCTGTGGCTTACCAGTACTCACCTGCGGGGCAGAAACCTGGAGGCTTAGGAAAAGGGTTCTTAAATTGAGGACGACGCAAAGGGCTATGGAAAGAAGAAGGATGGGTGTAACGTTAAGGGGGGGGGGGATAAGAAGAAAGCAGATTGGGTGGGAGAACAAACGCGAGTTAATGACATCTTAGTTGAAATCAAGAAAATAAAGGGGCATGGGCAGGGCATGTAATTGGGAGGGAAGACAACCAGTGGTCATTAACGGTTACGGACTGGATTCGAAGACAAGAGAAGCGTAGCAGGGGGAAGCAGAAAGTTAGGTGGACAGATGAGATTAAGAAGTATGCAGGGACAACATGGCCACAATTAGCACATGACGGGGGTAGTTGGAGAAGTATGGGGGAGGCCTTTGCCCTGCAGTGATCGTAGCCAGGATGATGATGATGATGATGATGATGATGATGATGATGATGATTATGTGGCACGCCGTATTGGTGGACACGGGGTAATTTTGACACCGTGCTGTTCTTCAATGTGTCCCTAAATCGTGCACAAGCGTTTTTCTTTATTTTCGCCCCAGTCGAAAGCGGCTGCCGCGGTCGAGACCAAACCCGCGATCTCGAGCGATGCCACAGCCGCAGATCTACTGCGGTAGGCACAGAAGTGTTGATTTGACGTGTGGCCGCTTCCGTAGTGTCACCCTACGGTGTGCTTTACCACGGCTCTGCTTCTGCAGGCCCTGCGTAAGTTGTCCACTTGAGGAACTTTCATGGTGTTTATTTTTCAGAAATAGCAGAAACGTACCGTACAGTGCCATGAACTTAAATATATCCAGTTTGCCGGCAATTGCTGTCGTGACCTCACGTCACCTTTTCCCTATCACCCCCTCCCCCCTTTCCCCGCTTGTATCGGAACTGCGAGCGAAGAGTGGCAAGAACAAGCCATTCGTTTCGCGACTGCGTTGGTTCTACCAATTCTCTTCCTCTTCCCACCCCCTCCTCTCTACCATTATATCCACCTCCGCTCCGGACGGTTGCCGTTGTAGAAAGGTAAGCGCTGCAGTTTTTTGCATTGGTTTTGCGGGAGTTCCAGGATAATTACTGCCGTCAAGTGGGTATAGTGGCGACGCCCATGGAGCTCCAGAGGGCATTGTGCATATTTGACGCATTGAAAAGGTGCGAACAACTTTCTCGCGTTGTCTTTCCTCTCTGCCACGCTCCTTCCATGTATACACACGCTCTGGACCAGCCCCCGACGCGGTGTGTTAGACAGCAGCTGTAGCAGCAGAATCTGCAACAGTGGGAAAGTCGAAGAAAGCAGCAAGGAAGGCTCCGCTTCAAAGGGCCCCTCACCAGGCCCTATAGAAAATTTTGGTTACACGCTGGAAGTTGGTACGTGTCCTCTATGGAGCGTTCTGCCGCAAAAATTTTCGAAATCGGCTCATTAGTAGCCGAGAGAAAAATATTTCAGTGCCACGAACCCATGATTTCAGAAGGCGAGCTCCACTGCATAGCGAGACACTCTCTCCACTCGCCCCGTCTAGCCTGTGCAAGCGAAATTCCTTCTCTGCGTTCTCCCATACCAGAACTAGAGGATCGCGTGACGCATACATCACGAGACCCGCCTCCTTTTTTTTCTGCTAACTTTCTTCTTGCGGCGCTGCTGTTGTGATGTCTCGTCTTGCGCAGCGCGCGATCTCGCGCGCTGTGCACAAGGACGCATGATTAGCGGTATAATTCAGTGCTACACGAATACTGAGGCAGAACAAGCAGATCGCAGAGCATGATCACGCGCTGGGACATGATTGAAAATGGCATAGTTTCCGTACCTCCGACCGTGGGAACAAGCAGACGAAACAGATGTAGTACATCTCTCTTGCTTCGGTGCGAAGTAAAACAAAAACAAGCAGACATTCCATTTGTGTGTTATTATTTCTCTGAACTTCAATTCGTCAATTCAAGCAACAGATCACACAAATAACAGGTGTTGCCTTGAATAGTTCTCGAAGTCACGTGTCACCACGAGCGACGCCGCACTGCGGACACGACTACCTAGGCGCAGGGACACGACTACGTCACGGTCCGGCTTGGAGCACGGTAGCCGCAAGAGAAAGGGAAAACGGTGTTCGGATTGAAACTTTAGACCTATCCGCGGCATGTAGCGATGTAATTTTTTGCAAACACAATCGTCAGCACGCATTGTATGCTCTGCATGCGCTTGTGAGCTCAAAATGGGCACACCTCGTGAGCGGCCCTGTTAAATAAGATGCGTTCTACGTTTGAGAAAGCAAATGTTAACCTCACTGTAACTGACACCTATAGATAATAATTCATGCCCGTGCATATAGCTTGAACCTTGGAAGAGAATCATGGTTGTGGGATAACTCAAGTCACGCGAACGGAAAGTCAGCGTGCTAAAATCTTTGGGAAACCTCTTGGATTCTACGTTGCGCAACTACAAAATTTAAAACCAACCTTGTGGTCGACTGCACTTGATTTACAAGCATCAAATAATGGTTGTGACACGCCTTGTCATGCATGCATTATCGTCACCTGCGTCGCTAGTGCTTTTCTCTCTCTCTCTCTCTCTCACCTCCTCGTTATGAATATCGCGCCCGCTGTAGCTTTGAAAAATATGCGGCTTCGACCTGAAATTTTCGTTTCTTTCTACCGCCTAGGGCTGCTGCGTACAGCGAACTCAGCGCGGTTATTGCAGGGGAACGTCCATAAGCGTTTTCCTGACTTCCAATTTTGCGTATTTTGCTTTAAATGCCGGGCAAAGAGGAAGCAAAAGACAAAAATGTAACCAACAGCATGGCGAGGTTAAAAAGGCTAATGCCTCAAAGCCACAGAGACGGACTGCTGTTCGCGCGAACGAAAGGCAGCACTCGTTGTGCACAGCTCAGGATTCCAAGAACGAACAAGAAGCTATAAGGCAGGCTTCAGAGGCCCGAGAGCGCGGGAACCATGTCCTGAATGAAACCTGTAAACATGAAATTCACGAGAAATAAAAAAGAGGGGAATTCAAACTGCCTCAAGCGTTAACATATTTCTTGGGAACGCGCGTTCTTGGACACCCTATATAGCCCTGAAGTTTCTCATGTTTTTCTTATTTTGTTTCGCTCTCTTCACAGAAAAAAATAAAGGACGTTAGTAACAGAACCGAACAAAGCGTTCACTCGTTTCACAAGCGAGAGCGTAACGGCGTGTATAATGGTTGTTCCGTGAGGTCTTTGCGCTAGCCGGGATGAGCAATTGGGGCTCCCGGTCTCTCTCTCTCTCTCTCTCTCTCTCTCTCTCTCTCTCTCTCTCTCTATATATATATATATATATATATATATATATATATATATATATATATATATATATATATATATATATATATATATATATATATATATATATATATATACATGGTCGTTGCCCCTAACAGCACACGCAGTCCACCAGCAGAGCCCAACGCAGACCTGTCGTAGGTGAATGTCCGCGGTCAAGGTCTCTGCTTTTAGGACGCATCTATGTTCCCTAGGTCTCATTCTATCAGGACTACGCTGTTCTGCACATGACATGGCCTCTGACTTATGTGGTTGATTCCACGGTTAGCACAGCGTATAAACGGGATTTACGAGATGCCGGCTCGGCAGAGCACTTGCTTTATCCGCGCCCACGGCTTCCCCTGCGCGTCGCGTTCCTGCCTCGCTGTGGCATGCCCGCGTCACGGGCCAGCTAATATATTTATTCTTGCATTTCTCCCATTCAATATTCTTTTCTGGCTGTTCTTTCTGGTTCGCTCGAGAGCTTATTTGTCGAATTTGTAGCCATGGTCTTTCTTTCTGGCACTTGACGTACAGCACTGTGTGTGCGTGTTTCTTAGTTTGTTCCTGTCTCTCTCACTGTTCTTAATTTAAGAATAATTCTGCTTGTTTTAGAGAGCAGCTCTTAGGCGCCCGCTCCTTCGGCGAGGGTTGGCGGCGTCGGCGGCGTAACCGAGCGAACGAGTACAGCGAAAGATGAAAGAGCGAACGCGGAGCGGGATATGAAAGGACGCGAGCCGCGAACGGTGGATATTAATGAGAGCTGCCCCTTCAGTGACGTGCGTGCGGGAAACTGGTGTCATACGGACCCGCGCAACCGCTCGATGCGTACTCGTAACTGGTCTCAGCCGGACCGCTTGTTTCGTACTATCGTCTGCCCGCGTTAGCTCTCTCTCGCTCGCGTTTGTTTGGTTTGCTTGGTTTGGTCTCGTTCGCGCATGTTTCGATTGTAATGCTTGCGATTGTTTTGTGATCTGATTGTATGCGCGACGCAAATTGTGTAGTACTTTCTGGAAGCCATGCGTCACCAGCGATTACACTGGAATCTACGACGAATCGTGCATAAAAGCTGATGCGACCCGCAGATCGCCGACTTTGTTTCATTTCTCTCTCAAGTTCTTTGTCACACTATATCGTGACATAAAAGCACGCATAGAACTGCGCTCAAATTTCGCATTAGGGAGTATCGTAATCGTCGGTGAATTTTTTTTCCTCGTCCTTCTATTATTGTGATAGTTGGGGCGTCAAATCCGCATTACTTGAACCTGCTTTTATTTATAACCTCGTTTTTTTTATTATCTTTATTTGAACTCTCCAGTGATGAGACGCGTAGAATCGTTGGAGACGCAGAAAGAGGAGGGCCCGTGTTCACAAAAAGGCACTCACGCTAAAATTATTCGTAATAACAAATACCACAAAATCCTGACGGTAAACATAATATTAGCGACCGTAGCGGGAAGGAGCACCCACGAACAAAAAGCTTCGTGAATTCATCGACCTTTTCGCTTGTGCCCTTTTTCGCCATTGCTGGCTGCTTTCGCTAGTATGTCCACTATCAGGAATGACTGATATTTTCTCTTATGAACAATTCTAGCGTAATAACTTTTTTTTCGTGAATAATGGCCGTGGTTCCGTCATGCCAAGACTTAAAATCTCAGATAGAAAATAGACAATTGCTGTTTTTGAAATATTGAAAAGTGTTAGTCAAACGAGCTTTCTTCTTTCATTTTTCTAGCGTTACAAACGTTTCTCGTCTATAGGGACATGGCCATAGTCATTGAAAGACTGGAAGGAAAATGGTTGTGAAAGCAAGACGACAATGGGTAGTGGGAAAACAAAGCGAGAAGCTCGTTTTGAGAGGAGGCAATGCTGTGAGAGTACTCCTTCGTTCAATGCAAATTACAAATTACACTCTAAAAGCAAATTACACGCCATGCAGATCGAAAAAAGTCTAGCCGTTTTGTCGTTTATTTTGGTCAAATTCATTACTGGAAGATCTTACACGCTCAAGAGCACCGACTTTTGGGCGAGTTGGTTCTACTTATACGCTCGGCCGATACGCGTGTTGCTTCGTAGAGCGACTCGCATCATTAGTCTTCGATGCTGTCAAACTTTTTTTTTATTGTCTGTGTGTACGAGCTAGACAAAGTGCCACACTCTCCCCTCAATGACAGTCGCCAATTAGCACCAGAACTCACGTGATAGCTAATGGTTCTCTTTAAAATCAATGATCCCCGGCTGTATATATATAGTCTTTCGAATAAGGTTTGAGTCTTTTCTCCTTGCACAACGGTGGCATTAATTCGTTTAATTCATTCGTTCACTTTGGTTGGCATAGTTGCCGAGGTACCTGGGGGTACCTTATCTGTCTCCTAGGGTCTTTCAATCGTGCATCCCCTTCCCCACGCAGAGCTGCATATATGCGATCATATATTGACAACACGGCATAAATCTCTAGCTTCTAAATAAAGGGCTTTCGTTCTCTCTCTCTCTCTCCCTTCTCAATGCTGAATTGTTGTTTCTGACCGAGAGAGAGTAAAACATCTTTATTAATAATATTTGAATGGCGAGAACAGTGTGGGAGGAACGCTTAGTCCAGAATCTCTAAGATGATTCCGGCGATGTTTCGAGCCCGTTGTATCACAGCTCGGAGGACCTCGACCGACAAACCTCGAACGCGCATCTTAACTTTCTGTTTGACGCATTCGAAAAGTGAATTCCGTCGCAACGGCAGCGCGATATTTCGGTTTTACCTTCGATGCTTTATTTCTTTAAATTGAGCTTAGGCGCTAGATACTCGTGGTCAAACTCTGATTTGGCATAACTTCATTGATTGCGCACCATCATTTCTGCTGTGATTCCAGTTTTAGATCTTGAGATGTCGAGATTTAGAGCTCCCTAGAAGATTTTGAAGATACTGTCATATATATATATATAATAACGAGAGAGAGAGAGAGAGAGAAATTACAAGAAGGCAGGAGGAGGTTAGCCAGGTTGCACCTGGTTTGCTAACCTGTTCTTGGGGGAGAGGTAATGTATACTATACCTGGACGAGCGCACATGTCGAGATGCCTTACGGCTGTGTTTCTCGCGACCGCGTTCTTGCGGCCACTCTCGTATTTTGCTCAGCATTTTCAGGCTCCAAGAGACGGCCGAGTGGACTCTCAGAGAGCATAAACGTCTCGTAATATCGTAAACGACGCCCGCAGTTTTCTTACTACCCTTGTGTAATATTTTCCAGTATGTGGGTGTACTTAGCAACGTCAAGAAAACAGTATATTTCACCTCTTATAACCCGAATCATTTGCGCGAAAAAAAAAGATATCCCAATTTAAGTTCAAAGTATTTGCATGTTGGGAACAGCGTCCAACATTATTTTAAAGCCACTTGTAGCCCTAACGGAAGACCTATATGGCTCTGTGGAGAAAACCGGAAACAGGCATGTAGCGAAAACCATTTGCATTCATTTTTTTTTCTTCTGCAGTCACGTATTTCTCCCTTGCGTCTTATGACGCATTGTAGAATGCATCATACGAGGCGTTCCTGTTCCAACTAGTGCACCAATTCGGCCACCTCAAAATTTGTGCACCTGATTGAATGCAGACCTACACGGGTTTCTGGCGATCTTCAGCCTCGTGTGTATACGGCAATGCAATAAAGGAGCTAGTTAGTGCATGTTCATAATTTTCTCGTCCTGCATGTCACAGAGAAAATAAGAGGAAACAGATAAATAGAGGGACAGAAGCGCAATCCGCCCCTGCAAAAGAACAAACAAGGCAAACGCACCTAAATACACAGACGCACACGCACATACAAGCACGCACACTTCAGCGCCTGAATGATCTAAAAGAACGTATACTCTGCCGACGATCTCGCTGCGATTTTTATCCTTCCTTCTGAAACCGTTACTTCCTGTCATCTCCTGGCCACACCTAACAATTCAAGCGAGCGCCTAAGCCTTCTCTCAATACATCGCTTGGAAAAAAGAGCTTTCCTCGCAGAGTTATTGTCTTCTTTCTTTTGATTCCGTTTTATTCCGGGGGCGGCACAGGTGGTAAAGATTTTGCGATTAAAGAGACAGCTTTTGTAAAAAAGGATCAGACGTGCGGAAAACGTTGAGTCGATTTAAGCCCCTGTTTCCAGCCATACGCGGAAACAAACGTAACGCACATACGCACGCATTGCATGAGAGTCAAATTTTATAAAGATGGAAGCTAAATGGACCATGTCGGCTTCCATTATACACATTTCTCCTTGGCCGCACCCGCTGCACGCACGTACTGCGAGCGTTATAATGTTAGCCTGTATGCTCCCCACATATATATATACACTTTCTGTTTTTGCGTTCCCCTCCCTTTGCCGTTCAGTCAAGGTAAGTTTCATTAAGCGCGTCGACACTCCGACAGCCTAATTAGAAATCACGGGCTGGCGCGGCTTCCAAGGCGCCGTTTCCGAGCTCGCGTACGGCGTTTGTGAAAGCGTTCGTTAGCGGTGCAGCTTTTATAAGCTCTCTGCCCACCACGCACAGTGACACGTCGAACGTCCAAAGGTAAAAAGTATTTGCGAGATCATCCGTGAAAAATGCCAAAAGGGCAGAACTCAGGTTAAACAGTTTCAACTTTCCAGGAAGTTCGTTTAGTCTGGCACAATCCTGTTCAGAGCACGGCAGCGATCAAAATGCCTGCACGTGCCCATTTTTACAAACGCCCAGTTTTCTACCTTTCTTCTCCTGGTTCTCCTGCGCCGTCTTTGCTCAATTTAGCTCATTGCCGAAACTTAATTAAGCAATAATGTCCTGGACGGTGCCCCAACTCTTCTTTTATTATTCTGCGTTCCCACCTTTCCTCTAGTTCCATATGTTGTTCTGAAAAAGGTGTTTCAGAAGCTTGGCAGTTCTGTCATATATCTGCCGCAGAAGGTTAGTAAACTTCATAAATAACAGATGTTGTTTTGTGGATAGAACTCTTTACTGAGGACGTTGTTCCCCGCTATATAAGGCGTCGAAGCTATATAATTAGTCATTTCTGTACTTCGTGTGTCTCTCCAAATAAGCCCGCGAATACGCTCAAAATTGTCGCGCGA
This sequence comes from Dermacentor variabilis, assembly GCF_050947875.1. Lineage (NCBI taxonomy): Eukaryota > Metazoa > Arthropoda > Arachnida > Ixodida > Ixodidae > Dermacentor > Dermacentor variabilis. Next base: position 71,203,884 of record NC_134568.1, read on the forward strand.
GTGGCCGCTCGAGACATTTTGCGTGCGTTCGCGGACTTCTTTCACGCTCGGGGGGAGGGGGGGAGGGGGGAGGGGAATAAACTTTTATTGTACAAACGGCACTTTATGATGGCCGGGCCTAAGCCTCCCATGAGGGGATGTCGAGGGCTTGCCTCGCCGCCGCCTCACGGACGTGCTGGGTCGCACAGGTTTGGTCGTCGAGGGCGGAGCTCCGCAGAGCCTCATAGAACCTTGACTAGAGGGTCGTGGTGTTAATGTTTGTGTACTGTGCTGGGCATTCCCACAGCATATGCGGAAGCGTAGTCGGGTGAATGCCACAGCACCGGCAGTTGGGGGTAGTGTAAACGTCTGGGAATATAAGGTGGAGGCGGGCGGGTTAAGGGTACGTGCTTGTTTGTAGCCGACGCAGGGTGGTAGCCTGCGCCCGGCTGAACTTGGGGTGAGGTGAGGGGTCGTCGGCGTAGATGGTATGGTTGATATTGTCGACTGGTTGTAGTTGCTGGGCAAGACCAATCAGGACTAAGTAAAAGAGCATGGGAGAGGTAACTGTACCTTGCGGGGTGTCTTTGCTGCTGGTCTGATCGTAAATCACTGGCCGAGAGGGTGGCCGTGCGATTGCAGAGGAAGTCACGGATGTAATTGTAGGCTCGCTCTCCCAGATGGAGGTGGGAGACCTGGTCAAGGATAGCTGCATGGCAAATGCTGTCAAAGGCTTGAGTGAGGTCGAGTCCCAGGATGGCTTTCATGTTACGGGAACGGTCGTTTAGCACTTAATGTTTGAGCTGCAACGTAGCTTCTTGAGTAGAAAGGTGAGAGCGAAATCCAATGATGGTGTGCGGGTAGAGAGAGTTGTCTTCGAGGTGAGTGTTGATGCGTGCTAAGAAGGCGTGTTCCATCACCTTGCCTACGCATGAAGTGAGGCAGATGGGCCTTATGTTGTTGAGGCTAGATGGTTTGCCAGACTTTTGGATTAGGATAACGTTGGAAGTCTTTCAGGCCGTACGTACATGACATTCTTGCTTTTCACGCTCGGAAAAACACTTTTAAGTAGCATGTATTGTGCAACAGAAAGCTGTATCGGAAGTTCTTGTGTTGCTCTACAATTTTTTATTGACAATTTTGATCTAATTATAATATTTGAGAAGTTAATTAATTAAATAACACTAATTATATAATTAGGCTGTATGAAAAAAATAATCGGAGTTTCTCAAAGCGATGGCAAACAAAATTATCTTGGTTCTGTCCAGCTACGCGGCACGTGGGGCAGCCTGTATATAGAAAGGTTATATCAACGTACCCACGTTAAGTGGATTACGTAACCTTTGCTGACCAAGTATGCCCACATTTATACGGCGTAAAAAAATAAATAAATAAGTAATAACTTCCCACATAAAACCTGAACATGTAATGTCGGCTCACAGGCATCTTTAAAGCACACCAATCTAGCAATGGAATGGCGAACTATATTTAACGGATTGTTTGGGTTACTGCATTTTCTTTCATTTAGCCATTGCACAGTTGTCACTGGGTGTGTGCCCGTTCTTGGCCAATCCTGCGGAATGGACATATCCCACTATATGACACAAGAGGTGCAGAATCCCTAATTGTTGCCGGATTCGTGTCGTACTTTCCCGTGCATACATCTGTCATCCCCATTTTTCTCTCGTCAAGCATCATACATCCCCTTTGTTCCTGCGACGTCGCTGCGTATACGTCTCACACTGTGCATCCACCTGATTTCATGCTTCCATTTCGGCATATAGCTTGTGAGTGATGTAGTGCATAGACATAAAGAATTACATGACAATGAAGTCTTGACCTTTGTGGTGGATTTACATAAACGCTGCGTGCGAATTACCGTCTCACTAAATGAAAGTAAACAGTATTGTACTCATCGCCGTTAGTTATAAATAACTTATTTGCCAGCTTCGCTAAAGATTTGCTTCACATATATTCCAACAAGTTCGTTGGATGTGCACATTTATTTATTTATTTATTTATTTATTTATTTATTTATTTATTTATTTATTTATTTATTTTACATGTTGATCAGTATCTTCTAGAGTCAGTCTCATCACTCATAGCACCTAAGCCTATATAGCTTAAGTGAAATGGGGTAGCAGGAGGCCCTTGCTTTCAACCTCTTCACCTGATCCGCTATCTAAAGCTATCTGTCTGCATGCGTCCTCGCTGAATCCTGCCACATGACAACTGTTTGCTGTCCTTCTTTCGTGTTTGTGTGGTTAGAGCCCCCCACGAAGCCGCAGAAACCAGAACTACAAAATTATTCAGCATTGTTATCAAGAGCTTTGCGCTAAGGATACGCAAGAGGAGCCATGAGAGGTGCCATGGCAGCGCAACGAGAGTCACACAGCTGCAAGCAAAGGGAGGCTTGCCCTTTTGTGACTTCGAAACAGTACCCGCCGTGACCTTACGCGGCTTTTGTTGCAGAAAAGCGGAAATCTGCGGAAGTCTGCGCCGCAGAGGCGAACGCTCGAATTAGTTTGCAGCCGACGATGATTTGTATCGCGGCACAACCTCAGGCCGCAAACGTGTCAGGTCCTCGCCCCGAATTTCGACCCTCGCGCAGTGAGACAAGCGTCCGAATACCGACAGCTTGAGACTTCATTAGGCGGCGGGACGTGCGTGGCACGAGACGGCGCTTCTTTGGACATTTGGCGTTCGCGACTCGTTCTTGAAAGGGTCTCATAGTTGACTTGCGAGTTAGTGCGGCACCTGTTGAATGTTCCCGCCGCTGTCGTAAGTTCTCGTGGTAAACTATGCGCATAAATTATCCCTCGTTAACGAAAAGCTTAAAGAAACATTCACTGCGTCTGCGCAATAACGCCTAACTCTCTTTTATTTCCCGAGAAACATCTTCTCTTGCGTAGAACCTCCCATTTCGTTTCCTCAGAAAAAAAAAAAGAATAAAGGAAAGCAATTATGCGGATCTCACGCACTGTGGGAATAGATGTAAGCGAAGCTTACTGCGCTGTTTGCTTTGACCGACTATAAGTAGCGGTGATGATGATGGCGAATGCTTAAATTATTGAACGTTTATTTCAATACGAGAGTGGTGAGTTGATGCTAAACGTTATCTGTTACAAACCACTGCGGTTTGTCTGCGTAGTAGCAGTGAGACATGTTTGCTTGAAGCATTGCTGTGCGCCATTGTCCAAAACCTCTCAAAAGGTTGGTATTGTCGTTCCCTCACACAACACATCGCATCGTGGCAGGAGTGTTAAACTTTATAAGAATTATGGGGCTGTACGTGCCAAAACCACAATCGGATTATGACGCACGCCGTAGTGGCAGACTACGGATTAATTTTGAACCCCGGCGGTTCTTTTTTGCGGGCGCCTAAGTTTAAGTACACGAGCGTTTTTGTATTTCGCCACAGTCGAAATGTGGCTGCCGCGGTCGGAATTGAACCCGCGACCTCTAACAATGCCATAACCGCAAAGCTGCCATAGTGGGCACAGAAGTGTTGAAGCGACGTGCGACGCCTAGATGGTACGGCGCTACGATGTCGCCTAGACGCTACGGGGCTTTTATGCGGCTTTGAGTCTGCACGCCGTGCGTCAGTTGTCCGCTTGACGAATTTCCATGGTACTTATTTTTCAGTAATAGCAGAAACGTGCCGTGCCGTAATTAAATTTATCCAGTTTGTTCGCAACAGCTTTCGTGTCTAGTAGTAGCGTTTCTTCGCCTTGGTCAGGTCGCCCTTTCCCTCTCCCGCCCTCCTCCCATATATGCTAATGGTGAGAGAAGAGTGCTGTCATTCAGTCGTTTCGTGACTGCGTCGGTTCTACCCATTCTCTGCCTGCTCTTCCCTACCTCCTCTCTACCATTATATCCACCTCCCTTCTGGACGGTTGCACGTTGTTGAAAGGTAAGCGCTACATTTTCTACAATTGTTTTTCGGGGTTCAGGGATAATTACAGCAGTCAAGAGGATATTGTGGCGACGCCCAGGGAGCTCCAGAGGGCAATGTGCACATGTTTTTGGGTGCAAATATTCAAATGAGCTTCTCGCGTCGCCTTTCCTCTCTGCCACGCTCCCGTCATGTATATTCACGGTCTGAACCACCTCCCGACACTGCATGCAAGACAGCAGCAGCACCAGCAGCAGTAGTAGAAAAGCCGAAAGAATAGGCAAGAAAACCTTCGCTTGAAAAAAGGGAAGTCAGCGTGACAGAGTGGTTCGTCTGCAAGCCGCGGAATGCGAGCCATGCCGCCCGCGCACGAACACTATCTGCAGCACCATCCAGCGCCATCCATTCTGCGAGACCGGAATATTGAGGCGCTATGACCATGAAAATGCGCCTTGTTGAGAAGTGAAGAAGAACAGAAGAAATATAGGATGAAAGGCACATATTGTCTTGCGAGCCTGGGTGGATGACGGCCACGAAGGAAACGGAAATATGTTCAAAGGGGGGTCAACATCGATCGGGTCAGAGCAAATCAAATAGTAGACGTCTTATTTATAGCAGAACGGCAAGAAATATGCTCGCAAGAACAGGCTAAACGAGGTGAGTGTTTTTTAATATTGTCTAGTACGATTAACCGCTTTGGGAGTGAGAGGGAGGCATCAGTGAGAGGAGAGCCAAAAGGCCCATTTCATAATTCACGTTTTGATAGCCTGTTAACTAGCTTTCGGAGAAGGAAGGTGAGATTGATTGATTGATTGATTGATTGATTGATTGATTGATTGATTGATTGATTGATTTATTTATTTATTGATTGGCTTTAGCACCCCAAAGAAACTCGGAAGCTATGAACAATCCTGTGGTGGCATCGAGGGCAGCTTCGCATTAACTTTGACCACCTGATCTTCGTCAACGTGCTCCAAACGCTCGGTACGCAAGCCTTTTTGCATTCCACCGCCATCGGAACGTGGCCCTCACTGCGAGTAACCGAACCCGCTACCTCGGGCTCAGTAGAAAAACGCCGTAGCCACAGGGCTACCATAGCGCCTAATGCAAAGGAGGAAAGAAAAGCAGCGTAAGAAATGCGCGAAGACGAGAACGGTCGTGTTTCTTGTGTATGTTAAAAGCCAACCCGGTTATTTGCCGAGAAGTAGCAAAAAGTCTATAATTTTGCCTATATATATTATTTAAACGTTATCAGTCATTTTGCATCGAAGTAGTTTAACTCCAACGCTCTGGCTCGCGCAAATTTCCCAGATGTCATGCAGTGCTGTGTATATGGCATGCCCACGTGGGAAGCAGTGAGCATGTTAAACGGATGCATTGAGCCTTCATATAATATTTTTTTTCTTTATATTCTTTTTAGACGCGCCTGTTTTCTAATATTGAGTGTTCTTGTGATTCATTAGAGACAGGCGTCTTATTTAACAACTGTGCTGGCAGTGGCTCTGCAGCGTGCATTTCAGCATGAATTTTTTTACGATAACTAACCAATCTTTCAGAAGCGGTCGGATAAGCATCAAATTTATCAGCGAGTTAATTGGGCCAGATTCGATTTTCTGTTCTGTTCTGCGCCTGTTTGCGAACAGGATTATTAAGACGCAATATTTGTCACTATGTCGTCTCAGCCAGTCGATATGTGCGATAGATAAAGCAGTAACACCACGGACAAGATAAAAAGGCACAGTTTCAGACCTAAGTACGGTATTAGCCACTCCGCGGCATAAGCTAACACGAGACCGATAACTCGGAACATGGATGGTGGGTCGAAGAAAGAAAGGCTCATTTCTGTCTTCGAAACGTGTACTAGGGGACGATTATACGGCAACTGCAATGCTTAAGGCAGTTCCACCTTTCTCGCGCGACGATTGAAGAGCCTGTCAGCTTAAAATGCCGCAGTGACAGCGTGGCAAGAGGCGCTCGCGCGCGGTCACGCTTTGCCGCCCCCCTCCCCCGCCTCCCCCATCACGCCGTCGCTCCCTTTTACGTCCTTCCGCACTGTAGCGCAGAAGCGACGTGACAGAGAACCGAAAGGGCGAAGTTCGCGAGCGAAAGACAGAAGAAAAAAAGAGACGGGCTTTTATCTTGGGACATCGAAGAAAAGAGCGAAAACAAAGAATCGTGGATTCGGGGTGCCGCAGGGCAGACCGCAGACGTAATAGAAAAGGAGTGAGTGAGAGCGTAAACATTGCGAGAGAAAGCGAATGTCCGTGCTGTGTTACTCTTCTTTTTTCTTCGCCTCTCTCTCTTTCTCTCTCTCTCACTCTCTCATTTTCTAAGCACCGTGAGTAATAGCAAGCCGAGAGCCAGGCACGTGCACTATCTTCAACGGCTGGGACCTAAGCAGGCACAAAACGAAGTGCGCCACGAAAAAGAGCGCGCAGAGAAGGGAGCACATTATAGTATAGCGGAGGCATGAACGGCAATCTTCTCGCTCCGTGTGTGCAGTGTTGCCGAAAGCCGTGTATACGATGCGCCTCTTTCTCGCGCACCCGCTTTTCGCTTGCCAGTGCGTAGTAGTTATAGTAGTGCGCCCCTTGGCCAGCAGGGTGGGTCCTCCGCGTGGCCTTAATTTCGCGGGCTCGCTCGTAACGACTCTGTCGTCGCCCTCGTCGTCGTCGGGCTGACGCCTCCACACGTTCCGTGGTTGCCTGGGCAACCGGCATTGCTGCTTCTTCTGTTTACGCTCTCCCCTCCTCGCCTATGTCACCTCGACAGTGTCTGCGCAACCGACGCGACTGTCCCCTATCCTTCGTGTTTTACCAGCGTTCTCTCTTTTGTTTGTGTGTTATATTTTTCTTTTTCTTTTCTTTTTCTTCTCACTGCACCGACCACGCTGTTTCGCGTTCTTCCTTTCACGCTAGCGATGATATGGCTACACGGAGCGTCACTACAGGTACTGCCTTCGTCCTTCCCGATTTCTTTTTCGCTGAAGCGCCAAGCTGCTAGTCCGTGCTACAGCATCCGTCTGTTTCCACCCTCTGAAGGCGCACCTTTCATATTTTCTCATTTCACTCTTGAAATCTCTCTAAGAAACGACGAAGACGCGAGTAATTAGTGTTGTGCAAACTTCTAGCGTGTGACCCATGGTAATCCTTGACTTTATACTTCGCTCAACGGTTTTATCAGCGTGCGCACGCTCGCAGGTATCGCGCCTTTCGCGTTTCATTTTCTCTCATGCCCATTGACCCAAATAAATTCAGCTTTTCAGAGGCGTTTCTCTTTTTCTTCTTCCCCTTCTTATTCTCCTAGCGTCGGTTGCTTCTTTACTTTTTTTCAGGCCGTTCACTATTATTTGTTCTTCTGCATCCGGAAATTCTCAGTGGGATTTGCCATCTTGCTCTTTTCGCTTCGCAAAGCTTGCGCATCTGCGTTGCGTGTTCGCGACTCCGTGAGTTAGCTGTTGGTGTGTGTGCTTCTTGCGTTCCCGGTGCTGAATATCCCTCGTAGTACTGGCCTGGTTGTTAGACAATGCGAACGTGTATACCGGCTTTTTTATTTCTCTTGGCAGTGCTCTCACCGTTGGGCCTCGTTGTGCTTCCGGGTGTAATAAATCAAATATGTTTGTTACTGCGCTGTCCGGACATGTGCGTAGCAGGTGTCTTTTTGTCCGTTCACTAAGCATTTCGCTTTCCTATACTATACCTTCTCGCCGAGCAATTCCCGACATTTCTTTTTCTTTATACAAAGTCGGAGTTAGCAACACAAGGAGAGTAACCACTTCTGGGCTATATTGAAGCGGTAGACGTTGAATACCTGTTCCTTTACAGACGCTGGCATACTCTTTCTTTTCTTGTTTTATGGCTACCCCCCTCCCCTCCCCTACCTTTTCTGACGTAAAAGTCCTACCACTGGATGAACAGAAGTGCAGTGGAAAAGTAAGGAGTTGTATCTTTGGGCGGCTATCAGCTCACCAGTGTTAACTGCAATATGGAACTGGTCACGGATGTGACGCTAAGCGCTCGGCAGGCCAGAGGTAAACGAGCCGCTAACGTGTGTGAATATGGTAGCGAAGCGCATAAACTGATTTCTGCATGAAGACGCAATAATCGTGAAATTTCAGTCAGCTGGAGTTAAGTTTACTCTCCGCTGTTATTAAATAAGCCCTATTCGAGAGCTAACGTTGATTAGGAGGCTGACGGTATAACTTCAGCTATTACCCCGCTTCCACTTAGGCTTCATCTGGAGGCACTTCCTTGGTGGTTCTTTTGCAAGCCGCAGGCAGACATTTTGTGCTGACAACAAAACTTGCACGGCGGAGGAGTCAGCGCTAGCTTTGTTAACTTCGATGCCGAAAACATTGCGTCACGAATGGAAGCCAAGTGAAACCGAAGCGGAACGCCGCCTTGACACGCGGCTCAGCGGATATTCAGGATGTTGCGTTGCTAAGCACGAGGTGACGGGTTTAATCCCTGGCGGTGGCGGCCGCATTCTGATGGCGGTGAAATGGGAAGGAGCCAGTGTTCCGAGCATTGGTGGCGTGTTAAAGAACGACATGCACTCAAACCTTAATCGCTATGCCTACACTTCAACGTCGTTATAGCAGCTGCGTTGCTGTGGGAAATCAAACCCCATCAAGGAGTCAATCGGACTGAGTGCTCTATTTATGAACAGGTGGACTCGTCGTAAATAAATAATAAGAAACACCGGGCTACTGCACGAGTGCACTGATGCACCTTCTGAGTGCTGGAAAGCCTCGCATCAGAGCAGTTGTATTTTCCACGCTTTGTTTTATTTTATATTGTTGCTTGCAAGCGCATAAGTTGTATTTACGTAATTGTATTTTGTGCGCATTTACCACGCTCTCGGGTCTCACCACGCGGCCTACGAGCCAGGTGAGGCCCACAAAGCTAATCCGCGTGGCCCGCTCTCTCTCCTCAGCGCGCAGACTTCTTTTCAATATAACCAAGCTTTAGAATACTCTCTCCGTAAGCCCAGAGTGCAGCAGTTTCGGCGCGCGACGAGCCATATATCATACGGCACGATGTTTGATGCGAGTTTTGAGATTCCTTGCCTTAAATGCCACCAACAGTGCTGAGGATGTGTGATGAATCAAGGAACTCGGGGAGCACAATGTTCTTTAGCTTAGCTTAAGGTACCGCCATCGGTCCGCTGTTGTATTCATTACGTACACAGCAAAGAACCACCCGATATGCGGTGTATCACAAGTTGACGGTGCATGTTAAATCCTCACCAGAAGTAGAGTAGCGCACCCCTCCCTGTCGTAGCTGAAACTCTTTCAAAAACAGTAGAAAAAATGAAAACGGCAAAGAATGGTTGGGGAGCAACGTAATGGGGACCGAGGCGCACGAGCATTCTTCAGTAGTGCTTTAGGGTACCGCGATATAACCGCCTTTCGCCCTTAAGAGGCGAGTGAATGATGAGAAGGACGATGACAAACGATTTGCGGTTTACGCCCTCGAATAAGTCGGCTGCCTCTTCACGAATTTCTCAAGGGCACCGCCGACGAACAGTCGGCGACAGCGAGCAAAGCTCCCCGTCTAAAAGGCGTGAGCAAAGAACGATCGCATATCTAGGTCGGCGCCTGGTGTTCTTTTTTTCCTTGTATTTTTTTTTTGTACGTTCCCAGCGGTGTATGCTATATGGTCATATGTCGTAGCTGTCTCGGATGCTTCGTCGAAATTGCACTAACGTCCATGGAGTGAAATTACGATGACGGCGCCATATATACCGTTTCTTGTTCTTTCTTTCTTTTTCGGTCGTTTTAGCAGTTCTTGGAGACAGCTGGAATATATTTTTACGTGTCAAAATGTGTTAGTAAGGCAGGTAATGCCCGTCAACTACAATTTTCTGTTATACCTTTAACTATACTAAAATTACGACTTAAGCTATACGTAAATTCCGTAACGTTATACGTAAATTACAACTTTATTACTGCAGGAACGTTAGGCTTCATTTCAGGTTATATTAAGCTTTACTGTAAAACTTTCGTTGCGATGGCAAGCTACTTTGTTTTCTGCTTCTCATGTTTCTTAGTGCCAGAGTATGCATATAGTATGCATGCTCCTCGCTGAGCTGTGTGCTACGGCAATGCTATTGGCGCGCGATGTTTCAGCACACTTGTATGCGCACTCAAACATATCTAAAGGAGTAACTCCACTTTGATTTCACGCGCGCCATTAGCTGAACTGCGGTAAGCCGATAATATGGTTTAGCGTATGGGTCAACTGCAAGGAAATTTCGGACTGCGTCACTTCCAAAGTGTAGAGTGAAGCAACTATAGCTATAGGTGGGGAGTTGGATGAAGGTAAATAGAAGCAAGAAACATCTTTTATTACAGTGGAGCTGTTAGAACTTCGCTGGGTTTCTCTCGACGTTCGCAGCTTCGCCGAGCTGCGAGAGAGAAAGCTGAAAGAGAATGACAGCACACTATAAAAATTGCATCGCGCAGCGTAGCGACGCGGCGAGGGTGAATGGAGCCTACCGGGGGAGAAGGAGCGCCGCGGTGGGGTCACAGGGGGTGTGGCGTCATTGCTCTCCGATAAAAACCCGCGCGCTCGCTTCGGCGGATTTTAAGAAGCTACCAGGTACTCGGCGTTGGAGTTAGCATGCATCAGAGCTAAGGCGCGGCGGTTGCTGCCGCGTCGCGTCGGTGCAACGTTTGGCACACGACACCGACACATATAGCGTCTCAACAAATCGCTTCTGTTGCGGCGCTTCTCAAATGGCGCGCCGTCCCAACCGAAACCCCCACAGAGGAAGACGGCATGGATTTTCTTGAAGCCTTAATTCCCCCAGCTCCGCTGTTCTCTGGTGTTTGCGATAGCCGAGCCACGCACACTTTTTTTAAGCAGCTTGTTGAGTCAGGAAAGCCCACTGCACAAAGCAGCCTGTGAAAACTGTTTTCTGGTGAGGAAAATTAGGTTATGCGGTTCGCTGCAGCTTGGAGTTAGCGATGAGCCGTTGACATCGAAATGTCGCGGAAGTAACTACGTCGTCTTCTGCGCTAAAGGTACTAAAGGTACACGTGTGCGCGATTGCGTGCAGAAGTATAGTTTATCTTTCACTCCAACTGTTGCCAGTTAATTTGTGGTCAATCACATGCAGAGCTAAGATGCCACCAAACGCAACTTTCCTCAAGTTCAAGTACGACTGCAAAAAATAACCTAGAGGTTGCTTTTTCCGCCTCTCTTATCCGCACGATGATGGCGCCTTCGATATTCTGTACTGCCCTACTTCTCGCAAGAACCCTTCTGTTAATTCCACATGCGTGAATGCTCTCAGAAATCTGCGATTCCGATAATGTTATCAGATAGTTGGTCGAATGACGGCTGCCTCGGCTGTCTCTATTGTTTGCATTGGGTAGCATCAGAGTGGGGCTGCCATTTCCGGTCTCATTTCGACGGGCACGTGCCTATAGCCTCGCTGATCGGCTGGCAGGCGTCGCACATCCACATTATGCACCGAGATGTCATCGCCCTCACAAATGTCGCGCCAGGCACAGAAATAGCGAGGGCACTTGGCGGCTTACGTACCCAAATCGCGGGACTCGGGCGTCACGCGCATGCGCTGGGACGCGGGCACAATGTGAGTCGTGCATGTATTTTGTTTGCTGGGCCCTTCGCTTGGGATGAGCTATGCGCTGGTGCTATGCGCTATGGTGTGCGCGTCTCTCAGCATCGCATCCACAAACATGTCTCGAACCTCTGGTTTTTATCGATTCGAACGAGGACAGCGCCAGCTATAGATTGAAGCAGTCGCTACGCTTTAAATAAACGCTCCTCGGAGATTCTTGAGCTGTAATTCGTAATCCGTAACTCTGAACGTGCGCACAAAGGAATTGAATGGAACAAGCATATCTCAAGCAACCTCATTATTTTTTTTTTCACCGTAATCGCCATTTCTCGCTTCTCAGTGTGAGTGCGCATTACATAATATATATATGGGGTTATGTTTAACCGTTAAGGGCCCCGTGTCGTAGAAAATCAGGCGTCGGCGTTTGCGCCGTTGTCTGTTAGAGAAAAATCATCCCGAGCCATGTACGCATCCCGAACCACGCAGGCCCTCCGCGTGGCGCAGAGCCGTTGCTGAACTAATTGAATTTCTCAAAGTAAAATATGTGAGAAAATGCGTAAAGTACGAATTACACACAACCTACATACACAATAGCGTCGGATTGTAATTTGAATATACGAGAAAAACATAATTCTTTCACACGGAAACTCAAACACAAACGCCTTTTCCAGCTGCCGTTTGAGGTCTATCTTAGTGGCCGCTGACGCCATAGGTGCGGTTACTAGGGGGACCTAGAGAGTGGGTTGCTGTCTTTAACCTAATGAAGAGTGTTAGAGCCGTGTGCTGATGTTCAAATGAGTAAATATAAATATCCTAATTATTAATGAGGTAATTATGCGAAATAAATGGCGATTGTGATAGTTTATTGTATTTGAACAATCGGGTGCGTTTGTATCCCATAAAAATTCGATTTTGGAGGAAAGGGAAGTTGAAGTAACCATCTCGCTTTTTGGTGGACACCGCAGCCGTGCCGTGAGGAAAGTAACGCCTGTGCGCGTGATATTGAGACAGGACCGTAACGCTTGCACTCCTCGCGGAAGCCGCGAGGAGGAGGGATGACGTCAGCGCTAGGGCATAAAACGCCGGTGCGCGCGCTCGTCAGTAATTACGTAGTTGTGTGGCTCAAGACCATGGCAAGAGAATGAGAAGGCGACGCGAACGGTTGTCGGGAACCGTTAGAAGCGGCCAGGGATCTTTAAATGCTATCTCGTTCGATTTTTAAAGACGAGGCATAGGCGTCCTTCAAGTTTCTTCTTTTTTTATCTTCAATGCACCAAAAGACATTTTCTGAAAAAAGTAATTGTAACAACAATGCATTTCTAGTGCAAATTTGACAGCGCTTATTTCAAAACTGGTGCTAGATACAGCATTGGTTCATAATGCAAAGAAGGGATAAGAGAAGAGAAGAGAAGCCATGGACAGTGGAGTTTTGTGTCTTCGTTCTTTTTTTTCGCCTCAGTGCTTCCTTCAGCTGATAGTCGAGGTTTGTGTTGTCCACTTCTCTTCTCTTGTGTCCATGTCTGCACGACTTACACCTTCTTTGCATTATGAATACCCTAACTAGTTCAGCTTTCTGTCGTTCTAAACAGAATTGGTTCCATGTTGCTGTGCCTGGTGAAATCACTGACGTATGCATTGAACGGTGTATATAAATATCTCTGCTAATGTAAATAGTTAAAAAACGTATTAGTGAAATTTTGGTAATTAGTCAATTATGCATTTTAAATTTCAGAGAATAATCCAGCTCGTTGAATAGATTTGCGTTATATGACATAGGCGATTTTAAAAGTCATATCATAGGAAACCAACAAACACTGACACCGAGGACAACATAGGGGAAATCACTTGCGCTTAATACATGAAATAAAGAAACGATAAATTATTTGAAATAATGTACATGAAAAAACAGCTTGCCACATGTGCGGAACGATCCCACAACCTTCGTATTTCGAGTGCGGTGCTCTACCAATTGAGCTACCACTGCACCGTTTCCCCATCCACTTTCTTGGGTTCACCGGTTGCCTTCACCCAAGAGAGAGAGAGAGAGAAAACATTTATTCGGACCATCGAGTTGGTTGCTCTTGAGGTCGAGCGGGTGGTGTCCTCATTCCAGGACTCCACTGGCCATGGCTGCTCGACGTACTTGCTGGACGAGAGCTTCTTGTCCCACCAGGGTATCGCCGGTCAGCTGTGCCTCCCACCGCTCAAATGACGTGCTAGGAGTCTTTAAGTGTTGAGGTTTGCCCTCGCACCCCCACGAGATGTGAAAGAGTGTAGGGCGTGTGTCGCCGCACCAGGGGCAGATGCCGCGATATGTATGTGGGAACATTTTACTGTATCTGTATAGGTTTGGAAATGTGTTGGTCTGTATAAGTCGGAGAGCTACTGCATCTTCAGTGCTGAGCTTTCTGTGAGGCGGAGGATTAATCCTGCGGTTGAGTCGCTGGATCTTGAGTCGGTCGCAGTAAATGGATGGCAGGGGCATGAAGGTAAAGGGTGGGGCTTGATGAGACGATTGGTCTTGCCCCGCTCGGTTGATTAGCGCTCGAGCTAGGGCGTTCGCCCTTTCGTTCCCCTCCAGACCCGCGTGACCCGGCGTCCACGTGATTTGATGGTATTCTTGCAGCCTCGGGCCTAGAATCTGAGCCCCCAGCAGCGGTGTTCGTCAGTTCGTAAAGTTACGGCAGGCCTGTTGCGAGTCGGTAACGACATGGACTTCCCTGCCTACCCTGTCTTCTTGCTTTATTACCAGCGCCGCGGCTATGGTCTCAGCCGCAGCTGGGGTCTCTGCCCTTACGGAGGCCGCGAGGGTCAAGGAGTTGTCTCTCCCGTTCACGGCGGCTACCGCGAAGAGGCCCCCTACAGGGTACGCCGCCACGTCCACCCAAAAAAGATCACGTTCTCGTGTCGCCTGCGGCAGAAAGGAAGTTCCACTTCCGCCGCCAAGGTCTGTGAGTGGTGGCGCTCGCTAACAATCCCAGGATTCTACTGGGAAACATAAATACCCAAGAAAGTGGATGGGGAAACGACGCCGCGGTAGCTCAATTGGTAGAGCATCGCACGCGAAATTCGAAGGGTGTGGGATCATTCTCCACCTGTAACAAGCTGTCTTTTCATCCACTTTCATTTCCATTAATTTATCGTTTCTTTATTTCATTTATTAAGCGCAAGTAATTTCCCCTATGTTGTCGTCGGTGTCAGTGTTTGTTGGCTTCCTATGATATGACTAATAAAAAATCAGGCCCCTCGGTTAACCCCTTTCTTCAGGTGATTTTAAAATCTAATTATCTTAAAATAATACAGTGATATATATAAATATATATCGTAGGCATGCTTGTGCACTTTTTCCTCATGTGTATATTATCATCATCATAAGTGTGCCCTTCATCTTCATCGCCTGTGTGCAGGCGTGGATGTGCATCAATGCGTGCTTCTTGCAGCAGTGACTGCGGTAAAGTTATAAGGGAACAAGCACACGATGGCCCCAGACATGTTCCACGGAATTACAGACTCCCGAGTATATTTTTTAATTGTCGTCGATGACAAAGAGCCGAGAACTTGAGTCCATATTTTAAAATTCTTTCTTTTTCTCCTTTCTGAATATATTCCATTGCACCTGAGCGTCTCTCAATTCAAGACCAGTTGGTTACGAGGCAGTCTCCCCTTTTGCAGGTTGGTTGCGTCCGAATCATTTGCTATGCAGAGGACTCCACGTTCGGTTTCTAATGTTTCTCAACCATTGTGTCAAGTAACGCACTGAACACGACGCGCACGTGGTGAGAACAAGCATATAATAGCCCGCAGGCGACGTTCGTTGAAGCAGGCACTCGTCTCTTACGTCGCGTGCTATATACGTCGCATACTATGCGACTTATTATATAGCACCGAGCAGCGGGTATCATTCTGTCTCTCCAAAAGTATGGCGTTACTGTCTATTTGGTATACTGTTTACCTTGTAGTAGTTCGGCGATTTGGTTATTTTTCTTAGTTTTTCTTATTTTTCCTCCATACTTCCACCCTGCGCTCCCTCAGTGCAAACACGGGAACGAAACATGCGCAAATAAAGCATGACATATACCACGGGAACTTCTGCAAGCAAACAGGACTCGTTTTGCTATATACATGCTGTCGCCGCATAGCATGCAGTAATATGCAGCAAGGCGGCAGTGGAACGTCGCAGAAATATATAGCCGCTATATATATACGGTAGGGCCTTCCTGGGCCGTAAGAAGGCGAATGACTGCGTTTCGAGAGGCCCCGGTTGGTCTCGAGGAACGGCGTCCGGCTTGTCGTGTTTTCCGAGATGCACGGCCCTCGCGGGACGTGCGACAAAATCCTCGTGCGGCCGCAGAACGTCGCTCGAGCTAAGATTGGGGGCCCCATAGGAGAACTCGCTTACAGAAGCAAATGAAAACAAAACAAACAAACAAACAAACACATAAACAGACAACCAAAAAACCCTGCAAGGCCTAGCCGTCCAACGGGAAGGAGAACCCGAAGCTTCTCCGGCCGGCATACGTGTCAGCAAAGAACCGGAATCAGGAAGAATGAGGCAAACCAATGGCCCTCTTTCCTTGCCTTGAAGTTCTGGAGGCTGCAAAGTATAGATTTAGAAAGGCGAGAGAGCGAGCAGGTTACTCGGAAAAAAGAGAAAAGGATGGTTGTGGATACGCCTTCATGGAAACTGGAGGGAAAAAAGATATCAGTCCCCTTCCACTCTGTGAAAAAGGATGACAAGCGAAGGTGTGTTTGTGGGCCCCTGAATGGCGAACCGCACCTCCGCCGCGCCTCGGCCCGGCATTGCACCATATTCGGGATCGGCCGACGTATATGGGGACTGTTTAACACCTGCTTCACCTCCGCCGCGGGTCGGCCCGGAATTGCACCATCTCCGGGACCAGCCCATGTAGGGGGAGTTTTTTTTTTTCTTACCCCCAACGACACTAAAATTTCCTTGGACGGTCGAGGTATCCAGCTTCGCTGTAAAACAAACAAATCGTAAGCAAACCGCAGCGAGCGTAAAAATGAAGGGTTAGTTATATGGCTGGTTAGAGTGCGAGTACTTGGCGGAAGAGGGTTGCATGACTAATACACGTTGGCGGGTACTTAGTTAAAATTCATGATATAGAGTGTGCAAGCGCGATTGAGCGAGGCGTCGTGCAGTGGCAGAACTGGCACCCATGCGCCAACGAAGATCGCCAGTTGCTTGTCTGAAAGCGAAGAAATAAGGTCGCTAATCCGGAATAGGAGCAACTTATAAAGTGACTATTGCTCATGTCTCTGTTTAAGAAAAGTTCAATGAATAAATGAACTTCTGCGTGTTATTGTGTGGTTGTGTGAGTGTCTCCCACTTACCGCTAGAGCTGGAAGTAACAAGGAAAAAAATCCTGCTAAAGCCGCATTATAACGGATGATTCATTTTGGATTACACGCTGTCGCTTACCTATAATCATGTTTGTTTATGGTTGCACAACAGAAGTGGAAAGCGCTTGGGTATGGTTGGCCTAATTATGACTCCAAGATGTTAAGTGCCCACTTTTTTTGCTAGTGAATATCAGAACTGCGAAATGAAACTGTGCACTATTTGTTGCACAACAGATCTGTAGTTCTCTTTTTGTGTACTACACTGTTGACAGTTTAATGCCTCCTTTTCATAAAATGAATATGAACACTTTTCTCTTTCTGAGGCAGAGAAGATTACGTTACACACAAGTGTTCAGATCGTGCTATCAATGTAAAATAAGTTACACCCTTAAAGGTGAATAATGGTGTAAATGTGTCTATAACTCACGCCTTTATATCCTTTTTTGGGTCTAGGGTGTGTGCTATAGGCACACCTACACCCTTATTCATATTTAGGGGTGTAAATTACGTCACAGTTAATCCGCCGCAGAAGTTCAGTGGCTACTGCGTTGCACTGCTAAGTGTGGGTACCAGTCGATCCTCGGCCGCATCGTTGACATTCGCATGGGAGCCGACTGTAAGGAAGTCGGCGCGCTTAAGCATAAATGCACACGAAAGAACACCAGGTGGTAAAAATATTCAGCCTTCGACTACTGCCTCCCTCATAGGCCTTTTTTGCCACCCTTGGACCATTATATCACGCCAGTTGTATTACTATTACAAGGCTCCGTTTCAACAAAAAATAGGACTTGCGTTTTGAGAAATGAAGACGCAAGAACAAAACGTGGCGCTTTAAGAATGTATCCGGTCAGTTTGCGAACACGTAAGCGCGTCTGTCAAGCCTAAACTAAGTATACCATTGCGTAGCGTGTAATGTAGAGAATTACGTACGCTAAAGCCATGCATGATTTACAATTTCTGAAATGTAATGTGTCTTACGGGTTCCCCTGATAATTAAGACTAGCCAGGAGGAAAGGAGAATATCGCTCGATATCTCCACTCAAGAACGCCGTGAAAGAAGTATACAACGCCCAAGCGGCGTTCTCGTGCGCGCATACGTAGATGCTGAAAGAGACAAAAATGAAAGTAGTTCTAGACAGCGAGCGCAAAAACTCGGGAGTGAAAGTCATCCTGAGGGGGCACAGTGCACACTGCTCCGTAGCCTTTTACGAGGGCGTATAGAGCACCGCGTCTTGCCCACGTTCATGTTAAAAAACAAACGGGATTTACCGTCTGCCCGCGCGCAAACCCCGGCTGAAGATTAAGGTCCCGCAGGAATTGTCTCTTGCGCGGACAGAAATTAGGAAAGAACCACCTGTCGACCAAATTTGGAAGGAACAAGAAAACAAAGCTTCAAGCAAGGATACAGGCACGAGTGGAAACTTCAATCGAAGCACGGAAAAGGCTTTTGTTTGCAGCACGCAAAGAACTGAGGCACAAAACCAAACTGTGCCTTTGTTCTTCCTTTTCTTTTAGCTGTTTCATTCGTTATTTTTTTCTCTCTTCCCTATCCTTTCTCATTCTTCTTTCCCGCGATGGCTGCTACGCGTTGCCACTCTGATTAACGGCGATAGATTTCACTTCAGCTCGTATTGGTAGCGGCTCTCTATCGACCGCCGCTATTCTATATATTATTATTATTATTATTATTATTATTATTATTATTATTATTATTATTATTATTATTATTATTATTATTATTATTATTATTATTATTATTATTATTATTATTATTATTATTATTATTATTATTATTTATTGCATCTATAGAGATAACAACAGTATTTTTACACCAATACGTTCGTAGTGCACGGTTTAAAAACACCAGCGCCTGTTTTAGCCACTGCGGACTCCGCTTCCGTCACTGCATGGAGACAGTCTCCGACATCTTGCGGCGGCCATCAAATGATCGCGCAATATTTTCCAATAGATTACTGTTACTGTCTCTTTCACACTATACTCTGATTCCAACTGGTCTCTTTTGTTCTCAGAACTGGAACAGGCCTATCTTTTCGAGAAATTCCGCAGACTTAAATTGTTGTGGTAATGCAATGGGAATAGAATTGTGTGAGTTACGTATTTCGCACCGCGGCAGCCTAAACAAATAATAAGATGAAAAGTGGTAATACAATTAAAAAAGACACTTGATTGTGGCTTTGATCTGATTGACTGCCAACAACTTCGAAATATGATATCACCGGCATTCACGCCAGCACTCAAATTTTATCAGGCAGACTTCACCTACAAACACCAATTTAAAGGCTACAAGCCGGCCCACCAAGAGAAGGGAGATATAGGAAAGGAGTGAGATTAACTAGTAAAAGGTGCCCAATTGTTTACCTTGTAGTGAGGTAAAGGGTATGATACATGAAAAGAAAAACGAAGACGTAAAAAAAGCAAAACAAATAGAAAGAAAGAAAGAAAGAAAGAAGGAAAGAAAGAAAGAAAGAAAGAAAGAAAGAAAGAAAGAAAGAAAGAAAGAAAGAAAGAAAGAAAGAAAGAAAGAAAGAAAGAAAGAAAGAACCACCTACACGCCATGAGACACCTTACAACATTCAGTCTGTCACGCAGTAAAAACAGTTCATAAATGACAAGCATTAGGTCTCTAGCAAATCCTCACCGTCTGCTACGGTAATTGCCTGCAAGAAAAACAGCCGGGACGAGGATGCACACACGAGCGTGGGATTATGAACTGGCTGTGATTACGAACTGACAGAACTGTGTGGTTGGCAACATCTTTTGCGGTGCACTGTTTAGCATTGCTTCTTTAGGAAGCGTGTCTACAACCTTTCGTTTGTCATTTTCTAATAGCACGTCATGGGACAAGCTCAAGAACTTGAGGAAAGTCAGAAAAATACTAAGTCGACCACGTTGTACGTTGAACAAGCATTACTAAGAATAAAAGATCGCAGTTTTGGCACCATCGCACGGCTTCTCGTTGGGTGCTCTCGCTTTATAAAATAAGCATGATATTACAGACAAACAAACAGGTAACGAAGATAAGTATAGAGTCGCCGAAGAAAACACGCCTGCCTGTTTGCTGCAGTTCAGACTTGTTCTAGGCAGAACCATGCAAAGCACCTAGCCGCGCCCAGCGCCAAGTTTGATAGCGGAGTGAGCCCCTTCACGAGAAGGCTAATCACCCGCACCTCTGAAAGGTCTCGGTTTGTGTGTTCTTAGCCTCGGTTAGCTTTGACCGTTTCGCAAAGTTATTTCTCTCTTTCTCTCTTAAAAAAAGAACAAAGCGAAGAAAAAAACAAGAACAAAAGACGTCCGAGTGGCTGCAGCTGTCTCACCCAGGGGCCGGACGTCCTCATGTTTCAGCAGGAATGGAAGCTTCCTACATTCACGAGACTTAATTAAACGACTCTCATACACCGCTGTTCGAGCAGTGGGAGTGTCAGGACGTTTAAATAAGTCACGTGAAGGATTCCACTGCGTACCGATTGCACTTTATGCGACAGACGCGGCGAGGCAGCTTCGCCATCTGGCACTTACATTCTAGTTAGCCGAGTGGCGTACTGTAGATGCATAAGGCACCCCAGAGTGCACGATCTCCTAACTCCTAACTAAACCTTTCGCTATTCCGACGCAAGGCACCTTTTCTGGGTTGGTTGTGGTTGGGAGTTGCCTTCACGAAAGTTTATATTCCGCACTAATTAGAATGGCTGACAATGCGGCGTGCGAGGTCTGTAGCTGCGAAGAGGACATTGTGCCACGTCTTCGAATTGATTTACGAATACAGCCACCATATCCAATGAATTGGGATGACTGGACGCGCTCATCCATTGCCCGTATACATACGCTACTGGAACACAGCTGCCGCTGATCGTCGGCCCAGAAGGCGGTGGAGATACTTTTGCGGTTTCTGCGTGGCGCTGTCCGCCCCCGTTCACGCATATACCTCGTCTTTCCTTGCTCTCTTTTTATCATCTTTCTGTTCCCTCCCTTTAGCGTATAGTGTAGGCAACCAGGCGCTTTTCAGTTTAACTTCCCTACCTTCTTTCTTTGCTGCAACATTCTTCTTCCAAAGTTATGATGCGAAATACAAAATCGTGACTTCTTTTAAGCGTCGCGAATCGATGACGTTGACTTGATGACGTCGTGCCTTTCACTATAAGTCTGCTTTGTTATGCTTTTACAGAGGTACTTTATTCAAGCAGTTCAAGTCGCAAAGCTCCTTCTTACCCTGACGCCCTATACTTCTAACGAATAAGAGATAAAAAGTGAGACGAAAGAATGTCAAGCGTGCTCAGCGTCTCTGCATAGAATTATACTTCGAAAAAGTCCTTAGCATCGTCAATCTTCTCTAACAGAATAGTGGCACAAGAAGAAAGTCATTGTATAAAACAAAACATGGAAATAGCGCAGTGTTAGGTAAAGGTGAACAGGTAGAGTCAGGGACGGGCCGTTCATTACTGAGAGCAAAAAAATTCGCGATCCTTCGCGGTACTTGTGCGACACCGAGAAACACCTCAGGGGAGCACAGATAGTAGTTGCGATCACCTGTATCTGCCTAGCGAGTAGCGAAACATGCAATCTGCTTTTTATAATTGGATAGCTGCTGAAGAAAGTCCCTTTAAGTTTTCCTTTTTTTTCTTCCTTTCTTTTCCCGCAGTCACGGGCGTCTTACCCGCTTCTTCAGAAGTTGACGTTAAAATTAGCTGATTATGAGGGACGGCGTAGTGGAGAACTGCGAAAATTTGAACCACCTGGGGTTCTTTAACGTGCACCTAAATCTAAGTACACGGCTGTCTTCGCATTTGGCCTCCATCGAAATGCGGCCGCCGTGGCCGGGATTCGATCCCACGACAGAAGTTGAAGTTTACAGCTCGCATGTATTTCATCCCGTCTGAATTATGTGGCCCTTCCTAATGTGCCTCGGCACGGCTGCTTCTCAAGAATTGCGACCACAATGTAAAAAAAAAAAGCCGTTTCGCATTGCATGAGCCGATATAGATGTTTTCTCACGCGATGTTTGCGCCTGTCGTTCGGATCTGCCCTGCTGCGCGAACGCCCCCGATGTTTCCGCCCTGCTAGATCATGCTGATATTTTTCGAATGATTTCTCGCGAATGATTTCGGATGAGACCAGTTTTACCACGTGCACTGACTAAACGTGAAACTCGTGCAGACATTTGTCTAGTTGCGAAGTTTGTTTCAAAAGTCAGTGTTGACGTGGTCTTCGGGTCTCGGAAGTCCTTAAGACAAAAATGGCTCAAATGTAGACATGTAGCCAGCCCAAAATTTTCGACGCCAACCCGCGTAAGAAGTAGCCCAATTTGGCTGTTAATAGCCCTACTGGCATCGTGCTCGCGCTTCTCCGCAGGCGGGCGACAGCGCGCATGCGCAAGCAAACATCGCATGGGCCAGCGGTGAGGTGACGCGCTCGTTCAGAGCCAGGAGCAGCATAAGGACGCATGAAGGTAGCTTCGAAGCAACCTTAGGCTGAGGAAGCACAAAGGACGCCTTCACGGAGGGCCCCTTAGTAAGGAAGCTTTTAGAATTACATAAGGTGGCCGCACAGCAATGAAGGCTTCCTTACTGACGTAAGGAGGATTTCATTGTTTGGGCCTAACGCTTTCTCTACCTTTTCTTTTTGTGTGTGCGTGTGCCTTGCGACGAGGAGTAGATTACTCCACTAAAGGCACCCGCCTATTCTTTAAATTCACATCAGTAATACGCAAAAATTAAGGTGATGGCGAAGTAACAAGTATCAACCGTCTCCAAAGCAGGGAAAACTTGTGGCAACGGCTAAGATGTCCCTCATTGTAGATTCTCCGTCACATCTGTCTATACGCACACGCTTGAGTGGAACTTTGACGTGAGACAGGCGTAATTTGAAGAAATTTGCAATTTGAGAACTGCTTCTTGGTATGGCACGGTGCAATAACCGTGGACATGAGCATTGTCTCTGAAACCCAAGAGCTTCGCTCAATCGTCACCTGTGTTGCTCTACGTCAAACCAATCCAACACTTTTCACAGGCATTGATGTTGGCAACACTTGCGCGCGTGTGCGTATGTGCTTTTGTATTTCCATAAAATACATAAAATACATTAGTGCATAAAACTATGCACTAAGACGAAATCTTCATCTTTGTTTCTCCTTTCGCAGGGTTCGGGTAGAGTTCTATGTGAACGAGAACACGCTAAAGGAGCGGCTTCACCTCTACTTTATCAAGAACCAGCGATCCAGTAAGTGTCTTATTCTTTTAATTTCCTTGCGTACGATTTAATGCGCGCTCCTGCGAAGATGACAAGTTGCACATTTCTTGGACTGTAATGCACGTTGTTTCTACCCTGCGCTTACACTGCTCGTCTTAGTTATGATGCCCTTCTAAGGACAAAGAACGCTGCTGTAAACAGTCGAGTGGACCTCTAATCAGTTTGGCCTGCGAATACGACAAAGTGGACATAGAGATGATAGTGCATCGACCATATAGAAGTTAATGAACCACGTTCACTGCCTGTTGTGCAGACCAACCGTAACAAACGTCCGGAAAACTCCTATGACGCAGTACCTTTCGGTTAATTGTAACTTCGCATAGTATAACGTACTGTAGTTTACGGAGTGTGCAAAGACGTCAGTGTAAACAAACCAGTATCTATTATAAAAATGAATGTACCATTGTAAGGTGGTACAGTACACTACCATGGTTATTAGCCCTTCGTATACACAATGTTACTACGTAATGTATGCAGAGCGGCCCGTGGTACCCAGTGTTCAAAAGAACAGACGACAGGCTAACCAAATATTAGAAGCTCCCTCTAGTTATAGGTAAGGAAGAAAAGCGGGTTTGTTTATTCACATGGCGCGGTGGTTCAACGGCTATAGCGTTTTGCCGCTGAGCACGAGTTCGCGAGTTCTAGTCTCACTCACGGCAGCAGGATTGCGAATACGAAAACGCACGTATACTGAGCGTTGCGTGCACGTGAAAGAATCCTAGGAGGTCAAAATCAATCCGAAGCTCTCCACTCTGGAGTATGCTATAGCCACTTGGTTGCATTTTGGCGTTAAAGTTCCCCAATAAATTGCTTATTAATTTATGTGACACCTTGCATACCTATAATACAGAGTGCAACATTGACCCTGTCCGAATGCCGGGGCCGATGCGATTATGCACAAGTGCATGGTTCTTTTAAGAAGACATTTTTGCACCTGGCAGGCTTTAACCATGCGCACGTAGTACGACACTTGCGCGCACGCTCTCGGGGCTAACGGTATGAGGCCGAGCGTTCAGAATGCGTCTCTCAAGTAAGATGATTTTCTTACTGGCTGTCGTTCTGCATGGCTCTAGCCACTAGTGTCATCAACTAGTATCAATTATAATTAAAGGACCCGCGCAAAAATGGTCGGTCGTGCATATTACACGTGCGTAATACAATTTTTGTGACTATAGGTCCCAAGGCTACGCGCAAATGTATTCCGGACCGGGTATATTGCATTCTGGCCGCAGATATATCCGCACCGGATAATTAAAATATTTTTATGGCTCATTTCGAAACATCCTAGACGTACCACGTGCTTTTGAGCTGGCTAGTTCATTGTTCTCGCGTGTTCAATGGGCGCTATGAACAGCTCGTAAACAGATCAATGGACGGGACATTTCACGTGTATATATATATATATATATATATATGTGTGTGTGTGTATGTATATACACATGGTTCTATTTCTCTTAACGTGTTCGAAAAAAAGAAATTGTGCTCACCGCTGCACTGCCCTTGCTAAAATTTTGCAAATATATAGCATTCTTGGAGGCTACGTTGCAGCATATAACGCTTCCCACAGTTAATTTCCTGATTTTTCTACAAAAACAGTGCAACATTCCTCTTCGTTCATGGGGGATGTGAGCTGCTGCCATGGTGGCGCAAAAATAAACTTGTGTCGCCACTTGCCGGCAGCCGCAGAAAGCATCCGGACAAACGGTGGCCAAAATGGTGGCCTAAATGGTGACCGCATGCTGCCTGCTCCTCTGGAACATGCGGCAGCGCTCCCTGAAATGCCCCTTTCTGCAGATGCCAGCAGGCAGCGACACAAGTTTATCCTTGCGCCGTCGCGTCAGCAGCTCGCATCCCCATAAACGAAAGCAAATTTCCAGTTACTTTTTCTTAAAATCTTTTGATAATACAACACCATTTGATAATGGCTGTGACTTCGAAGTCATATATCCACGTGGAATTAATTGTAGAAATGACACCAATTTTGAGATATTCCTTCCAAAGTCTGCGATGAAATCATTGCTGTTCCACTGACTTTCGAGCTTCAATGCTTAAAAGCGCGTTTTGACAAAAAAGTAAGTGCAATATTTCTGGTAACGTTGACTGAGCTTCGCTCGAAATTACTTCCAAGTAGATGTGCCTTGTTAAATTCCTGGCTTCAATTCGTGCATTGTCATATGTGCGCTAACGTAATTAGCTGAAAAATAATTAGTTATGTTTTCTTAATTAGTCAGTTATGCGTATTAGTTTCCATTGTAAGTAATGTAAACCCCTTTGAGTATTCCAGCTCGAAGAGGTAGAAATGCCACAGGGCATATTTAAAAAGACTGTTAACGTTAAAATAAAACACAAGGTATACACATATGTATATATATATATATATATATATATATATATATATATATATATATATATATATATATATATATATATAATCACATCATGAGCTACCAAGAACAGGATATGGTAAATTACTGAGACTTACGAAATGAATAAAGAAATAATAAATTATGGAACCGAAAATAGATTAAAGAACAACTGGCCGCAGGTAGGGAACGATCCCACGTCTTCGCATTACGTGTGCAATGCTTTTGCCAATTGAGCTTCCGCGGCACTGTTTTCACATCCAGTTTCTGGGGCATTTATATTTTAGTAATAGGACTAACCCTGGGAGTGCTAGCCAGCGCCACCACTCACAAACCTTGGCGGCGGATGTGGTACATCCTTTCTTCCGCAGGTGTCACGAGTACGTGATCTTTTTGAGTGAAGGTAGTTGGTCAATAAACCCACACATGCTACCTGATGGCATCAATGTTGCCGGATTCGAGACCTTCGTTATGCAGCGAATGAGAAGAAAGGCGGTTAACCGAGAGGCCCGATTTTTATTAATCGTGTCATGAGAAACCAGTAGACACGAAGGACAACAGAGGGGAACTTATTTGTGCTTACTAATTGAAATAAAGAAATGATTAATGGCAATGAAAGTGGATGAAAGAAACTACTTGCCGCAGGTACGGAACGATGCCATGACTTGGCACTACGGGTCTTTGCGGCTAAGAAAGAATTTTGTGATTTGGGTCCAATTCGTCAGCGTAGGTGTATCAGAAACCATATAGAAGTTCTATATACCAAATCCAAAGCAGCCTTGCACCTCATAAATTTTGAAAGGAACTACAGAAGCTGTGTCATATTGAATTTTCTATTTGCTCATGATTTGTGGTCCCATACCTTTTGTTTGCAGCTTCATTGAGAAAGTTTCGCACATAAAGAATACAGAAACCTCTTGCGCAGTGACTGCGCAGGCATTGTGTAATAGCTGAAGCGATGCAATGCCATGGTATAGTGTTTTCGGGAAACACGTGCAGATGATGGTTTTTGGAACTAATCAACTGCTCCAAGACACCGTGCGCTTATATATGCCAAAATCTTGGACATGTTCGTGTACCCGCCTTTTGTTTATTTATTTATTTACGTATTCATTTATTTTTTTTACTTATTATTTGTTTGTTTGCTTGTGGCTCCGAGATGTTGGTGCTTAAAGCTAGCGCAAGGCAGCACTGAAGAGAATGGAAGCCACAAACGTGCACACCGAGTTAGATCAGAATAAAACCTAAGCACATAAAGTCAGCTTACAATGAATCATTTACACCATAACCCTTTTTCGAGAATATTTACCACTTTAAAGGGAAACTAAAAAGGAAAAGGTTTTCTTCTGTATCAGTAATTTGCTCTTACAGAATACCAAAAGCACCACTCTTACCGCCACAATTCACTCGGTAAGCCAGTAAAAACGAAACGCACAAAATACGTGTGGCGACGCTGCCTTGAAGTTCACGCACCAACTTACCGTGACGTCATGCATTTTGACTGCGTCTGCTAAGTCCTAGTTGATCCCGTAACGGCAAAGATCGACTGCATTGAGTTTTAAAGGAGCCAAAGACTAAATATGGCAAGTTGCGCAAACTTTTACTGAGCCAACGCGGCTCAACTAAAATAAAGGTAGCCGGTTCGCCCGAAAGGCTAATTTGATATCGATTGCGATATCAAATTAGCAGACAGCTATACGAAGTATAGATAGTACTTTTATCGGCCGTGTCAACTTGTAAACATACTGTTGTTAACTAAATTAACAAGCACGGTGTTGGCGCGCACAGCAGATATGAACAGATCACACTCGGTGACCGCGGACGCTCGCTCTCAAAACGCTGGCATTAGGAAACGCGGCAGCAGCAGCGAGCGAAGTGACCTTCGTGCTGTTTATCGCTTCAACGCAAACTGAGCGTCGAGAACACACAATACCACCTAGATTAGCTAATCTAGGTGGTATCAGAACACACTTCACGCACAATGCTGCGTGCCGCCAACGCACCTAGACTGCCCCCAACGCAGATCGCTCTCAACATATGGCCGCACGACCGCAGGCAGCCGCCACATGCGCAGTTGAAACCAGAGTAGAACGCCGCCCCCCTCCCTCCCCTCGGTGCTTCGCAACGTTGGGTGCCTCGCACGCCACGGAAGACGGCGCGCTTCCTTTCACATGTGCGAGATTGAGCCGCGATCGTCGGCTCTCCTCGTACACTTTCACTGGCACAGACAGCGTAGGGCGCCTGGCGATGATTTTATCGACCTTGGACTTTACACGGAACATCACGGTGACGGCGACAGCACAAATGCGCCTGGAGTGTCCATATAATTGCTATTGCAATAATACTTTGAAATCAGTGATGTCTCACTGACGTACTGGCGTTGCGGTTACGGCGCGAAATTAAAAAAAATGAAACTTTGAGCTTCATTTTCTCTTCTAATAATCGACCTATTATCGTGCATTTCACGGCAACAGAGTTTTTAAAGAACACTTCTTCAGTAAAAATTTTATTTATTGTTTTCCTTTGGTGTCCATTCAAGAAGAGTCTAAAGGGCCATGCATTACTGCTCGAATTTTCCCTACGCCTGTGGGCGATGAGCCGTTTCCTAAGGGGCCTTCCGTCTAATGCCATTAGACCCCTTTCGACATCTTTCAGAACCGTTTCAGAATCGCCTTTCGGAACCGTGTGGCCGCAAGTGCAATACGGACAATCAACACAGCAAATATTGTACAAAGACAGTGAACCAAGCCTAAAGCGGCAAATTGAGGCTGCGTGCGTGCGTGCGTGCGTGTGTGTGTGTGTGTGTGTGTGTGTGTGTGTGTGTGTGTGTGTGTGTGTGTGTGCGTGCGTGTGTGTGTGTGTGTGTGTGTGTGTGTGTGTGTGTGTGTGTGTGTGTGTGTGTGTGTGTGTGTGTGTGTGTGTGTGTGTGTGTGTGTGTGTGTGTGTGTGTGTGTGTGTGTGTGTGTGTGTGTGTGTGTGTGTGTGTGTAACTTTGATTCCACCATGTCTATGCGCATTCACGGCTTATTTCCTCCTTAATGTGCGGCTAAAATTGTGTTTTGATGTAGAAAGACCCGATGTTATGATGTTTTAGTGATGCCTCAGAGCTTCAATGTGCTCATATATTATATTGCAATGAATATCTGCGACATTATTATGTGATGCGCTTCGCTTTGCTTTTGAGAGTTACTTCATTGCATTTTACATTAAAAGCTGAATTCTGTGGCCTTTTTTTCTTCATACTATTAAGAGGCGATAATGCTGCTTGGCAATCGCAGACGAGTACCATTTCACTCGCTTTCTATACATAATTTATTAATCGTTGCAGCGATAACGAGGGAAAAAGTTCCGCTGTGGTGGACGATGTTGTGTGAGGCAGCTTTAGGTTTGTTTTTGGTTGCATTCTGGGATGACTTACGTAGAGCTACAATAATTTGTTTATCAGTAACCATCCATATATGGCTCAAAACCAATCCGGTTATCGGAAATGCATTTGATACGCGTATAATAGCAGTTATGAGGCTCCGAGCAATTTCATTTTCCATGAAACATGCATACCTTGAACTATGAATTGCAGGTGCGAGCGAATGGCTTACATACACGCAAGCTACCCATGGTAATGTCATTTGTGCAGAGGGGTGCTGAAAATGACCCGATGCTTTTATAAGTGCCTTTGTGCACGCAACACCATTATAATGTAGGAAAACATCATTACAATGAAATGTTTGTGCGCGGCAGACCGGTCGATGAAGCTGTGTGTCGTTCGCTTGATAGCCGTCATCAGATATACAGGGTGTTGAATTTTATCGTTAACAGAACTTTTAAGAATCAACTTCGACCATATAGTACAATTCTACTTCTCGAGCTAAATTATTCTGAGAGGCAGATATAAAAAGCATAATAATTTTGACTAATTAACACAATATTGCTAATTACGTTTTAGACTAATTACTTTACGTCCCATACTGCAATTTTCATATTGTAGCCGTTGACATTTAAGGTGCTATCTACTTGGAGCGAATTCTGAGAATGAAACCAGTTTCAAAATATGCGTTCAGAGTTTTTGCGACAAAACGCATTGGATAAGTGGAACTGTTCTATTTTTATGGCAAGTTTGACTGTGCTTATCTGAAAACTGGTGTTAGATTCAAGATGCATTCCAAGTGTATGTGCCTTGTGAAATCACTGGCCTCAATTCGTGTGTTGCAACATATGTACTAAAATATTTAGTTGCAAAGTCAATTAGTAATGTTTTCTTAATTAGTCATTTATGCTTATTGATTTGCACTGCAACTAATGTATGTTTCTTCGCGTATTCTAGTTCATTTAAATGCCACTAGCAATCTATAAAAATTTTACTAACGTTAATTAAAATACTCTGTATATTCCTCGTCAAATCTATTATATGGTCGAAAACTTATATGTTTTAGTGCAGTATATAAGCTAATACCCCTGAAGGTAATATCGCATTGTCCTCAGTCTCCAGGCAAGACAGGTACAAATCGTGGTGAAGTGAACGCTACGGGATCGTTGCTGTCCGCGCTGCTCATTTAACAGTGCAATAAGTTAACTCCATGTCACATCCCTTTTAATTAAGTTTTCAAGAATTTATCGCTGAGCAGGGGCTAGCTACTTTTGTTGCTGATAATTTCAATTTCATTAAGCAAAACACAACCACTGAGGGCTGCATCAGCCGGAACTGTCACGTTTCTGGCAGTTCTTAGAAACAAAAAATGCTCAGGCAACGCCAGATGCTTGTATTCTATTTGCACTACGTTAACCTACATTGACAATATTCCTTTAGTTTTTACACGCTAAACAATAGCTCTGCAATCAGTGCCAGCGGTATTTCCGGCTAAAGAAGCAAGAGAAGCCAATTGTCGAATGTTCCCACTTTCACTCAAAAACTGAAGGTTATGGCATTTTTCAGTTCACCTTTCTTCCCAGAGTAAACGCAAGTGGCAAAATTTCAGCCGAAAGAGAAGGAAATATTGCAAAGAGCGCCCCAGTTAAATATAGTTCCAGTACAGGAACACTACTTCGATGTTTTTCCGCTTACTGTATAACGTCCACTTAAGGCAGCTGATTTCCATTCCCATCGATTTGCGTAACACGCCACAGATATTTTCCTCTGTGCGATTGATATTCACTCGTCCGATAAATTAAACCCATCTTCTGCGAATTTTGAATATAAGGAAGCAGGAGCGCACTGTTGGAAATTCCTTCTTCGGCCTAGCTACAGCTGGCGTTTGATGTTTGATGTGCCAATGATGCATGGTGCTTGCTCTCCCGTTTCTATATGAAAAAAAAAAAAGAAAGAAGCTAAAGCCTACACTCTATAGCGTAAAGCGTCAGCCCTTCAGCTTTCGTTAGGAGTGTGATCTGACTAATGCGTGAATATGACGCCCTCGCTGCCATTTACTTGCTCAATTTGGTCGAGCTAATGCCGCCGCATAAGGCAGTCTAGATTTTCAGGCTTGACAGCATCCATCCCCACCGTGATTAAATCTGGTGGCCACGTATTTCTCCGGGTAACCGGTAGACTTTTGGGAAAGGGCTATTTTTTGTTTATTTGATTGATTTCATCCCAGTTTCCTTACCAAAACTTTTTGGCTTCATTCGTTTACGCAGCCCACGCAGCCTTTCCATATTTAGCCCCGTACTTCGCATCATCTGCAGCATCCCTTCTTTATGGAGCTCTCGTGGTCCTGCTCTGAGTAGATGATCTTGGTTATGATGGGTAATCGAAAGCTGGCGAACAGAGATAATTAGGCGGCAGCGCATGGCAGGAAACTATATACCATAGGATAATCGGCTAGGATGCCGTATTTGGTTTCCTGCTATATAGTGAGCGACATACTGAGGGCGGCGATAAGGTGGATGAGGTAGTGGGCTATATAGTATATTATACGGAAGCACTGAGGTGATTGAAAATGTTGTGTTCCTTCTCCCTCAAGAGCCTCAAATTAGCGGAACCTCGAGGCCGCAGGTTGCGCGCTGCGGCGACACTTCATCTAATTCGTTCGCTCGTCGTCTTGCCCGCTCCTTATTGTAATTAGCTAATGGCGAAAAGCACTTTGCCGATAATACGCAGTAGTTGCGCCTTTTCTCATTATTTACTGTATGCTCACCGCTTCCGTCTGAGACCTCCCATAAAAGCAAAAAAAAAAACATAACGAAAGAAACGCAAACAGCACTGATAGTTTCTCTCTCCGATAATTTCCTTTCTTGAACGAGAAAATGAGATGGGCAACCTTCGATATCAGGAGACTGTCTTGCGGTCAGGCAAGAAAATGTGTCTTGAGAGACTGTACAACGTTTCTTACTGTGTTTTTCTTTATTGTTGCATTTTCTTACGTACAGCTGCCAACTCCTTCGCATTTTCTTTGTTTACCTCGGGATTAGAAGTTGGATCGTAATGTTTACGACCGGTCCCGTAAACGTGGGAATCCACGAAAAATTAAGGATTCAAAAACCACAACATTTCAGATTCTGTTAGTTACCGGTCTGAGATGTCAAAGTGCGCGTCATAATTAACGATCGCAGTAAAAATACTGCGAAGACGGCATATTTTAGGCTTCTTTTTCCGTCATGTGAAAACAAGAAGAGCAATGTGTTGATGAGGAAGAGTTAAAAAAAAAAAGCTTTGTTTCTTTTCGTCGTTTTTCTTCTTTATCTCTTCCTCCCTTCATCGCACTTACAGTCGCACAAGCCAAATGTCTCAAATGTACTCTCAAATGGCTCGAATGGCTCAGATGTAGTAGCAGGGAGTCAATGTATCCAACCTCTCCCCTTGATCCCCCCAGTGAGGGATATCTCTGGTTGATTAAAGTAACGTTTGAATGGCTAGTAAATTGACTTACTTAATTTGAATTCATCATCAGCATCAGCCTATTTTATGTCCACTGCAGCACGAAGGCCTCTCCCTGCGATCTCCAATTACCCCTGTCCTGCGCCAACTGATTCCAACTAGCGCCCGCGAATTCCCTAATTTCATCGCCCCACCTCGACTTCTGCCGTCCTCGACTGCGCTTCCCTTCTCTTGGTGCCCATTTTTTAACCCTAATGCTCCAACAGTTATCTAACCTGCGCACTACATGACCTGCCCAGCTCCATTTTTTTCTCTTAATGTCAATTAGAATATCGGCTATGCCCGTTTGCTCTCTGATCCAAACCGTTCTCATTCTGTCTCTTAACGTTGTGCCTAGCATTCTTCGTTACATCTCTCTTTGCACGGTCCTTAACTTGGTCTCAAACTTCTTTGCCAATCTCCAAGTCTCTGCCCAATATGTTAGCACCGGTAAAATGCACTGATTGTACACCTTCCTTTTCAATGATAATGGTAAGCTTCCAGTCAGGAGCTCACAATGCCTGCCGTATGCGATCCAAACCATTTTTATTCTTCTATGAATTTCCTTCTCATGAGCATGGTTCCCTGTCATTAATTGACCTAGGTAAACGTACTCCTTCGCATACTCTAGAGGCTGGCTGGCGATCCTGAGCTCTTGTTCCCTTGCCAATCTATACATCATAATCTTTGTCTTCT
Organism: Dermacentor variabilis; assembly: GCF_050947875.1. Lineage (NCBI taxonomy): Eukaryota > Metazoa > Arthropoda > Arachnida > Ixodida > Ixodidae > Dermacentor > Dermacentor variabilis. Next base: position 71,236,885 of record NC_134568.1, read on the forward strand.
GCATATTAATATAACCCCACTCTTAAATTATCTGTGTTAAGGTCCTCATTGATTTATTGTAACTCGTCTGCAGTGTTGCCGAATAGAACAGGCAAACCGAAGGTTCCTGAGATATTCGCCGGGGATCCTTACTCCTAAGCCTTCCCAGTTTAATTGCTTGAATACTTCTTCCAAGCACACAGTGAGTACATATCATATTGACCGCAAATAAAGACGGCGACAGCGGAAGAGAACACATAAACAACACAGTGAATAGCATTGGAGAGATTGTGTCTCCCTGTCTGAGGCTTTTCTTTATAGGTATCTTCCTACTTTTCTTGTTTAGAATTAAGGTAGCTGTGGAATCTCTGTTGATATCTTCCAAGGTATTTACGTAAGTGGTCTGTACTCCTTGATTACGTAATAGCTCTATGACTGCTGGTATCTCTACTGAATCAAATACCTTTTCGTAATCTATGAAAACCATAGAGAGGCTTATTGTACTTTGCGGATTTCTCGATTACCTGGTTAATGAGATGGATGTGATCTATTGTAGAGTATCCCTTCCTGAACCAGCCTGTTCCCTTGGTTGACTAAAGTCCAGGGTTGCCCTTATTTTATTGGAGATTATTTTGGTGAATATATTATATAATACTGGGAGTAAGCTAATGGGCCTATAATATTTCAATTCTTTTTTTTTCAGTTTCAGTTTCAGTTTATTGAGCGTTTGAAATTTTTTACAGAAGTAACTCTAGGAGGTCCCATAGTCAAAGACTGAGGAGGGACCTCCAACAAAAAATACATAGAAAAAGTTTACTTAAAGCGGTTAACAACAGCAGTAGCAATCCTAGGAACAGAAAGTATTAACAAACAGAGTCGAGTCATAGTAATAACAACAAAGTATAAACACGAAAAGCAGATCCAAGGAGTATTATTCGACATACAGAAGCGTAAAAAATATACAACACAATCACTTTCCCAAGAAGTGGTGACGAATTTTCCTCTTGAATAAATGAATGGAAGGAGATGATTTAATGGAGGGAGGTAGTGAATTCCATATAGATGTTGCCAAAAAGTTCGCAGTAAGTTTGCCGTAGTTAGTCCTTGGTTTCGGTAGGAGGTAGTTATTATGGTGTGAAAATCGAGTGCCAGTGAAATGGGGGGTTTGGTCTTTTGATATCAACGAAATTGGTAATTCTCCTCGACAAAATTTGTACGTCAGGACACTAAGACAACATTTATTTAAATCCACTACGGACAAAATATTATATGTGCGGAGTAATGGCAGAGCACTACATGAAAAATGGCTGTAACTTATTATTCTCAAAGCTTGGTTTTGTGTGTGTTGCAGGGGTGCCAAGTGAGTTGCGTAAGTATTACCCCAAGAAGAAATGCAGTAAGAGATGTGGCTGTGAATAAATGCGTAGTAGAGTGAAATTAATATACGTATAGGAAAATAGGGGCGGACTTTGATTAATATTCTGATACCATATGCTGCTTTACGCGTTAATAAGGATATGTGATTTGTAAATTTCAAATGATTGTCCAGTTCAACTCCAAGAAATGTTGCATGGTCAACAGCCTGAAGCGAAGTCGGACCAATGTTAATGCATGGCTTCTCCTGTACACTTTTTTGCGCGGATGAAAAAATTACAAATTTCAATTCAGTAGCATTAATACTGAGCATATTATCTCGGCACCAATTAACGATTCTAACCACGTCGGCATTAAGGTGAGATATTAGCTATACCAAGGAAGTGTTAGAAGAATAAATTGTTGTGTCGTCAGCGTATAAAATACAACTGGAATGTGTAATGTATTCTGGAAGGTCGTTGATGTACACGAGGAGTAAAATTGGTCCTAGTATTGAGCCTTGTGGAACCCCTATGTTAGTTAGTTTGGCACGCGAATGTGTATCAGAAATAGAGACGATATGTTTTCGATCATGTAAATAACTGCGAATTAGGGAAAGTGCTGGACCACACACGCCAACAGCGTTTAGTTTAGAAAAAAGTATGTCATGATTTAATGAATCGAATGCTTTAGAAAAATCAATAAACAAGGCACCAGCCAATCTACCTGTGTCAATGGCTGTTTTAAGATGATCAGTTAAAGTAATGAGCGCTAATTCAGTTGAATAACCAGATCGAAAGCCAAATTTGTAAGAGGACAAAATACTGAACTTTGTGAAATAGCTAGTTAAACGTACTACCAATAACTTTTCAATTATCTTGCTGAAAAATGATAAAATAGATATAGGGCGGTAGTTTAATAACGAGTTCTTGCTACCTTTTTTGGAAACAGGAATAACTTTGGCGATTTTTAAGCAGCTAGGAAAGACGCCAGTTTTGAATATTAGATTTATTGTGTGTGAGAGTGTGTCACTGATAAGATGAGCTATAAGTTTTGCATGAGATGAGTTGAAGTTATCTAAACCAGCTCCAGTGTTCTTTAAGCTCAGAATGGTCATGCGCACTTCTTCTGGGGAAACTGGACCGAGAAAGAAACTGTGTGGCGAACGATGATAAGCCTTGTCGATGTGAACTGAGAGACGTGGCTGGTCGGGGCAAAAAGAATCGACAAAGGCGTTAGCAATGGCTGAAGGATTATTAAGGGTTTGTTCCCCAACTTGAATAGCAGTTATGGCGGGATTTGGCGATGTTCTATTTAAAAATTCATTGATAATTTTCCACTGTTTTTTAGAATCGTTGCCAGCACGGTCAATTTCCTTTTCATAATACTCTTTTTTAGCGTTTTTAAGAGGCCTGCTCAAAATATTCGAGTAGCTCTTGTAACGAGTGAGCAGGGTCAAATTAAATGGCTTCTTTTTTGTTTTTTTATAAAGATTATCTTTTCTGCGCACGCATTTGAGAAGATTATCAGTCATCCACGGACAACGAGGAAAAGCGAACCTTTTCTTACTCGTGGTTATTGTGGTTGATTCGGAAGTAGCGTTAGAAATTATATTGCAAAACAATTCGAAGGCGATTTCTGGATTATCTTGTGACGTAACGGGGTACCAATTAACTTCGGCGATTTTCCTAACAAATGTTGTTTTGTCGAGATTTTTTCTTTTAACATGCATATCTGGAATATTAATATTAGAATTTATGCGCACGAATATTGGATAATGATCAGTTAGTGAAACTTCAATGACACCAGATCCAGGAGTAACCATGAGATTCGACAATGCATGGTCAATTAGTGTATCCGGACTATTTATATTCCGCCGAGTAGGTACAGTTACAAGTGATTCGAGGCCATGTCCATTCAATGTATCTGTATAAGCAGTGTATGATGAACTGTGAACATTTAAAAGATTAATATTGATGTCACCCATAATAATGATGTTTTTACATTCTAGCGATAACGTGTGCAAAACATGGTTTAGTTCTAAACAAAAATCATTAAAGGATAACGACGGCGATCGATAAATAGAACCAACCACTAAATTTTTGGCGTCAATATCGAGAAATGATGCGTTCAGCTCAATCCACACTGATTCGCAATTTACTTGATTAATTGTTAAGTCCCGACGCCTGGAATATCCTAACTCTTATGAAATGAAGACAGCTGCGCCGCCATGACAGCTGTCACTCCGGTGACAGTATTCTGGCGTATAAGATGAAAAAGAGTACAAGTTGTTATCGGCTTCGCTGAGCCAGGTTTCACTAACACATATGATCGAGAAGTAGTGCTGACTGGATGATAGGAAATGATAAATGTCATCAAAATGTTTCCGTAAGCTGCGTGCATTAAAATGTACGAGGGATCGGCAAGGAGGCTTAAGGTAAGAATCTAGTTCGGACGGTGTGAAGTATGAAGCCATAAGAGGTCTGTTGGTGACGGATTGACATTATGCACGTGATTCAGGTTAAGAGATAACAGAAAGGTCCGCTTCACAGTTAATGCGGTGAACGCGGCTGTCTTCGGACTTGCGTGCGTTAATACGGCAATTCTTAGTCCATAGGAAGCGCCATCCTTTTTCTTTCTTGAGTGCTAAGGCCTGAGCAAACAGCCTCTTGTTGTCAGGAGTAAGATGTTCGTTAATGAAGATGGGCCCTGCGTTCTCTCCAGAGAAACCAAGACTGCCGGTATCCATCCTGGCCTTGCGAGCCTTTGTCAGGAAATCATTTTTTTAAGCGCGGGAGCAAAACCTGGCAATAATATTTTGATGACCTGATTTAGTGGGCACACGATGCGCTATCTCGATCTCGACCGGAGCAAGAGAGCATGCCGCCTTATCTGCAATGGCAGTTACAATAGAAATGCAGTCTTCCTCCTTTGTAAATGGTATTCCTTTGATCTCAACATTGTTGATTCTAGAATACTGTTCCATCTCGGCCAGCCTTTTTTTAAGGGCTTCATTTTCTGATTTCAGATCCTTGTTTGATGTCGATAGCTCAGCTTGCTGAGTACGCGTGTTCTCGACAATTTCATTTAGCATGGTCAGACTGCCATCCATGCCAGAAACTTGGGTACGCAGGGTGCTGTTATCCAATCCAGCTTCCTGCAGCTTCCCTTTCACATCGGAAACAAGTTTCTCGACCAGTTTTTGCAATCTACCTTGAAATTGCGCCTCGAGATCATCGAGTCGCTTGGCCAACTCCGCATTTGTAGGCATAACGGAAAAGCAACTTAAAAAAACGATAGAGTACGAAACGCGAATGCAGCAGCAGCAGCAGCAGTTGCGGTCACAAATACTCTTATGCTATCACCAGGGGAAATAAGTACCAACCTGTGAAACGTAGAAGAATACTTTAGCAAGCGCACACTTGGACCGCAACTGCTGCCGCTTTGATGCCGTTGTCCATCCGACGGAAGCTTTTAAGGCCTCAAATGGTCTGGCGCAGGCGCTCTGGATGCGATCCCGTCGCCACGTAGCGGAGCTTGGGCGCACCTGGAGGAGCAGCGATTACACCCACGTGCGGTATGGAGCAGCAAACAGCTTCGCCAGCAGATGGTAGCCCCGGGCCGTAGATTTCTGTGAAACGTAGAAGAATACTTTAGCAAGCGCACACTTGGACCGCAACTGCTGCCTCTTTGATGCCGTTGTCCATCCGACGGAAGCTTTTAAGGCCTCAAATGGTCTGGCGCAGGCGCTCTGGATGCGATCCCGTCGCCACGTAGCGGAGCTTGGGCGCACCTGGAGGAGCAGCGATTACACCCACGTGCGGTATGGAGCAGCAAACAGCTTCGCCAGCAGATGGTAGCCCCGGGCCGTAGATTTCTGTGAAACGTAGAAGAATACTTTAGCAAGCGCACACTTGGACCGCAACTGCTGCCTCTTTGATGCCGTTGTCCATCCGACGGAAGCTTTTAAGGCCTCAAATGGTCTGGCGCAGGCGCTCTGGATGCGATCCCGTCGCCACGTAGCGGAGCTTGGGCGCACCTGGAGGAGCAGCGATTACACCCACGTGCGGTATGGAGCAGCAAACAGCTTCGCCAGCAGATGGTAGCCCCGGGCCGTAGATTTCTGTGAAACGTAGAAGAATACTTTAGCAAGCGCACACTTGGACCGCAACTGCTGCCTCTTTGATGCCGTTGTCCATCCGACGGAAGCTTTTAAGGCCTCAAATGGTCTGGCGCAGGCGCTCTGGATGCGATCCCGTCGCCACGTAGCGGAGCTTGGGCGCACCTGGAGGAGCAGCGATTACACCCACGTGCGGTATGGAGCAGCAAACAGCTTCGCCAGCAGATGGTAGCCCCGGGCCGTAGATTTCTGTGAAACGTAGAAGAATACTTTAGCAAGCGCACACTTGGACCGCAACTGCTGCCTCTTTGATGCCGTTGTCCATCCGACGGAAGCTTTTAAGGCCTCAAATGGTCTGGCGCAGGCGCTCTGGATGCGATCCCGTCGCCACGTAGCGGAGCTTGGGCGCACCTGGAGGAGCAGCGATTACACCCACGTGCGGTATGGAGCAGCAAACAGCTTCGCCAGCAGATGGTAGCCCCGGGCCGTAGATTTCTGTGAAACGTAGAAGAATACTTTAGCAAGCGCACACTTGGACCGCAACTGCTGCCTCTTTGATGCCGTTGTCCATCCGACGGAAGCTTTTAAGGCCTCAAATGGTCTGGCGCAGGCGCTCTGGATGCGATCCCGTCGCCACGTAGCGGAGCTTGGGCGCACCTGGAGGAGCAGCGATTACACCCACGTGCGGTATGGAGCAGCAAACAGCTTCGCCAGCAGATGATAGCCCCGGGCCGTAGATTTCTGTGAAACGTAGAAGAATACTTTAGCAAGCGCACACTTGGACCGCAACTGCTGCCGCTAACGTCGCCCCTTTTTGTGGATTAGTATAGTGTTTGCGTTCTTCCAGTTTTCTGGGACCTTTGCAGTCGATAGACACTTCCTATATATAGCCGCCAGTTTTCCAAGCAGTATGTCTCCTCCAGCTTTGATTTAATCGACTGTTATTCCATTTTCTCCTGCCGCTCTTCCTCGTTTCATGTCTTGCAAGGCCCTTCTGTCCTCATCGCTAGTCATAGGAGCAGTTCCTGTATCCTGTTCATTACTATTTCTAATAGATGTATTCTGACTCCTCTTTGTACTGTACAGGTCAGTATGGAATTTTTCCGCTGCTTTTGCTATACCTTCGAGATTGCTGATGATATTACCCTGCTTATCTTTCAGAGTATACATGTTGGTTTGTCCTATGCCATGCTTCCTTCTCACTATTTTAGGCTGAGTCCATTTTTTACGTCTTCTTCAGTCTTTCTCACGTTACAATTTCGAATATCACTTATTTTCGCCTTGTTGATCAGTTTCGACAGCTCCGCGAATTCTATCTTATCTCTTCAGTTGAACACTTTCATTCTTTGTCGTTTCTTTTTTAGGTCGTTTGTTACTTGGGAGAGCTTGCCTACTGGTTTCCTTGGTGATTTGCCTTCCACTTCAATTGCTGCTTCTGAAGCCAGTCTAGTTAGGGTTTCATTCATTACCTCTATGTCATCTTCATCTCTCTGTTCTAAGGCTGAATATTTGTTTGCAAGCACCAGCCTGAATTCGTCTGCGGTTACCCTTACTGCCTTTAGGTTGACCTCTTTTTTTCTTGACCAATTTTACTCTTTCTCTCTTCAAATTGAGGTGAATCCTAGCTCTCACTAACCTATGATCACTGCAGTTTACCCTACCTGTCACTTCTACATCCTGCACTATGCTGGGATCAGCAGAAAGTATGAAGTCAATTTCATTTTTTTTTCACCATTACAGCATTTCCAGGTCCACTTTCTGTTGCTACGCTTCCTGAAAAAGGTGTTGATATTTCGAAGCTTATTCCTTTCGGCGAATTTACCAGCATCTTTCCTATAGCTTCCTAGAATCGACGCCGTAGTTGCCAATTGCTTGTTCACCAGGCTGCTTTTGCCCCACTTTTGCATTGAAGGCGCCCGTTACTACAGTATACTGGCTTTGCACTTTTCTCATCGCTAATTCAACATCTTCATAAAACTGATCCACTTCCTCATCATCGTGACTGGATGTGGGAGGGTAGGCTTGTACTACCTTTAATCTATACCTCTTATTAAGTTTGATTACTACTTCTACCCTCCCTATAATGCTGTAGAATTCGTCAATGTTGCCCGCTATGTCTTTATGGATTAGGAATATCACCCCGTACTGCTTCTTATCTGGGAGGCCTCTATAGCAGAGGACATGGCCGTTATTCACAATGTATATGCCTCACCAGTTCTTCTAATCTCACTAAGGCCGATGATATCCCAAACAATGTCTGATACTTCCTCAAAAAGTTCTGCCAAGCTAGCCTCACTCGACAGAGTTCGGCTGTTAAAAGTTGACGGGGTCAGCTTTCATTGACGGTCTGTTCGGACCTAGAGTTTCTTAGCACTCTCTGCTCCGTTGCAGGTCGTACCGCCGCCTTGGTAAGGTTCTCCGCAGCTACTGGGAACTTACATTGCTGCAAATTTATACAACACACCTCAGAAATTCGACGGGCACATCATCGCAGCCATGACAAGGAACATGACATGATATTTTCATTGCTTTCGGAACACTGCGACATCTGCGGAAATGACCACGCCGATGAAGCCGCCCGATCTGCACATGAAAGGGGTCAATGTGTTTTGATTCCGCTTTCGCGAACAGACGCTGAGGCTCGGTTACGATTGATGTCCCGTGAATGTACGAGTCTCTTGTGGGACTGGAAAAGTTTTCACCATGTAGCCTTTACCTTCGTTGTCTGCGATTATGCAGATACATTTACCGCCTGAGTTACCACGAGGGGAAAAGACCATGATGTACCGTTTGTGGCTAGGCGTCTCATTTACGAACTCTTACTCCTTCCCCCCGTACTGGGTGACCAACGGAAACTACCTCTCGTTAACCTGCCTGCCTTTCTATGCATCGTTTTTCTCTCTTTATATAAAACACAGCCTGAAAAATAGACAAAAGGCATACGCCCGCGCAACTGCTACCCATTAATATAGACCTAAAGCATATTCTTTTGTGTTGTGTTTAATGTAAATTGCTTGTACTTAAGGACTATGTTATGCGAATAATTTACTTTTAAAGTCTGCTTCTTTTTCCTGATATCATAAGCATCGCGCGCCACGAATATTTACACGTGCGTGAAATCAACGCTGAAAGAATATAGCGATACACGCATGTATACAGTATACATATTGGGAAGTTTTAGAAATAGAATCTCCGAACGGCTTTGCGTACCCAAAATCCGAAACTCGTTTGTGCGCCTTTTGCGTCCTTTTGTACAGCTGGCCGATAGCGCCTCCTAGCTCAGGGCCCCCTATGTCTAAATCTCCGTATTATTTTAGGAGAACGACAATTTTCTTACCGTACGAATGCCTTGATATCTGCCATATTCCTTCCCTCGTAAATTGAGCTTGAATGTGATAAGCAGGAAAGCGTCTGATTGCTACGGATGGTAGAGAGAGAGAGAGAAATAAACGGGATGGGAAAGGCAGGAAGGTTAACCGGGTGAAATTCTGGCTTTCTACCCTGAACTGGGGGAAGGGGAAAGGGAAATGAAAGAAAGAAAGAACAGCAGAGAGAAATAGCAAACGAACGGAAAAAGAATGTAGGGAGGGTCGTGAACCTCCATGAGGATTACAGTCTCTCCAATTGGCCACTCGAACGTAAACATTTCAAGAGTGCCTTCACTGGCTTGTGGTGCGACGACTGTTATAGGTCGGCGTTCCAGGACTCTCTGCTCCGAAAACGGCCGGTTGTCAAGACGCGCCAGCGCGGTCGCGAGTGAGTGCCTGTGTGCGCTGTATCGGGGACAATGACAAAGAACGTGTTCGATAGTTTCCTCGTCGCCGCAGTGGTCACACGCAGCATTATCCTCCAATCGAACGCGGAAAGCAAACCATTTCCCAAATGCTACGCCAAGCCACAATAGGTAAAGTACCGTTGTCTCGGGTCGAGATAGGGGGTCCAATCGATGTAGACGTGTGGGCTGGCAACTAGGGGTGTTCCGCAACGGTTGTAAGGCATCATATGCAAGCACTGATAGTTGCGCTGCTGCGCATCTGTTCTTGACTGTGGGATTGGCTCCTACACGCCTTCTTCATGAGCAGATCGAGCAGCTTCATCGGCCTGTCCATTACCCTTTATGCCACAGTGGCTAGGGAGCCACTGAAATGTTCTTTTTTTAATTATGGGGTGTTACATGTCAAAACCACTTTCTGATTATGAGGCACGCCGTAGTGGGGGGACTCTGGAAATTCCGACCACCTGGGGTTCTTTAACGTGCACCTAAATCTAAGTACACGGGTGTTTTCGCATTTCCCCCCATCGAAATACAGCCGCCCTGGCGGGCATTCGATCCCGCGACCTCGTGCTCAGCAGCCCAACACCATAGCCACTGAGCAACGACGGCGCGTCCACTGAAATGTGACGTCGTGTCTTTGCCCAACGAGGCGATGAAGGAGCTCTTGGATTTGTAGCACTAGTTGTTCGTAGGGTCCACAGCGTAAGGCGGAAATCAATCAATGTAGAACTGCCCTAAAGTCGCTTAAAATGCTCCACTTTTGAGGTGGCTCCTCTTGAATTGTGCGTAGTGCGCTACGAAGAGCAGCAAGCTCCGTGGCTGTCGATGTAGTTTAATGCGATGTCTTCAACATCGATGACTTTCGCAGGAAAAAAAATTACTGATCCTGCAGAAACGTCCATGGTGGTTGAACCATCAGTGTATATATTGGCATGGTCGTTGTATTGTCCGTACAGCAAGAGCAACGAAAGTTGCTTGAGAGCTGGCGATGAGAGTTGTGCCTTCGTTCGAATCCCCGGTACTGTCAGTCGAACTTGTGGCTGAGCCAAGCACCAAGGGGGAAGCAAAACTCTCGCTGCAGCTGTGTAATCTGATGGCAGCTATACAGGACAAGGCAGTATCGTCTGACAAAAAGAGGCATGTGGGCGGTCTTCTGGCCGTGAGGCGAGATAGTGGAGAGGGGAGCGGAGCAAGGTGCCTGACGTGTGCTCTGAGCGCTTCCATAACAATGTGAATCTTGGCTGGGCAGATAAATGTGCATTGGTGGCATTTAGCCGGAAGCCAATGACTTCGTACGCCATATCTATCGATGGACAAGCTATCTCTTATCTAAGTACGCACAGGTTTCTAGGGGCAATTGTCGACCGCGACCTCTGTTGGAGTCCCCATGTAGGCTACCTAAAAAAGCGCCTGACAGCCATCTCTCATCTTTTCAAGTTTCTTGGAGGAGGAGGAGGAGGAGGAGGAGGAGGAGGAGGAGGTGGTGGTGGTGGTACTTTATTGTTGCAGAAACCGTTGCGCGGTTTATTCCTGGGTGGTTCCCTCTGACAAGGCTCCACTCGCGATTGCGACTAGCGAAAAAACCTGGGGTACTTCAATACACGGGATGATGCAACTTTACCGTATGCTGTTTCTAGATTACAACGAAGGCGCCAAATAAAACAAGCCACAATCGTGTGTGTTGTGGTTGTCCCTACGTGGTTGTCCCGTGTCGCCTTCCTTCGTCCGTAGTTTTATTTGGCGCCTTCGCTGTAATCATGTATAACCAACTCGCGCACCAGCACGTGCTCAGTGGCTCTTTCTCGGGTTTCTGAGGTACAGCTTGGCAGTGCTGACCAATACCTGCAGAACTAACATTCGTGCACTCGAAAGTGGCCCAGGCGCTTACGGTTTGCTTATGGCTACCACGATGAGCATCAACATCCGTAACCATTGCAATTGCGCGTGACTACTGATGGTGGAATTTCACAGTGTCTATCGCGGGTGTTTTGGAGCCACCCAACGATGAGTTCTGTTCAGTAGCCTGGCCAAAAATACCTTATAAATATCCGCGTTACTGTGTGTTTCTCGACTACTTTGTTTCGGTGTAGGGTTGCGTATTATGTGTCTTCGACTTTGTATAGGACGCTTGCTTGATTGCCCATCAGAGTGTGCGGAACTTATGTCTTTTTTTCAAGCAGCAAAGTTGTGGGCGTTGAGTAGCACGCGCGCCGAAAATTTAGCTCGCTCTTTTGCTGCGGAGAGAAAGAGAGAGAGACAGAGAGAGAAAAACGGGAAAGGCAGGGAATTTAACCAGAGGCGAGTTGCACTGGGGTGGGGGATATAGGGGTTGTAAAGACGACAAAGAGCGAGAGTAGAAAAAAATGAACAAGAAAAAGAAAGGAAAAGAAAGAACAGAAAAAGAAAACAGGTAACAGAAAATGCGCTCCAATCACAGGCGTTCACACAGGCCGGTCGCCCTCAAGAAGCGCATAGCGCTTGCACGGCCTTCTGATGCGATGTTAAGTCGCGTCGATGTTTCAAAATTCTTCCGATAGAAGCTGGTCGTCCAACTGGTTCAGCACGACGGAAATTGATTTTGTCTATGCACGCTGTACTGCGGACACTGACAAAGAACGTGACGAATTGTTTCCGCGTGGCCGCAATAGCCACATGCTGGGGTGTCGGCCATCCCTATTCGGAGCACGTAGGCGTTGGTAAACGCGACACCCAACCATAGCCTACACAAAACGGTCGCATCTCTTCGAAGAAGTCTCGGTGGAAGTCAGAGGCTTAAGGTTGAATCCAGGGTGTACAAACGGGCGTGCATAAAATGTGGTTAATTCCACTCTGATGTAGTACATTGGTGTACAAGTAGGCAGAACATCCTTGCAGCATCTGTCCTAGACAACGGGATCGATAGGTGGTTGCCTTCTGCATGAGGTGAGCGAGCAGCTTGATCGGCACGTTCATTGCCGATGATATCACAGTGACTTGGTAGCCGCTGAAAAATTATTTCATCTCCTTTCTCAGTCAGGTGGTATATGGCCTCTGTGATTTCAAATGCCAATTGTTCATGCAGACTGCGCCGTAAGGCTGACATTAAACACTTTAGTGGAGTCTTCGAGTCGCAAAAAATCGACCATTTGTTTGTTGGTTCGTCATTGATAAATTGTAGTGTGATTCGAAGCGCTGCGACTTCTACTGCCGTCGACGTTGTCAAGTGAGAGGTTTTCTGCTTTATAGTGGTGGGTTTTGCTGCAATGATGACAGCTACGGTATAGCTCTTCAGCAGGACGGAGCCGTCGGTGTATATGTGGGTGTAATACCGGTACTTCTAATTTAATAGGAGCAAGGTAAGCTGTTTAAAAGCCAGCGATTACATATCTGCTTTTATCCGGACTCCAGGTATGGTCAGGTTGATCTTTGTTTGAATGAGGCACCAAGGAAAAGTCCAAGGTCTCGCGGCAGGTGTGAAGCAAGATGGTTATCGTTCGGCAGACGAGGTACGTGGTCTCTCCGCAGCTAGAGAGGGTAGATGGTGGCAATGAGTGTGGGCAAAGTTGAAATCCGGTTAACCAAATACAAATGTCGTCCGCATATATCGACATATGGATATGCCTGCAATGTTTTTGCGCTTCAGCGAGAAGAGCAGTTATTACAACATTAAACAGCGTTGAGGAAAGAACACTTCCCTGAGGTACACCTCGCGATACCGCCCTTTCGGTGCTTATAGTATACTTCCTAACCGCACTTGAATTTTACGATCACTAATAAATGAGTGAATGAATCGCAGAAGATATCCCTGTACGCCTATGGCCTGCAAACTATTTACTATTGAGCTCTTAAGGACGCTATCATAAGCCTTTGATACGTCTAGGAAAATAGCTAGTGTTGAGAGGCGGAAGGCTCTTTGATGTTCAATGTGGCTTATCAAGTCCAAGACCCTATCTTGCGCGCTTAAACCTGTGCAGAATCCAGTCATGCATGCTGGCAGAGCCCTTCTATCTTCGAGCCACCAAGATAAACGCTTACTTTCCAGCTTCTCCATGAGCCTAACCACACAGGAAGTCAGTGATGCAGGACGATACGAGGCCAAGTCTGTCACTTCTTTGCCGGGCTTCAGCACTGGGACATCACAAGCCACCTTCCATGAAGGAGGAACGTCGCCAGTCTCCTATACTGGATTGAGATAGCTTAGGAACATAAGCGCTTAGCTCTGATAGCTCGACAGTCATTACTTTCAGCTCAATATTACGTTCAAGATGTTGGGTTGACTCTCTCGATGGAAAAATCTGGCTTCATCATATTTCCAGGTAGAGGAAGACGGTATGCGCGGCTGAAGATAGACCTTGATCAATCTTGCCTTCGTCAATTAAAGCACAAGCGCTTTTTCGGCGTCATTATTGACTACCGTCTACAGTGGCGACAAGCTGTGGACTCTATTGTGACATCACTATCTCCGCGTCTCAATGTGATCCGTAAGAGTTGCAAGTGAGCAATGGGGAAATCACCCTCCTTCAATGATCAGGCTGCACCATTCACTAGTAACGAGTCGAATAATGTACCACCTCCCTTTAATTTCCCCCTCGCTATCACAGCTGGAACGACTTGAGGTTGTGCAGAGAAAGGGCCTAAGGAGGGCTCTTGGCGTTCCGCAGACTGCTCCTAACAGTGCAGTACTTTATGAGTCTCTATCGAGACCTCTTAGCCTAGTCGCTTTACAAAGGTTATTGATGCAAATTGGCCGCCTCAAACAGGCGATAGCCGGGCGAGCCCTTCTACAGAGCCTTCGAAAGAGATCTGAGTCCCGAGCATACTTAGCCCTTAATACTCTTGGTTACCTGGGCCTTGACGCTAGACGTCGAACTAAGAGGTTGAAACCACCTTGGTCATTCGCGAGCCTCGGCTGTTCGTTGACAATTCCTCACGTTCGCGCTAAGCGGAGTTCTCCGTTGGCCGCAACGCGTTCGCTCGTACTGGAACATTTTGAGACTGAATATGCACGTTATTTATGCCGTGAAGAGACTTCACGGCATAAATTAGCCGAACTTATTCCCATGTTTGAATGGATATAGTTCGTGATTAGAACATATATATATATAGCTTCGTGTGCCTTCATATTACTTGCATCCTATCTCGGTTGATTGTAAATGAGTTTCCTGTGCATAGAATGTGATGAGTAGTGTTGGTCGAATAAAGTCTAGTAGAGGCGTAACTTCACGCAAATGTCAGATGTAGATATTTTTGTGGCTGTATTTGTTTTGTGTTTGTGAGTGCGCTTTTCCACTGCTGTTGTGATCAGCTGCTGGGCTATGCACCCCGGCAGAGGCCGCAGGGTGGCTCTCAAGCTGCAACAACGCAGCTTTTTGCCTTGCGTCCTCTCCTTTGTTGCTGATGTAACCTTGAGAGAGTTAATAAAATATATTGTATTGTATGTTGTATCTTCAAATTTTTACTAGTGGCTCTGTGGACAAGGTCAGAGGATCTACTGCAGCTGCTTTTCACATTCCCCCTTTGAAGTATGATTGGTCGGTTCGCTTCCCTGCAGTCGTGTCTTCCACAACGGCCGAAAGCGTTGCCATTGAGGCAGCTCTAAAGAAGCTACGGTTTTGTACGCCTCAACCTGTTGTCATTCTTACAGATTCAGAATCCGCCCTTCAAAGGTTAGAGTACGGGTTCCCTACTGATGCCTCATGTCTTAGCTCCCTACGCTCGGTGCACAATCCCCATATCAAAGGTTTCTCCATACGTTTCCAATGGGTGCCCTCGCACATAGGTATCATAGGCAACGAGAGGGCGGACAGCCTCGACTATAGAGCGCTGTCTGGGAATCCATTGAGAAAAGTTCCTCAAGAGGACAAGAGACTCTTCAGAGAAGCGATGTTGGGCCACTTCAGTTCTTTGTGGAGCTCACCTCACAAGCCATGTGTGACCAAGGGTCTCAAAAGAAACCAAGCCACTTTACTGCTCCGCATTCGCACGGGCTCTGCTCGTACCAATGCGTGGATGTATAAGACTGGCCTGGCGTTGTCTCCATTATGTTCAACCTGTGGTATGTGCGGTGACATAGAACATTACCTTATGTGCTGTACTCTGTATAACGCGGAAAGGAGTGTGTTAATCGGGTCGCTCAAGAAGACAGGAATTCCTCACAGCTCTCTTCACGACATTGTTTTCCCGCGCGGGAACCAGTTGTGTAGGAAGGAGGTTTCTCGCCTTCTTTTAATTTACCTGCAGGACACGGATTTGGCCTCCACATGGTGACCTTTGGAGTGACTATTTGTAAGTGTGAGGTCTGTGTCTGATTTATGTGATTTATGTATTTTAAGTGTCGCTACGATGGAGCAATTGCCGGCAGCAACTGCATGGCTAATCACACCATGCAGTAGCCTACAACCACTCAACTCTACTCAACTGTGGGCAAAGTGCCTTACGTGCACTCTGATTGCTTCAACTGTGGTGTGGGTCTTGATGACGTTGTCTCTGGCGATTGCAGTATTTGCCGCTGTTGACGCAATTCGAGGAAGACCTGGACAAATCCTGAGCACCTCAGCCTGAACAAGCATACGTACTTTGAATAGTACGTATGCTTGTTTCACTTACGTTAGTCAATGCTGGCAAGCTGTACCGCAAAAAGCTGAGAAAAAGTTCCCTATATTGTTGCAGCATCGCGTTTCTGGAGATTCCTCAGGTCTATCCAGCGACGAAATTCAGAAGGTGACAGATGCTTGTCAACAGCTTCTTCATGTACAATACATGGGGGCCCCGTGAGATATGTCTGTCAATTATGACACCCAAAATTTGTAAGAACGTACAAATGGTATCATCTGTCCATTGATTAATACACTGTAGTGCGTGATGGGCTTACGCGTAAATGCCACAAGTGCACATTTATACGATGAAATCTCCAGGCCTTGATTGCGAAGGTAGAGTATAGTCTGAGTGGCAGCTTTCTGGAGCCTTTCGCGCAGCTGTAAGCGTGTCACATCAGACGCTCAAACGCATATATCTTCCGCGCACGCTGATAATTTAACTGTGTTTGGAAGGTGATCAAGGAGACCAATCAGCGTGAGGTTAAACAACGTAGGGCTCAGTACGCCGCTCTGGCGGACGCCACGGTAGGTGTAATGTATAGGAGTGTAGCCGTCCTCGGTGCTCACAAAGAGAGAGAGAGAGAGAGAGAGAGAGGGGGGGGGCGAATGCAGGGGGGTTAACCAGAGGGGAAGATCCGGTTTGCTACCCTACGCTGGGGAGAGAGGGGAGCGGGAGGTAATGTATAGCAGAGTAGAGATAAAGAAAGAAAGGAGCATAGACATACAATGACAGTCGGTCGCTGTCGCCGCATACTGTCACAGCACAGCACAGTAGCACTTGCAGCACTATAAAATTGGACAAGCGGCTGTTCACGCCAATTGTCCAATTTTTTTGCCTTTAAAAACTGCAACAGTGCCCTCGTCGCCCTCTGCTGCGATGGCTTGTGATGGCGGCATATTAAAATAAGTTCCTCTGTTACAGGTCTTCCGTCAAAGCGCGCTATCGCGATTGTGAGCGATCGTCTCTGTAAATTATAGCGAGGACTGTCACAGAGAAGGTGTTGAAGAGTCTCCTCGTTACCACAGTCATCACACGAGGCATCGTCGGCCCATCCGATTCGGAAAGCAAAAGACTTGGTGAAGGCCACCCCTAGCCATACTCGACAAAGCAGGGTAGCTTCCCGACGGCACAGTACAGCTGGAATACAGAGGCGTAGAGAGGAGTCTAGGTTGTGCAGCCGGTTGTTTTGAAAACTTCCTGCGTTCCAAAAGGATAACGTGATATCACGGCTGAGCATTCGAAGTTTTCTAGCGGCATCTGTCCTTGATAATGGTATCGGCTCCTCTTCGTCCCCTTGAAGAGCCGACCGAGCAGCGTTATCAGCGTGTTCGTTCCCTATGACCCCACAGTGACTTGGAAGCCACTGAAATGTCGCATGGTGTCATTTCTCAGTCAAGGTATATGGATTAGTTCTCTAATCTTGAATACCATGTTGTTCGTGTGGTCCGCGCCACAGGGCTGATAGCATAGACTGCAGTGCTGCCTTCGAGCTGGCTGACGAGACGAAGTGCAGCGCGAAGAGCTGCAAGTTCCGCAGCCATCGGTGTCGTTGGGTGACATGTCTTGAAACTGATGGTGGTGGCCTTCGCTGGGAAAACCACGGCTCCAGAGAAACACTGGAGAGTTGCCGAATATTTACGTGGTCGGCGTACCTCGCGTGCAAAAGGAGCAGAGTTAGTTGTTTAAGAACAGTTTAAGAAGATCGCATAGAGAGATAGCTATGTATCCATCTAAACGTGCAACCACCGAATCTTACCTCTTCGAGAGCGGCGAGGATGGCTTCATGTGTGACGTTGTCGTATGCCCCTTTGGCGTCCAAAAACAAAGAGCAGAGACGTCTACATCCTTTTTCGGGCTGAACGTAGGTAACCAGGTCAACGACGTTATCGCTCGACGAGCTGCCACGTCGGAAGCCTGCCATAGCATCTGGATAGACGTTGTAGTATTCCAAGCGCCACTCTAGGCGTCTGAGGATCATCTTCTCCATCACTTTGCCCACACAGCTCGCCATTGCCATCGGGCGATACGATGAAAAGTCCAACGGAGACTTGCCAGGCTTCAGTAGCGGAACTACGCGACTAGTCTTCCAGCTTGTGGAAAGTGTGCCAATTAGCCAGGGTTCATTGTAAATTTCAAGCAGAACACTCCTCGCCTGCTCACCCAGATGATACAGAGCTCTGTAAGGAATTCCTTCAGGTCCTGGTGAAGACGTGCGTCTGTACAAAGCTAATCCCGCCTTAAGTTCGTGGGTGGAAAATATTAGATCCATGTAGGGGTCACGTGGTGGCGGGAAGCTGATGGAATGTGATAAGTTTTTGGAAGCTGTGAGTTGCCCGGATAACCTGGCACAGAAGTCTTCTGCGACATCAGTATCTGGTCGCTGTTGGAAGAAGTCCAAAGCCTTGAATGGAGACCGCTGTACGGGTTGTGTCCTAAGCCCTACCTCAATAAGTGCGATACGGGCTTACGAGGGTCTCTCGATTCACAGAAAGCAGTCCAGCGTTGTGACTCCAGTTTATCTAACCGGCGCCGGATCTTCTTTTGTAGGCGTCTAGCAGTCCGTGGATCGTTCATTGACTTCGTGCGTTGGTATCTACGTTCGACACGTCGCCGGATTGCTTGAAGTTGCGCTAATTCTATATCAAATTCAGTGAATTTCGAAGAGCACACTAGACTTCGCGTATTGTCTTTCACTGTGCTTTTGCAGCAATTCTCAAGTGAACTCAACGTGCTACTGGGGTCGCATGTTTCTACGTCATATTAGTCATGCAGAACTCAATGGGTTTCTTAGCGACAGGGTGCGACATTGAGCTAGTTGGTTCATTGAAGATGGCGCCGTTCATTTTAGAAACGCCAAAGAACAAGAACGTGGGAAATAGGCAAGAAAGACTTTAGTGTGCCCTTGCAACGCTTGTAACATCGTGTCTTAAGCAAAAAATAAAAAAAACATAAAGAAAATTAAGCAAAAAATTATGAAAGACAGTGTGCCTGCGGGAATCCATCCTGCATTCCGTACACCGCCTGTATATTGCCGAGTTGGTCATTTTCGCTATGGTGCGATCGACGACGCCTGGTTTGTAGTTTTCTGCTGCAACGCCACTCCTCCTCGTCAGTTTTCCCCACTCGGTTAGTCGATTCGGGAAGAATCGTTGAATCGATCTACGCACAGAGCGTGTACAGCCTTTAGCTGTTCACGACATTTCGTCAACTGCTTTTCGTTCGCCTTCGCGTTTGTGTGTCTCCTTTTTCCACCATTGTACGCGGTTCGGCAACATCGACCGCGATCAGAGCCTGGCCAAAATAGTGCGGAGCAACCCAACCGTGCCAGCGCATCGGTCGTCCTGCCAGCGCCGAAGCAGCGTTTTAACCAGCCTCTGCGCGGCCTTAGCGCAGGATAAATATGTCTGGGCACGCACTTGTGTGAGCTAGGAAAAGGGAACTGCTTTCTTTCGTCCTGCGATCAAGTACAGGAAGGTCCGTTATGCTCATGCCACGTTTATAGTGCCGCAAATGCGGTGCTTTATTTTTTATGGACGGAGTTACAGCAGCGGACGAGCCTAAAAACTTGATTGCGTGTCGTTCTGAAGTAATCTTATTTCAGAGCTCGAACCTGGCGGAAGGCTATACTGCCGTTATTGGAGCAAGGAAAAGTTTTCTTAATGACTGGGTGCAAAGATATTCTGGTAGATCGCAGCACAGAGGAGACCTACGTACAGTAAGAACAGTTCTGTGCATCGGTTAAGCTAGTGAGCTTTAACCGTATTCCTGTGTGGCGTCAATTCAAAATAGCTAGTATGCTTTAGTTATTTCTGTGGTTCAGCTCGTTCGTAGTGGTGGCCTCGACACCCTCAACGGCATTTTCGTCGATACACATTGCTCTCTGTCGACGCCAAGTATCTTAATCAGCCTCCATTAAGTGCGAAATGAAATTCTTCTGCAGCTTTTCTTAACCCTGTCCACCGTCTACAGGTTTTAATAAGAAAGCATATAAGTTTACCTCATCATTTGCTCTATAGCAGACGTAGGTGAATTGCATACAGTATCTCTGGAGAAATATGAGCTACAATATGTTGATTATGTCAGATGGATTACCAGGTCGCTGTAAATTGACTTATTCCGTAGAAAGTTCTTCGTGTGACCGTTCTGCGTGAGCGAGTATGGAGAAGTTTTGCAGGACTAATTCCAAGGATATGCTTAACTCCGTGTAGCCGAATGTTGTATAGGTATTGCATTTCATGCAACGTGCCACGGTTACTCAGTGGCTATGGTGTTGTGCTGCTGAGAAAGAGGTCGTGGGTTCAATTCTCACCCACAACGACCGCGTTTTGATGAGCACCGAATGTTAAAACGCTTATGCACAGCACTTTAGGTGTAGTGAAAGCAACACAGGTTGAAAAAAAATTAATCCAGAGTCCTCCACTAGGGTATCTCTCATAACCCACTGTGCATTTTGGAGAAGTTACTTTGGAGAAGCTTCGTAAAAGTGGGACCGATGGTCAATTTTCTTTTCCAAGATCGAATTGGAAGAAAGGAAGGAAAACGGTGAAAAGAGCTGAAAGTAGGTGAAGAGAGATGAAAAGCAGAGATATTAACCCGATTAAGTGTCCGGTTGACTTCTCTGTACATGGGTTCATGCACCGCTTGATTGTGGGTTAATTAGGTGTACTTATTGGGAGAATAGTGCCGCCTTAACTGCAGTTGACTAACTAGCCATGGTTTGCTCCCCAACAATGATCATTGGATAGGTGGGCGCTGTGTAATTTGACTCGTGTCACGAAATGGTAAAGTTTATAGGATAGTACTGGGACGGCTTTTATAGCCCTTAAGCTTTTCACCAATCTTATACAGCTGGAACGGCTATATTGAGGTGCAGGCGCACTGTGCACGGTGCTAATAACGCACTAAAGTCGAAAGAATAAAAACAGAGATGCCATAATTATTTTTAAAAACGAGTAAGTACGCTTCGACACGCTAAGTAAAGATCCTGGCTCCCTTTCTACTTAATGGAAACTCTATAAATCTTTAGGTGAAAGTTGTGAACATTTCTTTGACATCTTGGCACTAATTATTTGTTAACGGCGCTGCTAACATACGCCGATTTACACATGGAATGCTCTTCGCTTTTCTGTTCTCTAAAATACACGCTGTTAGTTTCAAGCAACAGGGAATATTACTTATCTGGTGTATTTAGGGCCCATTACACATGCCCTCGACAGAGTAAGAGTAGCAGACACTCAATCTCTTTGTTTCAATTTGCCATTTCTTTCCAAGACCATTTGGGACGAAGTATATACTAAATTTTAGAGAATGTTTCTCGTATTTATATAATAGGAGATTCTCGAGGCTCCTTATGACTTCACTTTGTTTTCCCCAAATTGAATTTCTTCTCCCGTGACAAAAAGCGGGAAATATTAAATATAAATAAAAAGTACATCTTGTAATAGCCCATCTACTGCACTCAAGTGAAACAAAATACAAGAAAAGGAAAACATAGGCGAGTCAACAGCGGTTGACATCGAAGAAAGACCAAGTCTTCCGGGGTGCATTAGTGTACCCTGTGTATCGTTGTTCTATGTTTTTCCATGTTCGTTATCCGGTAGGGAAGAGAGGCTCCCCCAGAAGGCCTTGTCGTTCTTTCTTCGATGTCAGCCGCTGTTGAGTCGCCTTAACTTCATCTACGCCATGTAACCTTGCTTTAATACGATCTTACTCTTGCATAGAGACCTTTATTTAACCTTTACTCTTTTTTTACTTTACTTTCTTTCTTTTTAGACTGCACTATCTCCGGTATCAGCCCACATTTTCATTGAGCAAAGCCACACTTCCGGTTCCGGTTTTAGACGCGCGCATTTCTTTCCGGCGTTTCTTTTTCGTTTTTTTTCCATAATGACACATTATTACTGCCCCGTACATATAACTCTACGCTAACTTGGTACGTATTTTTTTCTTCCATGCTTCATTTTGACGCATTTTTCGTTGTCCTATACGTGCACAAGAAGGCCTGAAATCGTCGAACTCAGGAAGTGGCCACGTACCCATATGAAACGCAAATCCACCTGAACTCAGGAAAGAAGACCTTGTCTTCAAAAAAATGTAAAGATACAATCCGAAAGTTAGAAATGAGATGCATCAACTAGAAATGAAGGGGAAAAAACCTTTTGGTTTGTAGTTGCAGCACAAATTACCGCCTTGACGCTCGTCATATCTGAAACATGTTGACTCCGAAATTTTCGCATAGATCACCGCAGGCCTAGACACATTGCAGGGGCGGGTTTATTGCTGTAGTGAATCAATGAATAAGACAGCTCTTCTGTGGCGCTGTTCATCTTTATTTTTGCGCATGCGCGTGAGCCAAACTTCCGTGCATACGGATGCGCTCACCACGGTTAACCTTTTCATGACCACGCATACCTCGAAATTGCTGTTGTTGTTGTTGTTTTTGTTCGGTTTGGAAACATATACAATTGACAGAGGGGGGAAAAGAAAGGAAGAAGTGGGCTGGCAACTCCCACCGGGAAGTGCACAATGATGCCTACTCTTCATAAAAGGGGGAATAGAGATATACAGAAGGCGGGGAAGGGGGAATGATAGGAAAAAGGGAAGGAAAGAGAGAACTATATATGACAGCTCACAACGGCTGAATAGAACTATGACAAACAATAGAGAGCGGCAGTGGGAACAAATAAAAGGCATCGCAGAGCACGGTAAGTACATGAAAGTACAAAAAGAACGCAAGAAAGTAAGGCCGCGACAACTTGCAAACAAACGAAAAATGCTACAACCGGGAAGCTGAGTCAGTTTCTTCTAGCAAGAAGGGTGGGATGAGCCTGGTCACGCTGCACGACCTCTCGAACAGAAGTGTTCATCGAGGGTCGCACACCGCAATTTGAGAAGGCAATATAACTCCTCAGCAGCGGCGTGCGGCGTGTAGGGAAAGCAGGACACTCCTGTATCAGCTGCTCGAGGGTTTCGCAGGAACAGCAAGCAGCACACGATGGATGATCCACACGTTCTTCTTGGTGTAAAAGTTCACAATCCAGGGTACAACGAAACATTAACTTGAGTAGCAGCTCTCTATAGCGCGACGAGGTAAGCCTCGCCCACAAACACGGGGAGGAAACGACTCATTTACGACACACTGGTCGGTCGGGGTGATGCTTGGGGAGGTAGCGAAGAATCAGCAGACGAGCGTCGTGAAGCTTAAACGAAATTTCCGGTTAGTTACAGTCGTGAGCACAAGTGGAAGGCAGTCAATCAGCCTCTTCATTTCCGGCGATCTCTACGTGCGAAGATACCCACAGGCCAACGAAGGGTACCCCGCGAGACGTGATTTTGCTGGCAGAGTCAGTAATGCTGCGCAATACTGGATCATCAACGTCACTTCTCTGTAGTATGTTGGGGGCAACGTGAGAACCACTAAGAACGGCAATCTTCGGTGTTGTTAGCTTCTCTTGTATGCACTACAGTCCACCATCAATCACTGCCAGCTCGGCAATCGTTGATGAGGCTGGGTGCAGTATGTGCAATACCCATTGGATTTTTGTGGTATGACAAAAGAAAAGCGGCAGAAGAGCCTTGGCTTTCGCTAGGTACAGATGGGTCTTTGAATACACGAAGGTAATTTTCGAGTGTCTAGAATAAGTGTGACTCGTCCGATCGGAATAGCGTCGAAACAGGCAGTGGAGTTGTTTATTTCAGAAATCGATATATAAATGGGGAATACACATTTGTTTGTATTTCTCGGAGGAGTAACTGAAGCCGGCATTTCAGAACTGCCAGCAAGAATTATAATCATTGAGCCATTTTGTCCCAGCGAACTGGCAGTGAACGAGCCATTAGAGGGGGTTCGGCCATTCGGTGTGCGGTGCAGACGCTCGATATGATTCAGAGTTTTCTGGTCTGCTTGCAGCATCAGGGGCAACTGGCGTGATTTGATCAGTATTGTAACAGAGTTCGCCTCACCGAGTAAAGCAACAATAAGTCAGCGGGCAACGCGATGGTTACGTTCCAGTTGGGCCATCGAACTAGGCGGCACATTCAGGGCCGGTAACACATACAACGCAAGGGAGTACAGATAGATACGCCTGCAGAGACTTCGTCTGGTGGTATCCAGCACAGCTAACACTCAAGGTGGCCGCATACTCTACTTGAGGAGGGATTGCGGTTTGTGTTCCTATTTTCTTTCTATGGGCTTTCTTAGGTTTTGTCTGTGGTTTGTGTTCTCTCTATGTTCCAGCGTGCCAACGTACTATAGTATGCAGACTTCGTTTACTCTCTTTAGCTCACTCCGCTCTAGACGTCCCGAACCTGTGACACTTCTTGTTCGATACTTTTTATCAGTAATATTATGGGAAGATGAGATGCCGTCACCATTATAAGGTGACTGCATCTCTCCTATTTTCATTCCAGCAAAAAAAAAAAGAAAAATGGGTAGACTGTATCAGGTACTCAGCCATATACGTGGGGTACTTGAAACGTCTTGTGCGTGTTGCAGAGGGTGTATGAGCAATAGGATAAAAAATGATCGACATAAGTAACTACGCAAGTTGCATTTGTTCACGGAAAGAAAACTTACATGCCTCTCTTGTATATGTTACATCTAGCGGGGATCTTAGGGCTATGACCGAATCGGGGCTTTTTTTCCCCTACGCAACGATACCCAAGTAAGGCACGTGAGTAGTACGGTTGCAAGGACGTATGCGATAATACTATAGCATGTTTCCGTGACATGTGATATTTAGCAAGTGACCCCCTTAGACCAATTTTAAAGACTTTTCAGTCATTTAGATACCAAGGTTGAATCTGCGTGTTTTTAAATAACACTATTCAACAAAATGATAACTAGTTTTACGCACTACGGCACTCGCGTCGCTGACAATGTAAAAAAAAATAGTCGTATATGACTGGCCTCTTGAATAGGACACCATGACCGTACGGATACAACGATGCTCGACTGTACTTCCCATTATTTCCGTCTTTGACCGTGGCGCGTCAACCAACGCCAACAGGGCAATATTCCACGCCAGGCCTCCGAAACCGTAAAAGTCGTTTCGCCAAGCAAACTGGAGTTCTCGAATTTTTTTTCTCGCTCAGTGTACAGCTATAACCCACGAAAAACACAAAACGTCGAGGTTTGAAAACACCGCCGTGCTTTGCCCTGAGCGTATACAATAGATACCTGCCGCTGGAGAAGTCAGCCAGATATTTCGAAGTCTCACAATAAGTTTCCGGATCTGTTGCTATGTTCTTTTACCCCAGGCAGGAACGAAATCGTTTTATGTGGCGTGCCAAACCGAAACCCTGTTCTTCTTTCCTCACTAAAGCTATGGAAAACGTGAAACGTGATCTCATTCTGTGAAAGTCCAATCGTATGCGTACTGATGTTATTCCACCGTGCTTTCCATATTAAGCTATGAAAGAGCATCGTGCTTTGCGCACGCTTAGAGAAATAATCAGCAGGAATCTGCGCACTGGTCGATATGGTTTACTAGGCAGGACGCCGTGTCCCGTGGTCGTGTGTCGGAATGGCATGATTGATTCCGTCAACGAGTGAGGTAGTCCGGGATGGAAAGAGTTAATTCGGCTGCCGCGAAAGTTTTCGATGTGGTAAAGCCACGTTGTCGAGTGACTGTCCAGGTGATGGGCAAAGCATTGCATGGGAACCGCACGACAAGCTGGCTGATTTCCATGAGCATGCAGCCTTGGAAAATGAAAGGTATCCAGGCCAACCACGTTACTGGGACTTTATTGTCTCGCGGGAGCTTCAGAAGCTGCTTTAGAGAGAAAGAAAGTTTTATGGTATCGGGACAGGTTAGCCTAGCTACTGGCTTGGCATGCTAGTCCAGGTAATATGGTAAGGAATGAAAGCTGCTTTGCTTCCGCTTTTGTGTGCGAGCGTAGCGTGCTACCGCTAGAATTAGGGCGAAGAGAAAAATAATAGCATACGCTCTATTTCCCACAAACGAGATCGATATACATCACAACTCACATGTAGTTTTCGCCGCGGTATGAAGCAATACAAGGCTGCATGAAACCAAAATACATGTGTGCCTGTCAGGATGTCAAGCACGTAGTTGTGGACAATGCCACGAACCGCCTGTATATTTAGTTTTCAGTATTTTCGAGGCTAGACACGGTATATAGGCATTGCTTTGAGCTAGCTCATAAAAGTTGGGATTCTGTAATGCACTGGGGCTGCCCTCAGCAGCTTCGTCACCGCCTGTGTGACCACTTACATTTATGTACCTCTTCTGATTTAGCAGAAGTATAGCCAGAAAGCCTTCTCATTAAAAAAAAAGAAACCGCAGATTTAATTTTTCTTTCTTTCCTAGAGGGGAGAAGGAGAAGTCCTGCGTCCATAGCTTATGTTCACATCGTCTTTGTCTTCTTGAAATATTTTCGTCGTGATTTTCTGTGAATACCAGCCCGAATTTTGTACCATTCGAACCGTGAGGCCACCAGGACTCTGTAGATACCAAGTTATCAGGTGGGATATTTATTTTTCCGGGACTGCGACCACTTTTGTGCTACGAGCACGCCGTCGCCGCGCTAAGGCTAAGCGCGTGCGCCAGGTGCTCGGCCTACCAGGCTACCTGGCGCGTTCCCGCGCGTGTCCGTGCGAGCTCTGCTACGACGCACAAGTCCCTGGCCAAATCCGCGAAGCATGGAAGTCCAAGCATGTTAACCGCCGAGATGGGCTCGTGTACCGCCCGTTCCCGTCGGTGTACCGCCCGTCGCCCTGACGAACAACGGGGCCGAAAACTATCCAAATAACAACAACCTAAGATGCAAGACTCTCGCTCTCGCTATAGACCCAGGCAGCAAGTTAGGACTCAGTTTCTCAAGGTCGGGCGCATGCTCCCACTACCAGCAAATAAGATCAAGATCATCGTCAGACCCAACGGAGCACTCAATATTTCCAAGGTCGGAAGCCCTACAGTGATTGAAGCTATTCTTCAAGCAACGCAACTTAGCTCAGAAGACAGTCAAAGCGACACAATCTGCTCGAACAACCAGCAAAACATCATGGTGATCAGCACGCCCAGCCAGCAAAATGCGGACCGGTACATAAGAATCAAGTCCATCCAAGTCAACGGGGTAACCCACAAGGTCAGCGCGTACGAAGCCACCCCATATAATACTACCGAAAGAGTCATCAGAGGCATCCCTCTCACCGATAACGCAAGACAAGTCGACGCTAACATCATAAATGATCGTAATCCTCTAGCCCTGGCCGCAAAGCGAATTGGTTCCACCACGACCATCGTCATTGCCTTCGACAGGCCTGACGTGCCATACATGGTTCAGTAGGGCGCAACACTAATTCCATGCTCCCTGTACCGCAAGCAGATCGATATCTGCTACCACTGCGGCCGTCTCGGGCACCGCATGGACGTTTCCCCGTTCCCTAATAACAAGATCTGCCGGAGCTGCAGAGCTCGCAACCCAGATCAAGATCATCAGTGTACACCCAAGTGCACGTTGTGTGGCGGACCCCACCCCACAGCGGACAAAGCTTGTACTGCCAGATACAAAACGCCGTACGTTATACGAAGACGCCTCGGAGAAGGCCGAGTAGCACAGCATTCAGCCCTTCAATCAGACGATTCCCCGTCCATGGAGACCGAGCACCGCTCCCGGTCCCGCTCCTTCTCCAGACCGAGGGCGGGCCGTTCCAGATCAAGATCCACGTCGACTCCAGGAGCCAGATATGCCTCAGAAAAGGTGAGCTTCGCAGAGGCCCTGACGGGCGTCTCGCGAGAGGGTCACGTAAAATCCCCCCAACTGCCTAAACCCAACATAGATATCGAACACCTTAAGAAAGAAAACGCAGTTATACGTGATTTAATCCAAAAGCTTACCCAGGAGGTTCACAGCCTCGAACAACCCAAAACCCAACCCACACCCAACACCCCAGAAACCGCTACCAACAGCCATCCCGAAGAACTCTCAAAACCAGCCCCAAAAAAGCGAGCCCTCAAAGAAGGAGCTCAGGGCCAAGTACGCTCCGAAGCCAAGGACATGCTCGTAGCACTCCAAAGCACGGTGGAAACTTTACACAATTCTCTAATCGCCCTTATGCACGGAGTCACCGCCATGGAAGCTAATATAACCCTTTTCACACAAACCGCTTCCACCGCTCAAGCCGTAGCCACGGACACCGCAGGAACCGTCGCCGCCACCCTGCCACCTGTGGCATCCCCTATCCTTCATCATGGCCCACACTAACGGTGACACAACATTCTGGCAGTGGAACTGCCGAGGCTAGTTCCATAAACAACCCCGTCAACACCTTCGTACTACTTCATGTCAACCCGAAGTAATCTTACTCCAGGAAACGCACGACACTCCGGTCAACCTTCCAGGATATCAACCTTTCACCGCGAACAACGCTCCACACGGAGTCTCCACACTCGTTCAAAAAAAATTGCCGCAATCGAACACGATCTCCACGATCGGCGCATCGAACATCTCTTTATTGAGCTGATCCCGCACAGAAAACGAAAGGAAGGAATATTTATCCTCAATATCTGCAATACTCCATCTCAACGCCATAGCCGATTTCTAACCCTCTTCAAAAAGGCCCTTAACATCGCAGGCAGCAGCCCCCTTATCATCGGAGGCGACTTCAATCTCCCGCACACAGGATAGGGTTACAAACACAGCTCTGCTGCAGGTCGTAACTTATGGCAAGACTCCCACGATCTCGGGTTTACACTCATTACTGACCCAATTTTCCCCACTCGCCTCGGCACTTCTACTGAACGAGACACGACACCAGACCTCACTCTCACCAAAAACGCAGAGAACGCCCATTGGCGCAGCACCCAACACGACCTCAGGAGTGATCACTCTATCATCGAAATTACTCTCCCACACCTAACAGCCGTTATGAGAAGAACAAGGGACTTCACTTGGACGGACTGGGATGCGTTCTGTAAACGCCGTGTAACAGCAACGACGGACACTCCCATTCATCATCATCGTCATCATCATCAGCCCGGTTACGCCCACTGCAGGGCAAAGGCCTCTCCCATACTTCCCCAACAACCCCGGTCATGTACTAATTGTGGCCATGTCGTCCCTGCAAACTTCTTAATCTCATCCGCCCACCTAACTTTCTGCCGCCCCCTGCTACGCTTCCCTTCCCTTGGAATCCAGTCCGTAACCCTTAATGACCATCGGTTACCTTCCCTCCTTGTTACATGTTCTGCCCATGCCCAAGATCCAAGTCCCAAGATCTCTGGATTTCAAGTGCCTTCAATTGCAGATTACGTAAACTGGACCCCACGCTACGGCTACAACTGCCATCTAGCCTTTCCCGCGGCGAAGCAACCTTGTTGTGTCGCTTGTGGCTGGGAGTGGCGTTCACGAACGCATATTCCTACCGTATGGGAATGGCCGAGAGCCCGATGTGCGACTCCTGTGGGTGCGAGGAGACCATCGAGCACCTATTGTGTACCTGCTCTCGCTACGATCTCCAACGCCTCTCTCTGCGGGCAACTTTACGCCGACTGGACTCGAGACCGTTCACCGAGTCAAAGATACTCGGACCGTGGCCACACCCGTCACTGGCTCGAAAAGCGATTCGTGCACTAGTGCGGTACTTGAAGTGCACGGGCTTAAGAGACCGTTTATAGTGTCCTTGTGTATGGTGTCCCTCCCACACGTACTCAGTACTTACTCTCTCCCTTTCTTCCTCTTTCTATTCCCCTTTCCCCACCCCCAGTGTAGGGTAGCAAGCCGGATGCTGTTCTGGTTGACCTCCCTGCCTTTCCTACCCTTGTTTTCTCTCTCTCTCTCTCTCTGCCCATGCCCCCCCCCATTCTTTTTCTTGATTTCAACTAAGATGTCATTAACTCGCGTTTGCTCCCTCACCCAATCTGCTCTTTTCTTATCCCTTAACGTTACACCTATCATTCTTCTTTCCATAGCTCGTTGCGTCGTCCTCAATTTAAGTAGAACCCTTTTCGTAAGCCTCCAGGTTTCTGCCCCGTACGTGAGTACTGGTAAGACACAGCTATTATACACTTTTCTCTTGAGGGATAATGGCAACCTGCTGTTCATGATCTGAGAATGCCTGCCAAACGCACCCCAGCCCATTCTTATTCTTCTGATTATTTCAGTCTCATGATCCGGATCCGCG
Source organism: Dermacentor variabilis (assembly GCF_050947875.1). Classification (NCBI taxonomy): domain Eukaryota; kingdom Metazoa; phylum Arthropoda; class Arachnida; order Ixodida; family Ixodidae; genus Dermacentor; species Dermacentor variabilis. The sequence continues at coordinate 71,266,834 of NC_134568.1, forward strand.
GTGACTACCTGCCCTAAGTAGATGTATTCCCTTACCACTTCCAGTGCCTCGCTACCTATTGTAAATTGCTGTTCTCTTCCGAGACTGTTAAACATTACTTTTGTTTTCTGCAGATTAATTTTTAGACCCACTCTTCTCCTTTGCCTCTCCAGGTCAGTGAGCATGCATTGCAGTTGGTCCTATGAGTTACTAAGCAAGGCAATATCATCAGCGAATCGCAAGTTACTAAGGTATTTTCCATTAACTTTTATCCCCAATTCTTCCCAATCCAGGTCTCTGAATAGCTCCTGTAAACACGCTGTGAATAGCATTGGAGAGATCCTATCTCCCGGCCTGACGCCCCTCTTTATTGGGAATTTGTTGCTTTCTTAACGGAGGAGTACGGTGGCTGTGGAGCCGCTATAGATATCTTTCAGTATTTTTACATACGGCTCGTCTCACACCCTGATTCCGTAATGCCTCCATGACTGCTGAGGTTTCGACAGAATCAAACGCTTTCTCGTAATCAATGAAAGCTATGTATAAGGGTTGGTTATATTCCGCACATTTCTCTATCACCTGATTGATAGTGTGAATATGGTCTATCGTTGAGTAGCATTTACGGAATCCTGCCTGGTCCTTTGCTTGACAGAAGTCTAAGGTGTTCCTGATTCTATTTGCGATTATCTTAGTAAATAGTTTGTAGGCAACTGACATTAAGCTGATCGGTCTATAATTTTTCAAGTCTTTGGCGTCCCCTTTCTTATGCATTAGGATTATGTTAGCGTTCTTGCAATATTCCGGTACGCTCAAGGTCATGAGGCATTGCGTATACAGGGTGGCCAGTTTCTCTAGAACAATCTGCCCACCATCCTTCAACAAATCTGCTGTGACCTGATCCTCCCCGTCTGCCTTCCCCCTTTGCATAGCTCCCAAGGCTTTCTTTACTTCTTCCGGCGTTACTTGTGGAATTTCACATTCCTCTAGACTATTCTCTCTTGTATTAACGTCGTGGGTCCCACTGGTACTGTATACATCTCTATAGATCTCCTCCGCCACTTGAACTATCTCATCCATATTAGTAAGGATATTGCCGGCTTTGTCTCTTAACGCATACATCTGATTCTTGCAATTCTTAGTTTCTTCTTCACTGCCTTTAGGCTTCCTCCGTTCCTGAGAGCATGTTCAATTCTATCCGTATTATACTTCCTTATGTCAGCTGTCAACAAGGAAATTGAAGCACACTGCCACGTTCTAAGTCAACAGCAATGGACAGAGCTCTGTCACTCTCTAGACGGGCAACTCCACCACCCTCGCTCGTGGAAAATCCTCAAACATTTGATTGATAGCCCCATCAGCCGCTCATATCAACAAACAGTTGATTAACTTCGAGAGTTCTCCCAGTTCTATTCTAGCTGTAGGGTTAGAGGCTTTCATACATTGGCGTTTCTTGATCAGATCTTTCGTCTCCTGCGATAGCTTACTGGTAGCCTGCCTAACAGAATTACCACCGTCTTCAACTGCACACTCCTTAATGATGCCCATTACCATTACACTCCCATTACCGACATAGAATCATGGTCATGCGATCTACTGTCTGATACTAAATCGGCCACCCGCATTATCACAACAGATACCCCTACTTGAGCGCATGGACAGCAGACTCGCCCGCTTTATTCAGGCCAAATCATCCATCCTCGCTAGGTGGAAGAGACAACGGCTCAATAGAAGACTCAGATGGAAGGTCGCACTTCTCAACAAGGAAATTGAAGCACACTGCCGCGTTCTAAGTCAACAGCAATGGACAGAGCTCTGTCACTCCCTAGACGGGCAACTCCACCACCCTCGCTCGTGGAAAATCCTCAAACATTTGATTGATAGCGCCATCAGCCGCTCATATCAACAAGCTTACTCACCAAGCTTTTATTCATAGAAAGCAAGACGCATCGCCAGGACCACGTTAAGAATAGCTTATGTCAAAAGTACATCCCATCTGGGCCCACTCAACCTCACGGGCCATACACAGGGACCTGCAACGCTGCCCTTGACGAAGATTTCAGCGTGTCAGAGATTCATGCTGCCCTGCACAAGCTGAACAGCCGTTTGGCGCCAGGCCCAGATGGTGTTACGAATAAACACAAAGAAATCTAGGTGACCCCTCGGTGCAACAACTCACCGAATACATGAAACAACTGCTGGCGCCAAGGATACATTCCTCCGACATGGAAAACGACCAAAGTAATTCTCATCCCCAAACCCGGTAAGCCATCTAGCCTCGCCAATCGCCTGCCCATCTCGCTAACTTCATGTATAGGCAAGGTCATGGAGCACGCACTCCTAACCCGTGTAAACACTCGCCTCGAAGACATCTGTTTACCCCCACTCGATAATTGGCTTTATGCAGCATCTTTCCACCCAAGACGCTATGCTCCGGCTTCAGCATCAAATCCTAGATGGCAAATCCCGTCACACGAAGGCGATCTTACGCCTCGACCTCGAGCGCGCCTTCGATAACATGAAGCACTCCATCATCCTCGAACGCATCTCCTTGCTCAACCTCGGAGAACGCACTTATAACTACGTAAGAGACTTTCTATTCAAGCGGAAGGCCTTCCTGTCGGTCGGAGACATTCGATCGGAGGAACTCTCCCTCGGCAGCACGGGCACACCGCAAGGCTCTGTCGTTTCCGCAATACTGTTTAATCTGGTTATGCTCGGATTAGCACAAGAACTACAAGAACTCGACGGCATTGAGCACACCATATACGCCGACGACATTACAATCTGGGCTGCAAAGGGCGGTGACGGCCAAATCGAAACTGCCCTACAAGACGACATTGACGTCGTGGAAAATTACCTTCAAGACACGGGACTCCGCTGTTCCCCAGAAAAGTCGGAGCTTCTCCTATACCGCGCCACACTCCGTGGACGCCCCCCACGGGGATCAACGAATAAACGCCAATACGAGGAAATCGAACTCCACCTGAGGGATGGCAGACCCATACCCGTGGTCCCTAGCAACCGCGTTCTTGGTATGACCACAGAAGCCAACGGCGCTAACTTTACGGCTATCTCCAAGATCCTTCGACAGACCGCTAATACATCCAGACTGCTGAAACGAGTGACCAACCGACGAGGGAGAATGAAGGAAGAAAGCCTCATCCGCCTTGTCCAATCTTTTATCATCTGTCGCACTACTTACGGTGCGCCCTTTCTGAACTGGTACAAAGCTGAAAAGACTAAACTGAACATCATCATCAGAGGAGCCTATAAGCAGGCCTTAGGCTACCCAACCACACCAGCACGGAACTTCTACTACAATTAGGTATCCACAACACGCTAGGCGAAATTCGACGAAGTTAATCGAAGCGCAACGTCGATCCCAACTAGAGCGGCTTACCCTCACGGAAACGGGCCGCAGCATTCTAACCAAGCTTGATATCACCTACCACCGTCAACATGGAGACAAACACCCAATACCATGCGACATTCAGCAATGGATATACGCCGACCGTATTCCCAAAAACATGCACCCAGACCACAACAAAGAACGCAGGAAGGCACGAGCTACGTCCCTCATCAAAACTTATGCCAACACCGCGGGCGTCACCTTCGTCGACGCAGCTGAGTACCAAGATGAACGGCGCTTTGTGGCGGTTACCACAGCAGACGGCTTGCTCCGACATGCTGCCAGCATCGTTACCTAAAATGCCGAGACGGCTGAGGAAGTGGCCATCGCCCTGGCCACTTTTGACTCAGCCTGTCACACCATACTGAGCGATTCTCGCGCAACAATCAACAAATGCATCAAGGGTCATATTTCTCAGCAATCACTTCGTATCTTACAACAAGCCCCGCATTCGTCTGAAAATCAAAGCACCCGCGTCGGGATCCAAGCACACGCCGGCGTTGTCCACCCGCACTTCACCAAACTCAACGAGGTTACACACTCCGTAGCACGAGGACTAGTCAACCGCGCCGGAGACGGTGCAGGTGCACCCGCAGGACGCGACCGCCTTACAAGATACAACGACCTTGCAAGTCATTTTACCTCGCAAGAAGAACCTTCCCCAACCCTCACCGCAAGTTAAACAGAGCACAGGCAACCACTGATCGCCTGTTACAGACCAATACATACCCCTCCCTCACATGTTATCACACCATATACCCCGACATCTACCCGAGCCAGACGTGCAGGGTCTGTAAAACTCAATCAGCAACAGTCCCCCACATGCTATGGGAGTGCAAACATCAACACCCAGACCTTAATCCCGTGATCGGCTCGTCGAGATGGCACGCCGCCCTGCGCAGCTCCCATCTCGACGACCAACTATGGGCGACCCAGCAGGCCTACGAAGCGGCGAAGAGGCAATACCTCGACATCCCATCGTGGGAGGCCTAGGCCCAGCCGACTAAAGTGCTGGTGCTCATTAAAGTTCACTCTCTCTCTCTCTCTCTCTCTCTTTCCTAAAGGGTTAAGAGCAGCTTTATGGAGCTCCGACTGTGCCCCTCCGGTGGCTGTCAGATAGCAGTTTTCATTAGCTTTCTATGAATATTTTGAAGTCATTTGTACAGAGGCTACATTTTTTTTGATGATCTTGAGTTCCCGTTCGTTCCTTCAGAAATGTTTCCATGACGCAGAGTTAGCATACCGCCAGCGCAATTTCCGCTGGGGGTGTATTAGCTGCAGGTAAGTTTTTATGCGTCTATTTGCGAGTTCCGAACTATCTTTATCTTTATCTTTATAACTTCCAGGTAGTGTCAGCGCAGCGACTCATTTCTCTACGTGCGCTAAAAGCATGCGGAGAAGCAATTTGAGTGTGAGCGAGGACTAAATACTCCCCTCCTGTCACAGTGCCGGTGACCCCCTTCCCCTCCCCTCCGCCACACCCAACAACACCAGTTTCAATTTCAGTTTATTTTCAATTCAATAACAATGAAAAGTAACAGATAGTGCGCAGACGAAGGTCCCAAAGTCAATCACTGCAACGGATCCTCGGTTCTAAAAAGAAAAATGTATACAAAACGTGGGTTAAAGCAGCAAATTTAAAGAAGTACAAGGAAAACAAATGAGCGCACGTAATACAATACATTGTAAGAGAATCAAAAAAGTAGGTATTACAAAAAGCATTATTATACTATTTACAAAAGATTAAACATTTTAATTCCGGTTAGAATACATTCAAAGATGACGTTAGTTAAGGTGAATGTAGTAGGTCATTCCATATTTTTGATGCAGAAAACGAGGATATAATTTTTACACAGTTTGTGTTACATTTAGGTAGTAAAAAGTTGAAGATATGAGCAAACTTAGTGTCATTGGTATTAGTGAGTAATCTATAGCCCACAACTTCATAAACAAGCTGTTTCTTAAAGGGCCCTTCACCAGGCCCCATAACAAATTTTGGTTATACGCTGGAAGTTGTTACGTGTTCTCTAGGGAGCGTTCTGCCGCAAAAAAAAAATTGAAGTCGGCTCATTAATAGCCGAGATTGAAATATTTCAGTGCCGCGAAACCATGATTCCAGCAGGCGAGCTCCACTGCCAAGCGAAACACTCTTTCCACTCACCCGTCTTACCTCCGCAAGCGAAATTCCTTCCCTGCGTTCTTCCATACCGGACCTCGAGGACCGCGTGTCGCATACGTCACGGGCCCGCCTTCATTCTTTTTTTTTTCTCCTCGCTTTTTTGCGTCGCGGCGCACTTCCGCTGACTGCGTCGCGCGCGAGCTGTCGTTATTGTCTCGTTTCGCGCAGCGCACGATTTTGCGCGCTGTGCACAAGGACACCTGAGAAGCGGTATAAGTCTGTGCTACACGAATACTGAGGCAGACACAAGTGGATCATAGAGCATGATCCCGCGCGGGAACACGTTAGAAAATGACATAGTTTCGGTCTCTGCGTGCGCTACTGCACGACGTGGGAGCAAGCAGACCAAACAAACGTACATCTCTCCGGCTTCGGTGGGAAGTTAAACAAAAACTTGTAGACATTCGGTTTGTGTGTTTTATTATTTCTATAAGCTTTGATTCGTCTATTCAAGCAATAGATTACACAAATAACAGATGTTGCCTTGAATAATTCTCGAAGTCACGTGCCACCACGAGCGACGTCACAATGCAAGCACGTGTACGTAGGCGCACTAGCATGGTGTACGTCATCCTCATGCTTGGAGCGCGGCGGCCGCGAGGAGAAGGAAAAACGGCGTTCGGTTTGTAATTTCAGGCCTTTCCACGGCGCGTAGCGATGTAATACTTTGCAAACACAATCGTTATCGCGCAATGTGTGCTCTGCGCTTGTCAGCTCAATGTGGCCAGACCTGGTGAGGGGCCCTTTTAAGTAGCTTAAAAAAGAGGATGCTTAAATGATTCTTAAACAAGCCAGATACAGGTAGTATAAGGTTATCCTGGAGTAGCGGGAGAGCATTTGAGTAAAATGAACTGTTGGTGATTATGCGAATATCCTGGTTCTGTATGTGTTCAATAGACGAGAGGTGACAGTTATATGCGTTTCCCCAGGAAGCAATACTGTAGGGGATATGACTACGAATGAACGCAAAGTATAAAGATAATAATGCTGGTTCCGAAAAAAATGCACGTGATTTAATGAGTGCTTTAATGTCGGAAGGTATTTTTTTATTTGTTTAACAAATGCAATATGATTACTAAACTTCAAATCAGCATCTAATTCTATGCCGAGGAACGACACACAGTCCGCTGCAGGAATAAGGTGACTGTCGAGGGTTACTTGGGAGATACACGGCACATTCCCCTGCTTTGTTTTAAATATCATGAACTGAGTTTTCAAAGTGTTTTAAATAATTTAACTGACACCATTCTACAACTTTCGCTAGTTTATTGTTCAGTTTCAAGGCTAAGGTTGTTAAATACATATCTGACATGCAAATAGTGGTGTCATCAGCATACAGAATAGCATTAGAAAAATTAAGATCAACAGGTAAGTTGTAAATGCAAAACAACAAGGATGCCAGTATTGAGCCCTGTGGTACCCCTTGATTAATAACTTTCGACTAGAAATAAGCGCCCTTTAGACAGATTGCTTGCTCACGATCACGTAAGTAATTTTTTTAGAAAAGTTAAAGCTGGACCTGTTATACCTAAAGATTCCAGCTTGATAAATAAAAGGGTATAATCAACAGTGTCAAAAGATTTAGTACAATCCAAAAAAAACTCATCCAACAAATTTACCGCAGTCAATAGAACACCTTATGTAATCGGTAAAATCTAAGCTGATCGAATTGACAGGACGGAAACCGAATGGGCAAGATTTCAACGATTTAAACTTTGTTAGGTAACCGTTTATACGTTTCAGAAATAATTTCTCGATAAGTTTACTAATGGATGACAAGATAGAGATCGGGTGATAATTAGACATAAGAGATTTATCACCTTTTTTAAAGACAGGAATTAAGTTTGCCTTCTTAAGCGAACTAGGAAAGGTACTGCATTCAAAAATTATAATAATTATGCTGCTCAGTGCTTCCGCAATACAAGGGGCAACAAGTTTTAAGTGATAGGCAGATACATTATCTAGACCCGGGAAGTGTTTTGTTTTTGTTTTTTAGATTTAATATAGCAGAACAAACGTCATGGGCTCAGACGGGAAAAGGAAAGAATATATAATTGCAACTGTTACACGCATAAAAAGAGACTATCGGGCTATTACTGTACACTTCTTAGAAGCAATTTCTACATGAGTTGGCTATACAAGATGATCAAGTGCAGGTTTCACGTTTATAAGTTATTTTATCAATGGTTCTACTAGCCTGGAGTGTATTCAAAAAGTCGTGAAAAAGTTGCCATTGTTTCTTAGGATTATTTTTTAGCCCTGTAGAATTCTTTCTCATAATAAAGCCGTTTCAATTTTTTTCAGTTGAGTGTTCAACATGGTATTGCAATTTTTATAGCGATATGATCGGTTTCATTAAATTATGGGGTTTAACGTGCCAAAACCGCGACCTGATTGTGAGGCACGCCGTAGTGGAGGACTCCGGAAGTTTGGACCACCTGGGGTTCTGACGTGCACCTAAATCAAAGTGCACGGGTGTTTTCGCATTTCGCCCCCATTGAAATGCGGCCACGGGGGCCGGGATGCGATCCGGCGACCTCGTGCTTAGCAGCCCAGCACCATAGCCACCGAGCAACCACAGCGGGTAGTGATGTGATAGACTTACATTGAACGGCTGTTTTTTAGCCTTCCTGTAAAGATTATGTTTTCTACGCTTGCTGGTTAACAAAAATTTTGTTCTCCAAGGATCACGGGGAAACTTAAACCTTTTTTTGCATTTGACAGTTGTAGTGCTAGGGTACACATCTTTCAAAAATAACGAGGAGAATTTTTCGAGCGCCTTTTCACGATCAGACAGAGTACTAATTGATGCTTAGTTGGTACCACTTATTGTATTAACAGAGTTATTCCGGTCGAAGCTAGAAATAAAATAACTAGTGCCATAGTGAGGTTCTTCTGTGGCGAAGGTAATTAAAATGGGGAGATTATCTGCGATAGGCATGTCAATGGCACATGCACTTGGAGACGGTGTGATATTGCTTAAGGCGTGATCAAGGGAAGTGTTAGTTCCAGAAGCGGAATGTAGAATAGCAGAAGTAATTAAACACTCGAGCCCAAGTCCAACAAAACAATCACTATATGATATTACTGAACTATTATCAGTATCCATTAAATTAATGTTAATATCGCCAGCTATTAAAATTTGTTTATTTTCAGCTGATATGTCATGGAGAATTGTGGAAAGGTGCAAGAAATCAGGAATAGGCGAAGATGGGGAGCGATAAATGCAACCAATGATTAAACCATTGCGATTACTGGAATGTGACAGGTCAGTTTCGATTCACACTGATTGACATTTAGATACGTTTAAACACAGGCCAAGCCTACGTTCGTACTGGATTTTTGATGATATGAAAATAGCCGAACCGTCATGCCGATCCGAGCTGCGGTGACAGTATTCGGAATGGAACGACCGAAAACCGTATAAGTTGCCATCATAAGAGCCAAGCCACGTTTCGGAAATGCACAAAAATGAAAAGAAATGGCCAAGTGAATCAATAAAGGCAGTAATGTTATCTTGGTTTTTGCATAAACTTCGCGCATTCATGTGTAGTAATAAGCAATTAGAATCAACGAGCAACGATTTTGTTTCCGTTGTTAGGAGCAACGCCATACAGAGATGTTGTCAGGAACAGATTAGGGAAATGGCAAATGTTGAGATGGATATGTACGTGGAGGTGCGTAGATCTGACTCGGCACTTATCCTGAAGACCTTGCTGTCATCAGTCTTGCACGCCTTGATATGGCAGTTCTCGGTCCAAAGGTAATTAATTTCCTTTTTGAGAGCAAGTGCATTGTTGAATAGTCGTTTGTTGTCAATGGTAAGGTGTTCATTGACGTTAAACAGCGCTATCCTTACTTCAAGTCAGACATATCTGAGACGTACGCAAACGTGCTTTACGAGCTTTCCGAAGGAATTCATTTTTTCTGTCACGCGAGCAAAAACGAGCGATGATGTTCTTTTCTGCTGTCTTGATGGCGATACGGTGAACTGCGTCGATGTCTGTCTATGATATGGCGCATTCAACAACTTCAGCAATTGTTTCCAAGATGACATCGCAGTCTTAACCATTTGTACAGGGGATGCCTTTGATTCAACAACGTTGTGGAGTTTATTATTAAGCAGCGATTCAAGTTGCTCATTTTTTTAACTAATTCGGCATTTGAAGGCATGTTATAGCACAGGCAATAACCCAAGGAAACACTAGTGAGCAGCAGCCTCAGGTAGATGCCCAAAGTGGGGAAAAATAACGTAAACAAAAAAACCTGCAATAGAAAAGGCAGTTATTTAAAAGACGTCCTTATTCATGCAGCAGCTGCTCAGAAGTGGACCGAGTGCCTCAGTGGTTCCTTTTCACATCCCTTTGAAGCCAGGCAACGCAGGCGCAGCGGTGCTCAGGTGGAGGCGCAATGAGGCAGCACGTGCAGGCAGGAGTGCAGCTGCACGCTGAAGGAGGCTGCGCGAGGCGGTGACAGCAGGAACCACGCAGTCGTCAGCACTGGTCTGCAGTGGAAGAGGCAGACATTTAAAAAACGTCCTTATTCCTGCGGCTGCTGCTCAACAAAAAATATGTTCAGAGCTGTGGCACAGCGGAGCCCGATGTGCGATACCACGTACCGCAGTGACATCTCACTTAAGCCATTCACGCGTTACTATGGCTACCTTGGTTTTTGTGTGAACGCAGTTCACGCGTCAGCAAAATTCTGCTTTCATGCGCTCCTGGAGTGTGCGTCGTCACCTAACGTGTGTTCGCGATAGCAGAAACCAAAGTTATCGCGCGGCGAAGGCACTCAACGACCTTCCCCAAACTCTATAAGGATGGGAACACGCGCTCCTCACTATGCGGACGCAAACACTTTTCTTATAGACAGGCTCGTCGTTGAATCTACACCTGCTCGGCGATGCAAGAAAAGCAGTACCCTGCAGAGTTGATGCGAATCGACTAGTGAAGCGTTTCCCGTGAGTCCGGGTGGACGCATGGAACATGCGCCTTGCTCTACGAGAAAGGAAGAGAGAGTTACATATTCAAAAAAAAAATTACCGACGATTACGTTACTTCCTAATGCGAAATTTGAGCGCAGCAAATAAGCTGTTTCACCTTTTGGATAGATTGAGGCAAAGAAATCGAGCAACACATGTATGCGCTATCACATAATTTTTTTTTATTTTTCACACGTATTCCTTTAACAAAGACTCCACTAACAGTTCTTGACAGTCATGAAGGAAGCTTTGTGGTCGGAGAAATAGACTGATATATGTTCGACTTGGTACACCAATGCTTGATTCTCAAAGACGAGATCTATACAAGTGCCTCGCGAGGTTGTCACAGCCGTGGGGGAAGCAGAGGCTAAGCGCCGCCGCCGAGAAGACCCTGCCGTTCGCGCCGCCGAAGCGGAGGCTCATCGCCGCCGTCGAGAGCAACCAGCAGTAAGCGAGGCTGAAGCAGAAGCTCATCGCCGCCGCCGAGAAGACCCTGCAGTTCGCGCCGCCGAAGCGGAGGCTCATCGCCGCCGTCGAGAGCAACCAGCAGTAAGCGGAAGCGGAGGGGGGCGGCGTGTACACCCAGCGGCAAACGATGGGGGCAGAAGCGCGCGCAGCAAGCGGACAACACGATAAAGGGAGGAGGGAAGAGATAGCAGCGACTGACTGATGCCGCTGACGGCGATAGTGAGTCAACCCCAGCTATCCGCCACACAAGAACAGGGGGGGGGGGGGACCCTTTCCTCCTCTTTCTGCATGGCGGCGACGGTGTTCTATGCAGTCACGTTATCTTGACTCTCTAGCGGCGTCAGCGGCATCCAGCGGTATCAGTCGGTCGCTGCTAGCGCTGGGGGGATGAAAGGGGGGCGGAGCTGGTTACGAGGCCGACGACGACGCCGACGACGACGCCGACGACGACGCGAAACCCAGGAACGGACGCCAAAGAGCTGCGCTCTAATATGTTAGAAATAATAGAATAAAGTTTACCACGACATGTTCGCACGACTCGTTCACAAATTAAAACAAGCCGCGTAGGAAATCAGCTATTCCGCTGGCCAGAGAACCCACCCTCGCTCCAAGAGTTCGTGCGTTCTCTCTCTCTCTCTCTCTCTTTGTGTTTGTCATATCCTGTCAGATTTCGAGACTCGTCAACCACCAATCAGCCAGCGATAGAAGCCTACACAGCCACGCCGCGCATGCATGTGGGAGTCAGGACGGGTGAACGGTACGGTAGTATGCATATTGGCGATGAGAGACCATGCGGTCATGTTAATGTGGCCTGATCAGAAATCGCAAGCAACATAAATACATGTCGGCGCAAACTCTGCGGGAACAAGACTGACATAAAGCAACTCATTGAGGCACAGTTCGCTTCTAAGCACACGGCAGCAATTCGGTATATACCACTGGCTTCGTATCGTCGAGGATCGATGGAGTGTTCATTCGGTGCCACGGATTCCAGTCTATCGCTCTTGATTACGAGACCCATCACCGTCTCTGGCCGGAGCAACGTTTTTATATTCATCGTCTTTTCCCGCGAGAAACTCCTGCTCCGTCCTATCCCGCTTCCGTCTCGTCAGGTGGACTTTCGGGCTAATCGTAGTCCCATTCATTGCGGTCTCTGAGACAGCTATACCGCAAAGAATGTCTCGACCCCGTCTCGTGATGCCCCCGTCTCTCTCTCTCTGCCCAGTTGCACGGCCTCGCCCTCTCTCATTGCGATTCCTGCAAACAATAAACGCCTCGGCTTATACACGTGCCGCGGCCGGTGCTATGTAGCAGACTGGCAGAGGGAGGGGGCGTTTAGCAACCGCTCCATAAGCGTCCCGCGACTAATAACGAACTCGGCCACGGTCGATACGGCGGCTGTTTGCGGCATGCCACTCTACTTTCTTTTTGTCTTTCAGCTTCGGCCTATTATTTGTTGCCGATCGCTTTGTCAATACAGGCGTTACTATACTACACGGTGTGGTGCACCGGCGCGGTCGATAGCGAGGACGCCTTCGTCCATTGTGCTCTGAGAAAACAAATGAGAAAAGGGGACCCACGCGGCCCTCCGTTCCTGACAGATGCCTGTGGACTGACGGAGGGCAGCGGAAGGGTGCTATCGAACGCGATATGCATATGGCGTTTTGCTGTGCATATGACCTGAGTGGGCCGAAGCAACGTGAAGCACATATGAGGCTCCGAGCTCAACAAAACCCTATGGCGGCGCCCTAGAGATAGCTCACACATGTAAAGGTATAAGCAGGAACAACGATGAAAAAAAATAAAAAGGAAACCGTCGCAGCGTTCGCGCCAACGGACGTTAGGTGGGAAATATACGATGATGAAAGAAAACCACATGTCATACTCTGAAGATGAAAACACGCCTTCTTCAAACCTCTAAGGCTTGGGCATTTTGGCGCCAGGCCCGAGATAATAATGTCTCTCTCTCTCTTTATAGGCGTATACGCTTCCGCTTGATATAGGTCTCAATTTCATCACGGTTTGCAGGGAGCGTGTCAGCCATCCCGAGCGTTATTACTTTTGGCAGGGAGGCTGGCGGCATGAGCAGCAGTGTTATTTTGTAGCTCACTTCTCCTGAATTACGATCCACACTTTTAGATAATTTTGTAAACAATGGTTATGTGCTTCCGCCTTTTAAATATACGTACGCAGCAAACTCCGTAGTATGCTTTTCTGCGTATAAACTGAAGCAAAAACGAAAATATAGGCGATACCTTGCTTAGTAGCTCTAAATTAGAATGCAAACCCAATAATGTCAAGGTCGTGACATTGTTAGAGGGAGTAAACAACGTTATTATATGTGTGTGCGTTGCTTTTACTTTGAGCATGTTCTTTCTTTTTACTTTTTTTGAGAACGACCTGTTCTAAATTTAATTTACGTGAGTCACGTCACTGCAGATTAATTATCGGCCCGGCATCACTTGCGAGAAAAAACAAAGCAATAATGCCACGAATTACCGTTGTTGCAATTATTAACTTTTTAGTCGCAAAATTTACGGCCCATGTTGATTTTGGGAAGTTGGGGGAATTGGTCATAAAAGACTAGTTACCTGTTTCTACATTTCAATATGGCCACGCAGATCTAAATAGCGGCGGCCAAATTACTCATTCAATTTACCTAATTACGCACACGGCACCGCATCGCGCGGCTCGCGGTGCAACCCCCCCCCCCCCCCCTGTTACGTGTGTGGGGGAGGGGGCGGGGGAAGGGGGCCGAATAGGGAGCTTCACCACACCGCGCGGTAAAGCGGTCCCAGTCTCGCTCCTGCGACTATATTTGCTATGCGTTCAATCGTGAGTTGCACGAAGCTCTAATCGGAATCGGCTGGTGGGAAGAGAGGGAAGTGCGACGGCCGCTTTATTTTGCGCCACGCTTTTAGGTCACAGATGGGTTGGACGGAGAGTGGCGCTTCACGGCACCGCGTGCCTAAGTAGGTAATTGGACGAATAATTTCACGCCAATTATTTCGATATACGTGACCATTCTAAATGTAGAAAGACGTAACTAGACTTTTGTTGCGGTCCCCTCTAACTTTCCGATACAAGCCTGTGCCGTAAAGATTTTAACTACGAAGTTAATTGATGCAATTAATTTAATGATGAATATAATTTATTTGGTTTTTCTTACTAATGATGCCCGCCTGGGAAGATAATTCTCTCTAGCAACGTGATTCTAGCTAATTTAGAGACTTCTTTAAGGGCCCCTCACCAGGCCCCATAGCAAATTTTGGTTATACGCTGGAAGTTGTTACGTGTGCTCTAGGGAGCGTTCTTCCGTAAAAATTTTTCAAATCGGTTTATTAATAGCCGAGATAGAAATATCTCAGTGCCGCGAACCCATGATTACAGCAGGCGGGCTCCACTGCCACGCAAGACGCTCTCTACACTCGCCCCGTCTAGCCTTCGCAAGCGAAACAAGGTAAACATACCTGGTAGCGAAGCTTCCATAGGAGCGCATACGTTCAAAACATGGCGGTCCATAGGCGGTTCATGGGGCTTAACGCCATCTGTATGTGGTGGGAACACTTCCGGCGGAAGAAAAAATAATGTGACGCCATGTCCGTTAAAAGCAGAAGTGACGTCATTTTGTTTTCGAAGGCGCGAAATTTGTTTTGTTGTCCTGCCTTTGGAGCTATGTATTCAAATGTCCCGTCATTCGACTTGATGGGCGTTTCGAGCTTTCATCGTAAAAAGCGATGCAGGAAAGGGCCAGCCGTACGGTTGTCGAAATCGCATCCCTGCACAGAACATACTTTCTTTGGAGGCCGACGAAAGCTTTAGGTGTAGAGTGCTGATCCTATTGTCGGATGCCAAGCCCGTCGGCCAGCGCAGTCGCACGAAAACAACTACACAATTATCTGGCGGTCGTAACTCACTACTTTTGACTGAACAGATTAAGAAGCGGTGAAGCTACCCGCGTCACCAAATTCAGACAAACTTCGACAAGCAAGAAAGCGCAAACTGTGAGGGGGGCGTATTTTAACAGGTGAGCTTTACGAGTGCGCCTTTCTGCCCATTTAAAGACGTGCATTGCATTTCTAGCGATAATGGAGTCAACGCCCCCTGTAGCGATGGGCTCTGAAAAGAAATGCATTTATTAATAATAATAAAATTAAATAAACTTCTATTTTCTTAACTCGTCACGAATATATAAAATTGACTAGGAATTTATTTTCGTTGAATGAGTCTAACTGTGTCTCGCTTGAAATTAAAAAACGCGTTTTCCTTTCCCAATGTTCGTTCCCTCCAAACATAGTCGCGCTTCAATCGCTGCTCCCATAACCCCCCCATGCTGATGTCAGTGACAATCTGTACTGAACCGCTTTTCGCCCGAAGCTTCGCGGCCTATTTGAATCGACCTTGAGCGAAATTCCTTCCCTGCGTTCTCCTATACCGGACCTCGAGGATCGCGTGACGCTTGCATACGTCACACGCACCGCCCTCATTTCTCGCTTTTTTTTTTCATGTGCTAGGCATTTCCGCTGAGCGCGCCGCTCGAGAGCTGTTGCCTCGTTCTGGCAGCGCATGATTTTGCGCGCTGTGCCCTAGGAAACATGACCAGCGGTATAATTCAGTGCTACACAAATGAAGAAGAAGAAGCCGGAGGGAGCGGATGCACATCACGTCGGCTCCGTATTCCACGAATGTTCTTCTAGCGCAAATCGCCAAAAAGCCACCCGCTATTGCACGCCAACGGACGCAGCTCGTTCCCAGGAACAAGTGGATACCGAAAACCAGGTGGGATTCCCATTTTTCAAGCCTCTACGACAATATTTTGGCCGGACGTCGTGGCGGGAGAGCCGCGAGGCCACGCGCCGGAGCCGGCTTCCTCAACAATTGCCGATCATTTTCTCAATGATGGAAGTCACCGTAGAGGGGCGCAGCATATCCCAGGAAGAAATGGATACAAGCAAGGGATGGAAGGAGGTCAGACACAGAAGATCAGACCGGCGAACCTCCCAACATCGCGAGAGCACCTTGTCGCCGACGCGGCTAGACAAGCGCAACAATAACCCATGGAAAGGCAGGCTAGAGCACATACGCAAGGCGAGCAGAATGCCACATTTGCCAAGAGGGGATTACAAGATTGTGATCAGACCGCGTGGAGGACTCAAATTATCCGAGCACGGTATAGTTCCCCTCACAGCTGCGGTACAAGATGCGGCAGGTATTCCTCGAGACGAAAGGGAGGAGGACATTGTCTGCCCCAACAATTATCAAAATATCCTCATCGTCAGTACCTCGGATCAAGAGCGTGCAAACAAATATCAAGAAGTAGCACGTATCAAGATTCAAGACAAGTTTTACGAGACCAATGCTTACGAGACAGCGCCTGACATGACGGCCAAAGGAGTCATCAGAGGAATCCCACTCGACGAGGGCCCAAGAGACATCACAGCAGCGGTGGTTACGTGTAAAAACCCAACGGCGATAGCAGCAAAGAGACTCAGTAATACTACCACAGTGATTGTGCTCTTTGAAGGACACAAAGTGCCCACGTACGTCCGATACAGGGCAGCGCTACTCCCTTGCCCCCTGTACAGGAAACAAGTGGACTTCTGTCACCAATGCAACAGACTTGGACACAGAGGAGATGTATGTCCCAACCCTGACAACAAGATTTGTGCGGGATGTGGAACATCAAACCCAGATAAAGACCACAGGTGCCAACCTAAATGTCAGTTATGCGGCGAGGACCATCCGACCGCAGACAAGACGTGCAAAGCCAAATTCAAAAAGCCCTTCATCGTTAAACAGAGACAATGGCACAGACTGCAATGAGAACGACAAGAAGACCATGAAGACGCTATCTCAAGAGAAGACAGAGCAGAGTCTCGCGGAACGCCTGGCCTCCTAACCGCCAGGGAACGACGCTCCAGATCGAGAACAAGGTCTCCATCCACCACCAGATCCTTATCCCGGTCCGGCTCCAGGACACCGGGCACACGATCCAGATCCAGGTCCAGAACTAGGACATCCTCTTCAGCAAACCAGACTAACACGGTGAGCTAGGCAGACGTGGTCGACGGCGTGCGCCCGGGGGCTGGTGGGGAGACTGCCATTAATAACGAGATCAAGCAACTAAAACACGAGAACACGCAGTTGAGGATTTTGCTAGCTCGTATGAGCGATGAAATCAAAATTCTCAAGGAAGGAAAAAACCAAATAAATCCGGTAACTTCCACTCCACACGCGAGCACGAAAGAGCCATTTGAAATCCCGGACAATAAGATGGACGAAGGGGATGAGCCCCCTCCACTCAAACGCAAGGCCCAAGCCATCAGTGATAAACAAGATAACGCAGTGGTAGATAAAGCATTAGCCGATATTCAAAAGAGCCTAGCAGAAATACAAAAGTCAAATGAAAAACGGGACGCAATGATGACTGAAATGGCTAAGGCAATAGCAGCAATTATGAGTAGATTAGACATCCTAGAGGCAAACCAGTCACCAGGTAATGGACTCCCCTCTGTTGCGTCAGAAGCACCACAATCCTTACCCACTTCACAACCACCTAATTATATAAGATCAGCTTCTCTCCAACCTCCCGTCTCCCTCCCATGGTCGCACCCGAAATGAGGCGCGCTAAAGAAGGGTTCAGGATATGGCAGTGGAATTGTAGAAGTTACGAAAACAAAAAGTCAGTTTTGCAGCAGTATTTGAAAGACAAGGATACACCGGACGTCATTATTCTGCAGGAAACACACGGGATTGCAAAGCTAGCAGGATACAGATCTTTTGGCTATGCCGAAGGGGACACCAGGGCATTAACTACGCTGGTAAAAAGAAACATAACTTGCATGCAGCACAACACAGGCATAACGCACATTGACAATATTCTATTGGAACTCATCCCACAAAAAAAGACAGGACGTAGCTTATTTATTCTCAACATTTATAGTAACCCCATGCTACATAAACACAAATTCAAGAACCTATTCCAGAAAACACTCAGACTTGCTGGAGAAAATCCGGTAGTTATAGGAGGAGACTTTAATGCCGCACACACCACGTGGGGATACTTATATACCAGAGCAAAAGGAAGGGACTTATGGAACGACTCGCAAGAATTAGGCCTCACGCTTGTCACAGACCCCGCCACTCCAACCAGAGTAGGCACGGCGCTAAACAGGGACACAACCCCAGACCTAACCTTTACCAAGAATATTGAAAAGGCGACGTGGCACAACACACTGGAAGATTTGGGTAGTGACCACCGCATATTGGAGTTACACGTCAGAGAAGGGCCGAATAGACCCAAGGAACGACAGATCAAATTAGTAGACTGGGACCTATTTCGTAGAACGCGAGAGAAGACACATCAACGATCAATCGCAGACATAGAACAATGGACTAAGGAGCTCAGTGATGACGTCAAAGCTGCCACAAAAATAGCACCACCTGAATCTAACTTGGATAAATGCGACAGCAGATTTCTCCACATGTGGGAAGCTAAGCAGTCGCTTCAGAATAGACTTAGCGGTCAGAAGCATAACAGAAAGTTAAGAAAGCGCATAGCACTCCTCAACAAAAAAATAGAAGAACATGCTAAGCAATTGACCAAGCAACAATGGGACGAGATATGTAATTCCATGGACGAACAATTAAGCACCGGCAAAACGTGGCACATGCTCAGGTTCCTGCTTGACCATGACAATAACAAGAAAAATCACATGCAAGCCATTAATAAGTTAATACACGCATATGAGGGTACAGAAGAGGAATTTCTCAATGAATTACAGCAGAAATACTTAACACAGGCACCCCCTTGCATCTATCCTAGCTACAACGGGAATACAAACGCAAAATTAGACGAGGAACTCACGGAGGCAGAAATCCGCGCGGCCCTACAAAAGTTAAACACCAAATCCGCCCCAGGCCCGGACGGTATAACCAACAAGACTCTCAGGAACCTGGATGATGAATCGATAGCCAAACTAACAGAATACATAAACGAGTGTTGGGTAAAAGGAGAAGTGCCAGCTCAATGGAAGAAAGCGACGATAACGCTTATTCCAAAACCTGGTAAGAAGCTTGAGATAGACAACCTCAGACCAATCTCCCTAACATCCTGCGTCGGAAAATTAATGGAACATGTAATTTTAAACAGAGTAGACAACTTCTTAGAGGATAATACCATATACCCAGATACAATGATAGGATTTCGGAAAAATCTTTCGACACAAGATGCGATGCTCCAACTTAAGCATCAGATAATCGATTATAACACGCGCTCGACAAGGGCCATCTTGGGCCTTGATCTTAAAAAAGCTTTCGATAATGCCAACCACGCAACCATACTGGAAAACATCGAACGAATAGGACTAGGGCAACGGACGTATAACTACATCAAGAGCTTCCTATCAGATAGGAAAGCAGTCATCTCCGTCGGAGGGCTCAAGTCGCCCGAGATCGACATAGGAGGGGCCGGCACGCCGCAAGGCGCTGTCATCTCGCCGATGCTGTTTAATCTCGTCTTGATGGGACTCCCCGAAAAATTAAATCACATAGAGTCCCTGAATCACACAATCTACGCGGACGATATTACTATCTGGACCTGTGATGGCAGCGACGGATCAATAGAACAACGACTCCAGACAGCAATTAACACAGTAGAGGAACACCTCATAGGAACAGGCCTCACATGCTCTGCAGAGAAATCTGAACTTCTATTGTACCGCCCCACACTTAGAGGCAGGCCTCCCAAAGGATACGACAGAAACAAGGCTCATGAGGAAATCAAGCTACACACCAAGAACGGGCGGAATATCCCAATAGTCAACCAGCTCGAAGTGCTGGGTCTGGTAATCGAGAACAAAGGCACAAATACGGAAACCGTAAAGAAGTTAGACACAAAGGTAACAAACACCATGAGATTAATCAAACGAATTACTAACAAGCACCAAGGTATGAAGGAAGAAAGTATCATACGGCTGATACAATCATTCGTAATCAGTCAGATCACATACATAGCAGCCTTCCACAATTGGTTTGCAGCTGAAAAGCGTAAAATTAACAACATGATAAAAAAGGCATACAAACTAGCGCTAGGGGTTCCCATCAGTACGAGCACGGATCTCTTGCTAAAGTTAGGACTCCACAACACACTGGACGAACTCATAGAAGCACAACAAACATCTCAAGCAGAGCGACTAACCAAAACCAAAACGGGACGGCATATACTAAGCAAACTAGGAATGAATTATCACAATCTATACGGGGAAAAGAGCACGATAACGAGAGAAATTCGTGACAAACTCCTAGTACCAAATATACCCAAGAACATGCATCCAGGTTACAATGACGGCAGACGCAAGAGTAGAGCAGAGAAAATTATCCGAAGCTTTGGGTCAGACAACAGAGCAACTTTCGTAGACGCGGCTGAATACCCAGACAGAAATAGCTATGTAGCAGTAATCGTAGATCACACCCAAAAACCCCTTACAAGCGTATCAGTTAATACCAAACATTCCGAGACCGCAGAGGAGGTAGCCATTGCACTAGCATTGGTCTCCACGAATGCTCAGTACATAATTAGCGATTCTCAAGCGGCCATTAGAAATTATGCAAAGGGTAGGATCTCTCCTGAGGCATGGCACATCATCAGAGTCAATGAAGCAAAGTTCTCCAATGCAGAGAGGAACGGCAGGCAATTGATCTGGTTCCCAGCGCATACGACTCCAGACATTCCCGCAGTCAACCTCAACGAGGTAGCACACCGCGAAGCTCGAGGTCTTACTCGCCGAGCTGAGCAAAGAGTGACTTCCATCGGTCAGGAGAACGCGGAGGAGGAAATCTGGAGAGAAAAAGATGTATTAACAAGATTTAGTGATATTACCAAATTCTATCAAAATCGGAGGCGGGTATTACCACCGCCTCACACTAAACTGAACAGAGCTGAGTCCGTTACTTGGAGGCGACTACAAACAGAAACTTATACGAGTCCCGTGCAACTAAAAACTTTCTACCCCGATATATACGAGAGCGATATGTGCAAGCTATGCAAGTCTGTTAGAGCCACCCTTCAACACATGTTGTGGGGATGTGAAATATACCAAAATAAAATGGCAGCCTCCCCAGAAAATCTACGGGCGCGGTGGTCGGCCGTGCTGCTCAGCTCAGAACTCCAAGACCAACTTCGGGCCGTCCAGCGAGCCAAGGAAGCCGCACGGGAGCAGCAGCTCCCAGTGGCCATCTAGGCGGCCCCAGGCCCGGGCCTCCCAATCGCCGGATTCCAAATAAAGTTATCACACACACACACACACACACACACACAAATACAGAGGCAGAGCGTGATCACGCGCTGGAACACGGTAGAAAATGGCATAGTTTCGGGACCTGCGCACGTAACCGCACGACCGCGGAAACAAGTAGACGAAACGGAAGTACATCTCTCTTGCTTCGGTGCGAAGAAAAAAAACACGCAGACATTCCGCTTGTGTGCTTTATCTTTAACTTTATTATTTATCTAAACTTCAATCCGTCAATTCAGGCAACAGATCGCACAGATAACAGATGTCTTGAATAATGCTCGAAGTCACGTGTCACCACGAGCGACGTCACACTGCGGACACGATTACGTAGGCGCAGGGGCACAATTACGTCACCGTCCCTCTCCGGACTGATTCGCCGCGAGTGAAGAGGGAAACGGCGTTCCTATTGAAATTTCAGCCCTTTCCGGGGCGCGTAGCGATGTAATTCTTAGCAAACAGGACCGTTGGCGCGCATTGTATGCTCTGCGCTTGTCAGCTCAATATGGCCGGACCTGGTGAGGGGCCCTTTAAAAACAAGCGTTCTATGTAAAAAAAAAAAAAGGTCACCGCCCCTTCTCGTCCGTGAAGATCGTCGAACAGCGAAGTTGTGTTAGTTACACCATGTTTTGAACGTATGGAACCGGTAGGTTCAAAACATCGCGGTTCATTGGCAGTTCATGGGACTTAGCACCATCTCTGTGACGAGGGAACACTTCCGGTGGAAGAAAAAATAATGTGACGCCATATCCGTTAAAAACGGAAGTAGTAGTAGTAGTAAATGACTTTGTTGGGGTCCTGAGGAGCTAGGCGGCGACCTGCTAGGTCACGTCATTTTGCTATTGAAGGCACGAAATTTGTTTTGGTGGCCTGCCATTAGAGCTGTATATTCAAATGCCGCGCCATTCGACTTGATTAGCGTTTCGATCTTTCAGCGCGTAAAGCAATGCAGGAAAAGGCCATCCGTACTGGTGTCGAAATCGCACCCCTGCACAGAGCATACTTTCTTTGGAGGACGACGAAAGCTTTAGGTGTGGAGTGCTGGTCCTATCGTCTGATGCTAAGCCCGTCGGCCAGGGCAGTTGCACGAAAACAACTAAAGCAAACAACTGTCTGGCGGTCGTAACTCACACCTTTTGGATAAAGTGGTTAAGAAACGATGAAGCTACCCGCGTCACCAAATTCACACAAACGTCGACAAGCAAAACAGCACAACGTATTAGGGGGTTTAAAACACGTTGGCGGGCTAGGTGGTTTGAATCCATGATTGGTTTGATCAAATTAAATTATGGAGTTTTACGTACGTGCGAGAACCAGTTTCTGATTATGAGGCACGCCGTAGTAGAGGACTCCGGAAATTTTGACCACCTGGGGTTCTTTAACGCGCACCTAAATCTAAGTACACGGGTGTTTTCGCATTTCGCCCCAATCGAAATGCGGCTGCCGTGGCCGGGATTCGATCCCGCGACCTCGTGCTAAGCAGCCCAACACCATATCCATTGAGCAACCACGGCGAGTCGGTTTGATCAATCAATACACAGTCTTTGCGCGTCTGTTTCTTTCTATGTCCTCGTTCAGTCGCGCTTACACTATCAGTGTTAGGGGGGCGTATTGTAACAGGTGAACTTTACGAGCGCGCCTTTCTGCACACTTCAAGAAATGCATTGCATTGCAAATGATAGCGGCGTCAACGCCCAATCTTACGATGGGCGCTGAAAAATGTATTTGTTGATAGTAAAAAAATAAAATAAACTTGTCGTTTCTTTACTCGTCACGCATATATAATATTGATCAGGAATTTTATTTTAGTTGAATGAATCTAAATGTGGGGTCTCGCTTTTTTTTCTTTCCCAATGTTTGTTCCCTCCAAACATAGTCGCGCTTCAATCGCTGCTCCCATAACCACCCTTGCTGGTGTCGGTGGCAATTTGTTCTGAACCGGTTTTCGCCCGAAGCTTCGCGACCTATTGCCACTGACCGGCTTCAATTCAATTTCAGTTTACTATTATACCATTGCCGTAAGAAGTACATTGCCTCAATTGCGAAATTGCAACATGTGCCCAAAGCAACTACATAAATGATACTTATCAAGCCTTAGTTACGTTTATAGTTATGTAGGATTGTAGCATATCGCCAACAACCACCGCCGCAGTAATGCGTTGCCGAAAACGTGACGTTATTTTGTCCCCTGCGCGCGGTGCACGGACTTGGCTCTTTCCATATCCAGCACACGGGTTTCATTCTATGCTATGGTCACCGCTCCAGGCCTTATGGAGGAATGAAACTTGCACTTTTTTCGACTTACCTGCAGACGTAGGCGCGAAGTGAATTGGCGTGATTATATTTACTTGAGGCGTTTTGATCACCGTCTTCTCGAGCTGCAGTTAAAAGCCAACTGTTGCACGTGTTGTACCGTAGTCACCATGTGCCCACGACGAAGGAGCACTATGCGGAAATCATTTCACGATGAGAAGCATTCTCATCGTGAAGGCCGGGCCGGGCGTCAGTTGCCCACTTGACAAATTTGCATGGCGTTTATTTTTCGGGAATAGCAGAAACGTACCGTACCATACCCTGAACTTAAATTTATCCAGTTTGTCGAAACCTCTGTCGTGTCTAGTATAGTAGCTTTTCCTCGCCTTCTCACGTCGCCTTTTCCCTCTCCTGCACTCCCCACGTGTATGGAAAGTGCGAGCGAAGAGTGGCAAGGCTGTCATTCACTCGTTTCGTGACTGCGTCGGTTCTATCCGTTCTCGGTCTCTTCTCCCTACCTCTTCTCTACCATTCTATCTACGTCCCCTTTCGACTGTTGTACGTTAGTAGAATTCTGCAATGCTTTTGCGGATAGTTACAGCTGTCTCTATGGTATTGTGGCGACGCCCAGGGAACTCCAGTGGGCATTGTGCACATTCGACGCAGTGGAAAGGTCCATACGAGTTTCT
Source organism: Dermacentor variabilis (assembly GCF_050947875.1). Taxonomy (NCBI): domain Eukaryota; kingdom Metazoa; phylum Arthropoda; class Arachnida; order Ixodida; family Ixodidae; genus Dermacentor; species Dermacentor variabilis. The sequence goes on from NC_134568.1 coordinate 71,291,084, forward strand.
CGCGCCGCCTTTCCTCTCTGCCACGCCTCTGACATGTATATGCACGCTCTGAACCACCTCCCGACGCTGCGTGCAAGACAGCAGCAGCACTAGCAGCAGTAGTGGAAAAGTCTGAAGAAGGGGCAAAGCAAGCTCCGCTTTAAAAGAATAGGCGTACACACGCACAGAGCGCTGCCCACAGGCTCTTATTTTGTGTTGTGTTAATTATTGCGCTATCAGTCGCCACGTATGCGACACCAACTCGTCCAATCTTCAATATTGAAGGAGAGTTTCACGCCGACTATTCTATGCCACTGGGAAGACAAATAATTGAAGGCACAAAAAGCACTGAAACACGCTGAAGACAATCTGAGAGTATAAACACATGCGAAGTTTCGCACAAGAGTAAGAACAAAATACAAGAACACGCGCAGACAGGGACAATTCTGTATATAAGTAAAAGTGCTGAAAAGAGTGTTATAACACGCACAGAAGTTCACAGTATTGCTTTAGAATGCTAGGCCTGCTCTATTATTATTATTACATAATCAGAGTGCCAACCGCACCTAACGCATATTTCCGACGTATTTCCAGCATGCGCGCCAGTGCGTCATTACACGCCGTAGTTATTACACGACTGAAATGCTCGACGCGTGGTTGGCAGAAGCATTTAAAACTCACGGCCCCTTTAGCTTCAGAGCAGGGAAATTGCGCGGCGTCAATAAGGACGCAGCATTAGGCAGCGCAAGCACTTTCGCGTGTTTCTCTATTAGTACGCTCTTACGGTCGTCTCATAACGACGGCCATGAACGCTGAAGTCATTGAACTAAGTGTCGAAGGCATTGTGCAGTGAAAAACAAAATAAGCCAATAAAGAAAAATAATAATAAATATAAGCGTGGGTGGTGGTAACTACTGCCAGCGTTCTCTGCACTATGAAACGTCGTGATAGCCACCATTTGTTCTATTTCCGTAGGAACGACGACGATCTGGAAACACTCGACAGAGATAAAGGGATTTTCGTGCACGCAGTGTTTACTGCCGCTCATAGCGTGCCGCTCTGCGCCAAGAGCACTCGGTTTCTTACCTTGTATTCCTTCTATTAACCTGTATTACGTAGTATTACCCTGTATTACGTTGTATTACCGTAGCGTGAAGTGTTGAGCCCCATATTGCTCAACTTCATCCCGGTAGGACTAGCGGAGTACTTACCGCTGACAGTTAATGTCCCATTATACGCCGACGACGTTTGCATCTGGGCCTCTGCGCTTACCCGCCCTCAGGTACGAGCCAGGCTTCAGCGGGCGGCCACCATGACGGCGTCTTATCTCTGAGAACAAGGCCTCAGTGTGTCTCCCGAAAAGTGCGCAATGGTTGGCTTTACGCGAAAATAAATGTCATTGTATCCCGTTACAATAAAAAAATGGTCAAGCTGTGTCCTATGTTAAGACACATCGCTTTGTGGGTGTCATCATTGACTGCGACCTCTCGTGGAGACCTCACTTCATTTACCTGAAGAAGAAGTTAGTTGCCATTGCTCAGGTCGTTGAATTTCTCTGTGGGAAGAACTGAGGCACACCAGTCTATTCTATGATGCAGCTGTACAGGGTAATGTTTTTCGGACTCCTACGTTACCGTCTACCAGCTTTGTCAAATACATGCAAGACGAACATATGCGCTTTGGAGAGCATACAAGGTCAAGCCCTGCCCACGTGTTTAGGGCTGCCTCGGTGCACCTCAACAGCAGCAACAATTGCGATCGCGGGAGACCATATGATCCAGACACACGTAGCTATCGACCTTTCTCAGAGCGCACATTCGCCATCTGTCAAGGATCTCCGACCATCACTTATTCTCCCTACCAGCCGAGAGACCTCAAGCGACGTTTTCAAGAGTGATTAGTGCTCGTCAAGAGTGCATACCGTCATCTTATAAACTGGTGGCGAAGCCTCCATCTTCCCTGTGGTGCCTGCGAAAGCCTCAAGTGAATTTTGTTATTCCCGGAATTACACAGAAGGCCAATCATCCATCGGCGGCTCTGAATCAACTTACGCTGCTATTACTGCACCAGACGTATCATGACCACACATATATATATATATATATATATATATATATATATATATATATATATATATATATATATATATATATATATATATATATATATATATATATATATATATATATATATATATCTATATATATACACATATATATATACCAACGGTTGGACCTCACCTACCAGCTCAACTGCCGCATTCGTCGTTCCAGCTAAGCAGGAGTAAAATACTCCTGCTAATCAATAGAATATTGGTCATTGTCAGATATCATAGGTCCGTCATTAGTGTGTGTCGCAAACACCACTTGTGACACATCCTAAGCACTTGCCCAGTGTGCCCCACGCACCATCTCTGCTCAAGCCATAATTTGAGGATCATATCTGCAAACGTGATGCTCAGTAGGGATGAAAATATGGTCCTCCAGTTCAATGGATATGACTGGACGTGACTATAATAAAGGGCAACAAGGCTTGTTATGGCAAGCTTGCTCACATTTCAATAATAACAAGAAAGTTCACTGCGGCCTGTATCTAAGCTTACTAAAAGGCATGAACTTATTTTCATTTATGAGGTGCGCAATGGAGTTCATTTTGACAGAGTCGACTACTGCTGCAGTTTGAAATCTAGCATTTTACATTCTTGAAGGCATGTAAAAGTTGCTGTTATAGACCGCAGTTATTAGTTTATTAGACCAACTCTTTTTCTTGTGTACGACAGACGACTGGTAACACAGAATTAAAGCAACGTTTTATTTTGATACTTTATTTCTCTACGAAAAATATTAAAGCGATAAACACATTTTGATCTGCCATGCAGTATCGAGATGCACACATTACACTTGTAATCCCCAGCGGAAGGGTGATTTAGCTGTTCATATGACAGAACTCTGAAACGCCAACTCATATTAGCAAATGCACAAGCATCTCCAAAACAATGAGCCTATGCAAAGCGCCCTTGCAATTGTAATTACGCACAGCAGCCGTTATATTAGATGCCGATGCATAACTCGCTGCTTGAAAATTCACCGAGTTCGTAGACATAAGCACCCTTTCAGATTCGCACCGTGCTCGAAAACCGCAACAGGAGACATAAAATCAGACATATATTCACACCATTTCAATACATGAGCAAAAACAGTTCAGTCTTGGGACTAAACACCATGAGAGCGATTTAGTGCGCAACGGCGACGAGCGTCGGCTTCGAGCGACAAAACGGGCCGGCGCTTGAACAGATCGCTCGGTTCTGGAAATCTAGAAATCGTTGCTCGTCTCCCGGAAGTGCTATGAGCGACTGGCCAATAGCGTGAAGTCGGAACTAGTTGTACAGTCTCGTCCACTCTTAGGGTGAACACGGCTCACCGTGGCCGCGTAGAGTCACTGGTTCTATGGCCGCGCTTCGCGGGGCGCCAGTGCGTCCGGCGCGGCGGCGCATCGAAGCGAAGCGGCGCAGGCGCACACGGACCCAAGGGAGGTTCTTCGCGCCGTCTGCTACAGCGCTGGAGCGCGCCGCCTCTTGCTTTGCTGTAAAGTACACTTCGCTAGATCCAGGTGATTGAGTGCCCGAGGCGGCATTGCGAGAAGGCGCACTTCACTAACTGAAGCATTTTCCAGCTGGTTCCGTCTACAGCTTGTGAACAGCCTGCTTAATCAATATACATAAACAGAAACAAGCTTCTCACCACATAAATCACTTAGCATGTTTTTTATAAGTGATGAGGGTAAAAATACAGTCATTTTTTTCGCGCTCTTTATTGGGCTGGGGCGCAGAGGCGACGCTTGATAGTCGAGTCAAGGACATCACCCAGCTTGAGGCTGTTCTTAATTTCTCGAACGGTGGAGGTCGGGTTTGCAGCAGCGGCCGCAACAATGGCCACTCTTTGCCGGGCTTTACGGGGAGCATCCGCAATTGTTCCATCCTTCTTGCAAGCCTGGACGATTCTATTTACAGTTTTCAGTGGCCGTTTTGCCATCTCCGATATAACGCGTTTTGTTTTGTAGGCACAGATCTACAATGCGTCGTCTTTCTCTTTCCAGTACCCGCGACATGGCTAGTTTCCAAAGTGCACCTGGGAAATGAAATTATCCTGCACTGTTACAGCGTTTTTATCGCCGAAGTTCCATGGCAACCAGCAACCGAACAAAATGCAATTCATCATGCAAGTCGACAGAAATGCGTTTAATGGAAATACCTCTGGTGTCTTTCGATTTGGCGAGTCATCCTAGAATCTTTAGCTCCTGAGCTGCCAGTCACTCAGTTGAGTAGTCGTTGGCTGCACCGCATCATCATATTAAGCTAAGATGGGGTAGCATGACCCAAGCAAAAGAAAAAGGGGCCGGCCTCATGACCGCCGGTTTAAATATCGTGGCCCCGTTCCTCCAACACACGGACCGGCCACTTCCCCACGACGCAACAGCATCGCTTGTCCGCGGCAAGGGTTCCTTTGCCGTATTCGTATTTGGGTTTTACCCACTCAACCCAGCCCACCCCCGCCTACCCCCTAAAAAAAAAGAGAAATCAATCCCTCCTAATCTCCAAATTTATCCGATGCCCACCTCTATGGCGTAACTTAGAGGCCATGTAGCGCTTCGGGACGTATACCGCACAATTAACAAATTATTATATGCTAGTGAGAATATGCATATGGCCCATTCCGAGGAAGTACTGAAATGAAATAGATGCGAATAACGACTTAATTACCCGGCAAGACGTAACTTAAGCTAAAAAAACAGACATGTAGATTATAGATTTTCCACTCCAATTACCTATTCGAAACGGACGGAAACAGCATTCGCATGTGGCGTGCATTGACGCCAAGAAGAATAAAACAAACAACCAAAAAAACGTGGGCTCCACATATTTTACTTCACCTAATCAATGTAACCAAATAATTGACCAACGATTCCTCTAAATGAGAATGCGACTTCTCGCGTCAGGTAGCCGTCAGAGGACCGGCACCGCTTCGGTGATTTTACGCAAACTGTGACAACAAAAATGAATTTAGTTTTTTTATAGGATGTAGAAAGATGAAAAGGGGGAGTAAAATTGCCGCCAAATCAGTTGCTATGCCGGGGAGAGCACTTTCCTACATCGCGTAAGGCGCTCCATGCTCTTTAAAAACAAGCGTTCTATGTAAAAAAAAAAAAAAAGGTCACCGCCCCTTCTCGTCCGTGAAGATCGTCGAACAGCGAAGTTGTGTTAGTTACACCATGTTTTGAACGTATGGAACCGGTAGGTTCAAAACATCGCGGTTCATTGGCAGTTCATGGGACTTAGCACCATCTCTGTGACGAGGGAACACTTCCGGTGGAAGAAAAAATAATGTGACGCCATATCCGTCAAAAACGGAAGTAGTAGTAGTAGTAAATGACTTTGTTGGGGTCCTGAGGAGCTAGGCGGCGACCTGCTAGGTCACGTCATTTTGCTATTGAAGGCACGAAATTTGTTTTGGTGGCCTGCCATTAGAGCTGTATATTCAAATGCCGCGCCATTCGACTTGATTAGCGTTTCGATCTTTCAGCGCGTAAAGCAATGCAGGAAAAGGCCATCCGTACTGGTGTCGAAATCGCACCCCTGCACAGAGCATACTTTCTTTGGAGGACGACGAAAGCTTTAGGTGTGGAGTGCTGGTCCTATCGTCTGATGCTAAGCCCGTCGGCCAGGCAGTTGCACGAAAACAACTAAAGCAAACAACTGTCTGGCGGTCGTATCTCACACCTTTTGGATAAAGTGGTTAAGAAACGATGAAGCTACCCGCGTCACCAAATTCACACAAACGTCGACAAGCAAAACAGCACAACGTATTAGGGGGTTTAAAACACGTTGGCGGGCTAGGTGGTTTGAATCCATGATTGGTTTGATCAAATTAAATTATGGAGTTTTACGTACGTGCGAGAACCACTTTCTGATTATGAGGCACGCCGTAGTAGAGGACTCCGGAAATTTTGACCACCTGGGGTTCTTTAACGCGCACCTAAATCTAAGTACACGGGTGTTTTCGCATTTCGCCCCAATCGAAATGCGGCTGCCGTGGCCGGGATTCGATCCCGCGACCTCGTGCTAAGCAGCCCAACACCATATCCATTGAGCAACCACGGCGAGTCGGTTTGATCAATCAATACACAGTCTTTGCGCGTCTGTTTCTTTCTATGTCCTCGTTCAGTCGCGCTTACACTATCAGTGTTAGGGGGGCGTATTGTAACAGGTGAACTTTACGAGCGCGCCTTTCTGCACACTTCAAGAAATGCATTGCATTGCAAATGATAGCGGCGTCAACGCCCAATCTTACGATGGGCGTTGAAAAATGTATTTGTTGATAGTAAAAAAATAAAATAAACTTGTCGTTTCTTTACTCGTCACGCATATATAATATTGATCAGGAATTTTATTTTAGTTGAATGAATCTAAATGTGGGGTCTCGCTTTTTTTTCTTTCCCAATGTTTGTTCCCTCCAAACATAGTCGCGCTTCAATCGCTGCTCCCATAACCACCCTTGCTGGTGTCGGTGGCAATTTGTTCTGAACCGGTTTTCGCCCGAAGCTTCGCGACCTATTGCCACTGACCGGCTTCAATTCAATTTCAGTTTACTATTATACCATTGCCGTAAGAAGTACATTGCCTCAATTGCGAAATTGCAACATGTGCCCAAAGCAACTACATAAATGATACTTATCAAGCCTTAGTTACGTTTATAGTTATGTAGGATTGTAGCATATCGCCAACGACCACCGCCGCAGTAATGCGTTGCCGAAAACGTGACGTTATTTTGTCCCCTGCGCGCGGTGCACGGACTTGGCTCTTTCCATATCCAGCACACGGGTTTCATTCTACGCTATGGTCACCGCTCCAGGCCTTATGGAGGAATGAAACTTGCACTTTTTTCGACTTACCTGCAGACGTAGGCGCAAAGTGAATTGGCGTGATTATATTTACTTGAGGCGTTTTGATCACCGTCTTCTCGAGCTGCAGTTAAAAGCCAACCGTTGCACGTGTTGTACCGTAGTCACCATGTGCCCACGACGAAGGAGCACTATGCGGAAATCATTTCACGATGAGAAGCATTCTCATCGTGAAGGCCGGGCCGGGCGTCAGTTGCCCACTTGACAAATTTGCATGGCGTTTATTTTTCAGGAATAGCAGAAACGTACCGCGTACCATACCCTGAACTTAAATTTATCCAGTTTGTCGAAACCTCTGTCGTGTCTAGTATGGTAGCTTTTCCTCGCCTTCTCACGTCGCCTTTTCCCTCTCCTGCACTCCCCACGTGTATGGAAAGTGCGAGCGAAGAGTGGCAAGGCTGTCATTCACTCGTTTCGTGACTGCGTCGGTTCTACCCGTTCTCGGTCTCTTCTCCCTACCTCTTCTCTACCATTCTATCTACGTCCCCTTTCGACTGTTGTACGTTAGTAGAATTCTGCAATGCTTTTGCGGATAGTTACAGCTGTCACTATGGTATTGTGGCGACGCCCGGGGAACTCCAGTGGGCATTGTGCACATTCGACGCAGTGGAAAGGTCCACACGAGTTTCTCGCGCCGCCTTTCCTCTCTGCCACGCCTCTGACATGTATATGCACGCTCTGAACCACCTCCCGACGCTGCCTGCAAGACAGCAGCAGCACTAGCAGCAGTAGTGGAAAAGTCTGAAGAAGAGGCAAAACAAGCTCCGCTTTAAACGAATAGGCATACACACGCACCGAGCGCTGCCCACAGGCTCTTATTTTGTGTTGTGTTAATTATTGCGCTATCAGTCGCCACGTATGCGACACCAACTCGTCCAATCTTCAATATTGAAGGAGGGTTTCACGCCGACTATTCTATGCCACTGGGAAGACAAATAATTGAAGGCACAAAAAGCACTGAAACACGCTGAAGACAATTTGAGAGCATAAACACATGCGAAGTTTCGCACAGGAGTAAGAACAAAATACAAGAACACGCGCAGACATGGACAATTCTATATATAAGTAAAAGTGCTGAAAAAGTGTTATAACACGCACAGAAGTTCACAGTATTGCTTTAGAATGCTAGGCCTGCTCTATTATTATTATTACATAATCAGAGTGCCAACCGCACGTAACGCATATTTCCGACGTATTTCCAGCTTGCGCGCCGGTGCGTCATTACACGCAGTGGTTATTACACGACTGAAATGCTCGACGCGTGGTTGGCAGAAGCATTTAAAACTCACGGCCCCTTTAGCTTCAGAGCAGGGAAATTGCGCGGCGTCAATAAGGACGCAGCATTAGGCAGCGCAAGCACTTTCGCGTGGTTCTCTATTAGTACGCTCTTACGGTCGTCTCATAACGACGGCCATGAACGCTGAAGTGATTGAACTAAGTGTCGAAGGCATAGTGCAGTGAAAAACAAAATAAGTCAATAAAGAAAAAAAAATAAATATAAGCGTGGGTGGTGGTAACTACTGCCAGCGTTCTCTGCACTATGAAACGTCGTGATAGCCACCATTTGTTCTATTTTCGTAGGAACGACGACAATCTGGAAACACTGGACAGAGATAAAGAGATTTTCGTGCACGCAGTGTTTACTGCCGCTCATAGCATGCCGCTCTGCGCCAAGAGCACTCGGTTTCTTACCTTGTATTCCTTCTATTAACCTGTATTACGTGGTATTACCCTGTATTACGTTATATTACCCTAGCGTGGAGTGTTGAGCCCCATATTGCTCAACTTCATCCCGGTAGGACTAGCGCAGTACTTACCGCGGTCAGTTAATGTCCCATTATAAGCCGACGACATTTGCATCTGGGCCTCCGCGGTGACTCGCCCTCAGGTACGAGCCAGGCTTCAGCGGGCGGGAACCATGACAGCGTCTTATCTTCGGGAACAAGGCCTCAGTGTGTCTACTGAAAAGTGCGCATTGGTTGGCTCTACGCGGAAACAAATGTCATTATATCCTGTTTCAATCAATGGTCAAGCTGTGTTCCATGTTAAGATGGATCGCTTTCTGGGTGTCATCATTGACCGCGACCTCTCGTGGAGCCCTCACTTCATTTACCCGAAGAAGAAGTTAGTTGCCATATCTCAGGTCCTTGAATTTCTCTGTGGGAAGAACTGAGGCACACCAGTCTATTCTATGATGCAACTGTACAGGGTAATGTTTCTCGGACTCCTACGTTACGGATTACCAGCTTTGTCAAATACATGCAAGACGAACATATGCGCTTTGGGGAGCGTACAAGGTCAAGCCCTCCCCACGTGTTTAGGGCTGCCTCGGTGCACCTCAACAGCAGCAACAATTGCCATCGCGGGAGACCATATGATCCAGACACACGTAGCTATCGACTTTCTCAGAGCGCACATTCGCCATCTGTCAAGGAAGGAAGGAAGGAAAAAGTAGAGAAGGAAAGGCAGGGAGGTTAACCAGTTTAGCGTAACCGGCTTGCTACCCTACACATGGGAGAGGGATGGGTGCGATGAAAGATGGGGAAGGGGGAGAGAGAGAGAGCACATAGCACAGCACACAAACATCGGCCGGTAGAGTCTATCAATCTGGCATTGTACGTGATAACACTGTCAGAGCCGCTTGTCCAATCCCGTCTCTTTCAAAAACTGAAGTAGTCCCTTTGTCGCCTTCACCTGCGATGTCTTCTGTCGGCGGCATGTGAAAATCGTGTCGAGGGACAATGGTCTAGTGTCAAGGTGCGCGAGAACGGATGCCAGGGACTGTCGCTGAACATTATATTCAGGACAGTCGCACAGAATGTGTTGCAGCGTCTCCTCGCAAAGACAGGCATTGCAGAGAGCGTTGTCGGCCATTCCAATGCGGAATCAGTAAGATTTCGTGAAAGCCACCCCTAACCATAAGCGATAAAGCAGAGTCGCCTCGCTTCGGCGGAGTCCAGTTGGCATATAGAGATGCATCAAAGAAGGCAGGTGGTATTGATGGTTGCTCTGGTTGGTCTGGCTGTTTGGTGTGCACCATGAAGAGAGCGTCATCTCCTGTGCAAGCACTCGAAGTCTGCTAGCTGCGTCGGATCGTGAAAGCGGTATGGCCTCTTCTTGTGCGTCTTCAAGAGCCGCCCGAGCTGCATTATCGGCGTCTTCGTTTCCAGTGACGCCGCAGTGACTTGGCAGCCACTGAAACGTCACGTGGTGTCCTTTCTCCTGTGATGTATGGAGTAGGCATCTAATATCGAATACGAGCTGTTCGAATGGCCCGCGACGCAGAGCTGATAGTACAGATTGTAGGGCTGCCTTTGAGTCGCTGAAGATGGACCATTGTCGAGGTGGCTCCCGACTGACGAAACGGAGTGCAGCGCGAAGAGCAGCTAGTTCAGCAGATGTCGATGTTGTCGGGTGGTCAGTCCTGAAGCTGATGGTAATAGCTTTTGCTGGGACAACCACAGCACCGGACGAACACTGGATGTTTGTGGAACCATCAGTATAAATGTGTTCACTGTCCGCGTACCTCTCGTGCAGAAGAAGCAGAGACAGTTGTTTGAGGACAGGCGACGACAGTTCAGACTTTTTTCCGATTCCTGGTACACTGAGATGTACTGTGGGGCTGATAAGACACCAAGGGGGTATCGATGGTTTAGATGCAGCGGTGAAGCCCGAGGGAAGTTTGTCGTTGTACTTGTTGATAGTTTTAGAGAATGATGATTGGTGCCTGTCTGAAGGTAGTGCTGCAAGGTGGTGATAGGGGGCACGTGCAAAATGTCTGATGTGCGTTCTCAGGGCTTCCACCGTAATGTGAGTTCGCATTGGATGGTCCCGAGCAATCGCAAGAGTCGCCTCTGTTGACGTACATCTGGGCAAACCAAGGCAGACTCTGAGTGCTTGAGCTTGTACTGCCTGCAGAACACGAATGTTTGTCTTGCAGGTGTTGTTCAGTACAGGTAGACTGTATCTTAAAAAACCGAGAAAGAGAGCTCTGTAGAGTTTAAGCATTGCGTCTACTGACATCCCCCACGTCTTCCCTGCCAAGTATTTGAACAACTGGGAAGTAGCTGTCAGGCGCCGTTTCATGTAGGCCACGTGTGGGCTCCAACAGAGGTCTCGGTCAATAATGACGCCAAGGAATCTGTGGTTTCGGACATAGGAAATGGTCCGCCCATTGATTGAGATGATATAAGGCGTCATCGGTTTCCGAGTAAATGCGACTAGTGCGCATTTTTCAGGTGAAATGCTGAGACCCTGTTTACACAAGTAGTTCGCTGTCAAAGTGGCCGCTCTTTGAAGTCGCGCACGTATCTGAGGACGTGTGACTGCCGAAGCCCAGACACAGATGTCGTCAGCGTATGTTGAAATCTTGATGGTAGTTGGCAAGCATTCAGCAAGTCCAACAAGAGCGAGGTTGAATAGCGTCGGGCTGAGAGCACCGCCTTGAGGAACGCCCTTGCTGGTATAGCGTCGCGTAGTTGGCCCATCGTCAGTTAATACATAGAATGATCTTGCAGATAGGTAACTTGCAATCCATAAAAATACTCGACCACCTAAGCCAACCGTCACAAGAGCGTCGAGAATAGCCTCATGTAATACGTTATCGTATGCCCCTTTCACATCTAGGAATAAAGCTGCAGATAAACGTTTACGGGACCTTTCGTGCTGGACATATGAAACGAGATCAACTACATTGTCGATGGAAGAGCGGTCACGTCGGAAGCCAGCCATGGAACTCGGATAAATCTTGTAGTGTTCAAGGTACCATTCCAGGCGGCCAAGGATCATCCGTTCCATTATCTTTCCTACACAGCTGGCCAACGCTATCGGGCGGTAAGAGGTGAGCTCTAGCGGGGATTTGCCCTGCTTCAAGATTGGCACCAGGCGGCTCACTTTCCATTCGTCAGGAACATTTCCCTCCTGCCATGAAGTGTTGTAGAGACTCAATAGTGCTATCCGTGCGGATTCTCCGAGATAGCACAAGGCTCGGTATGATATACCATCTGGACCCGGAGATGATGAGCGCCTGCAGAGAGCTAGTGCCGCCTCGAGCTCCTCCATTGTAAAAGGAAGGTCCATGCGGCAATCACGGGAATGGGGGACGTCAGGTCGGGCTGGAGGATCTGGACGAGCCGCTTGGTCTGCGATCCGCGCACAAAAGTCTTCTGCGACATCGATGTCTTGCCGCCCTTGGAAAAGCGCTAGCGCCTTGAATGGAAAACGCCGTTCCGGAAGGCAACGCAGACCTTGCACAGTTTTCCAAATGTGAGACAGTGGCTTGCGGGGGTCGAGTGTCTGGCAAAACGTTGCCCACCGTTCCGACGCTAATCTATCCATACGAAGCTGAATCTTCTTTTGCATCCTCCTGGCTGCCCTAAGGTCATGGATTGATTTTGTACGTCGATATCGACGTTCCGCCCGGCGACGAAGCGCTCGAAGTCGCTCTAATTCTATGTCGAAGTCATTTCGCGTGGAAGAGATCGTCATCATGCGAGTGGCGTTTTGCATCGTCATTTTAATCGTTTGCTCTAACCCAGAGGGTAGGCCCTCGCGGCAGGCATCTTCCATCTCAGATTTGAAGTTGGCCCATTGAATCGTCCGAATGGTATTCCGTGAGCCTGATGTAGACGACAAGCCTTTGATGTTCAGATAGGTGGGAATGTGGTCACTCCCATGTGTCTCAATGTCTGGAAACCACTTCACACATCTGGCGAGAGAGTTGGAGACGAAAGCAAGGTCGAGGCAGCTGCCGTATGTCACGCCTCGAAGAAAGGTGGGGCTACCATCGTTCAGGAGAACAAGGCCATAGTTGTGGGCGATACTTGCTAATATTCGTCCTCTTGCATTTGTCCTTGTACTTCCCCATGCTGGATGGTGTGCATTGAAATCTCCTATGATGACCCATGGGGCGGGACAAACACTCAAGATATCCGCAAATCTTTTGGTATCGAAATTGCTGGAAGGCGATATATACACGCCTATGAGAGTAAACAAGAGTTTGTTCTTTTTAACTGTGATGCATATATATTGATTGTCGTCGTGGGGCGCAATTGGTTGCAAAACATAGGTGAGTTCACGACGAACAAAAACGACGATTTTGCTGCATGCACCGTTTGTTGATGAGATGATAGACTCGTATCCTGACAGTCTTATTGGTTTCGACAAGTTGGGCTCACAAATGACGATGAGTGGAAACCCATTGGTGCAGACAAACTGACGAAAATCTGAAATTCGTGATTTTAGCCCTCTGGCGTTCCACTGGATGACGGACGCTGCTTTGACTTATTTCCGGAAGGATGGGGTAGGAGTTGCCATCTTTCTAGTTGAGGGATGCAAGCACTGGGCTTAAGGCGTCCAACACTTTAAGTGCGCTTCGAGCAGATGGTGTCCTCAAGTCCACTAAAAGCGCTCGAATGGCCTCCATGAGAGAACGTAGCACCGAGATGACTTGACGGTCTGTTTTAGGTGAATCATCCATGGCCGGAGAAGGATCAGGTGGGGCCCCGACCTTCTGAGGTTCTTTCGCAAGGGAGCGGCTCGGTAGCGTAGGCCATTCCTCTAAAGATAGAGTCTTTTCTGCTTTTTTCGTGGAAGTGGTGGGCCCTTTCGCGGCGCGGCTAACTGGCACCGCAGAGGAGTGGGTACTGTCACTTCGCGCATGCGTCTTCTTCGAAGACGTACGATGGTGCCGACGTCGACGCCGACGCCGGACTACTTTGGCTGCCTCCCTGTGGGCCGAATTGTCTCTGGCCATTTGCTTGAGAACCGCGCGTTCCCTCTTGATGCGGGGACAGTCTTTCGACGAGGCCGCGTGAGGGCCGCTACAGTTAGCACACTTCAGGACCGTGGCACCGCAGGTCTGTTCTGCATGAGGTTCAGCGCAACGGGGACACAGTGGCGAGTTGGGACACACGCCCTTGACGTGTCCTAGCCGGAAACACTGATGGCATTGAAGCGGCTTCTGGATGAATGGTCGGACCGGATGTCGAAAATGTCCGACTTTAACGTGGGATGGGATACAATCCCCCTTGAATATTAATTTTACGCAGCGCGTATTCCCAAGGCGGCGCACTTGCGTAATGATCGTGCCTTCGTATGCCGGCTTGATGAGGCTAGGTAAGTCATCATTAGGAATGGCTATGTCGATGTCGTAAATCACACCGGCTATGGATGTGTCGTCGATCGGGATAAAGGGGCGCATTTTGATTCCGCCTAGCTCCGTGAGCGCTTGAAGTTGTCCAAGCGCACTCGCGTTGTACACGTCTATGGCGAGTATATTCTTGCGTGGATTTATTCTTATATCTTTAATTTGATCCGGCACCGCACGTTCCAGAAAAATGGATAGGGCTTGCCTGTTCAGCAATCGTAGGTTGCTTGATGGCTCTTCCGGCATATAAATGATGACGTGTGGCCAGCGCGCAGGCCTTGACTTCATAGTCGTTGTGCTCGCAGGAGTTGACGGCGCTGTGTTGACGATTTTTCTTCTCGCCCTCTTACTCCGGACGGGTATGAAGCCGTCGTCGGATGAGTCGTCCGACATGGAGTACAGCTCGGTGTCTTCGGTGTCACTGGGGGAGCCAACTCGCTTCCTTGCGGTTGACGGCTGTGATGACGTCTGGCCAGGCGGGCCTCTAGCATGCTCCGCGTCCATGGCTGCAAGACGGGGAGGCGAGGCACCTCGAAAGCCGAAGATTTTACCAAAAATTCACAGAGCACAGAAACAAGTGTTCTGCCAAGAAGACACTTCGTCGTCTTCCCCGCCATCTGTCAAGGATCCCCGACCATCATTTGGCCTCCCTACCAGCCGAGAGACCTCAAGTGACGTTTTCAAGAGTGATTAGTGCTCGTCAAGAGTGCATACCGTAATCTTATACACCGGTGGCGAAGCCTCCATCTTCCCTGTGGTGCCTGCGAAAGCCTCAAGTGAATTTTGTTATTCCCGAAATTACACAGAAGGCCAGTCATCCATCGGCGGCTCTGAATCAACTTACGCTCCTATTACTGCACCAGACGTATCATGACCATATATATATATATATATATATATATAAATATATATATATATATATATATATATATATATATATATATATATATATATATATATATATATATATATACCAACGGTTGGACCTCACCTACCAGCTCAACTGCCGCATTCGTCGTTCCAGCTAAGCAGGAGTAAAATACTCCTGCTTATCAATAAAATATTGGTCATTGTCAGATGGCATATGTCATAGGTCTGTCATTAGTGTGTGTGTCGCAACCGCTTGTGACACATCCTAAGCACTTGCCCAGTGTGCCCCACGCACCATCTCTGCTCAAGCTATAATTTGAGGATCATATCTGCAAACGTGATGCTCAGTAGGGATGAACATATGGTCCTCCAGTTCAATGGATATGACTGGACGTGACTATAATAAAGGGCAACAAGGCTTGTTATGGCAAGCTTACCCACATTTCAGTAACAAAAAGTTCACTGCGGCCTGTACCTAAGCTTACTAAAAGGCATGAACTTATTTTCATTTATGAGGCGCGCAATGGAGTTCATTTTGACAGACTCGACTACTGCTGCAGTTTGAAATCTAGCATTTTACATTCTTGAAGGCATGTAAAAGTTGCTGTTGTAGACCGCAGTGATTAGTTTATTAGACCAACCCTTTTTTTGTGTGTGTGTACGACAGACGACTGGTAACGCAGAATTAAAGCAACGTTTTATTTTGATACTTTATTTCTCTACGAAAAATATTAAAGCGATAAACACATCTTGTGTGTGTGTGAAGTGATTTTAGAAAAGGAAACGGAAGAGATGAGTGCAGCGCCGTAACTGTCCTCTCACACTTGATCTGCCATGCAGTATCGAGATGCACACATTACACTTGTAATCCCCAGCGGAAGAGTGATTTAGCTGTTCATATGACAGAACTCTGAAACGCCAACTCATATTAGCAAATGCACAAGCATCTCCAAAACAATGAGCCTATGGAAAGCGCCCCTGCAATTGTAATTACACACAGCAGCCGTTATATTAGATGCCGATGCATAACTCGCTGCGTGAAAATTCACCGAGTTCGTAGACATAAGCACCCTTTCAGACTCGCACCGTGCTCGAAAACCGCAACAGGAGACATAAAATCAGACATATAATCACACCACTTCAATACATGAGCAAAAACAGTTCAATCTTAGGGCTAAACACCATGAGAGCGATTTAGTGCGCAACGGCGACGAGCGTCGGCTTCGAGCGACAAAACGGGCCGGCGCTTGAACAGATCGCTCGGTTCTGGAAATCTAGAAATCGTTGCTCGTCTCCCGGAAGTGCTATGAGCGACTAGCCAATAGCGTGAAGTCGGAACTAGTTGTACAGTCTCGTCCACTCTTAGGGTGAACACGGCTCACCGTGGCCGCGTAGAGTCACTGGTTCTATGGCCGCGCTTCGCGGGGCGCCAGTGCGTCCGGCGCGGCGGCGCATCGAAGCGAAGCGGCGCAGGCGCACACGGACCCAAGGGAGGTTCTTCGCGCCGTCTGCTACAGCGCTGGAGCGCGCCGCCTCTTGCTTTGCTGTAAAGTACACTTCGCTAGATCCAGGTGATTGAGTGCCCGAGGCGGCATTGCGAGAAGGCGCACTTCACTAACTGAAGCATTTTCCAGCTGGTTCCGTCTACAGCTTGTGAACAGCCTGCTTAATCAATATACATAAACAGAAACAAGCTTCTCACCACATAAATCACTTAGCATGTTTTTTATAAGTGATGAGGGTAAAAATACAGTCATTGTTTTCGCGCTCTTTATTAGGCTGGGGCGTAGAGGCGACGCTTGATAGTCGTGTCAAGGACATCACCCAGCTTGAGGCTGTTCTTAATTTCTCGAACGGTGGAGGTCGGGTTTGCAGCAGCGGCCGCAACAATGGCCACTCTTTGCCGGGCTTTACGGGGAGCATCCGCAATTATTCCATCCTTCTTGCAAGCCTGGACGATTCTATTTACAGTTTTCAGTGGTCGTTTTGCCATCTCCGATATAACGCGTTTTGTTTTGTAGGCACAGATCTACAATGCGTCGTCTTTCTCTTTCCAGTACCCGCGACATGGCTAGTTTCCAAAGTGCACCTGGGAAATGAAATTATCCTGCACTGTTACAGCGTTTTTATCGCCGAAGTTCCATGGCAACCAGCAACCGAACAAAATGCAATTCATCATGCAAGTCGACAGAAATGCGTTTAATGGAAATACCTCTGGTGTCTTTCGATTTGGCGAGTCATCCTAGAATCTTTAGCTCCTGAGCTGCCAGTCACTCAGTTGTGTAGTCGTTGGCTGCACCGCATCATCATATTAAGCTAAGATGGGGTAGCATGACCCAAGCAAAAGAAAAAGGGGCCGGCCTCATGACCGCCGGTTTAAATATCGTGGCCCCGTTCCTCCAACACACGGACCGGCCACTTCCCCACGACGCAACAGCATCGCTTGTCCGCGGCAAGGGTTCCTTTGCCGTATTCGTATTTGGGTTTTACCCACTCAACCCAGCCCACCCCCGCCTACCCCCTAAAAAAAAAGAGAAATCAATCCCTCCTAATCTCCAAATTTATCCGATGCCCACCTCTATGGCGTAACTTAGAGGCCATGTAGCGCTTCGGGACGTATACCGCACAATTAACAAATTATTATATGCTAGTGAGAATATGCATATGGCCCATTCCGAGGAAGTACTGAAATGAAATAGATGCGAATAACGACTTAATTACCCGGCAAGACGTAACTTAAGCTAAAAAAACAGACATGTAGATTATAGATTTTCCACTCCAATTACCTATTCGAAACGGACGGAAACAGCATTCGCATGCGGCGTGCATTGACGCCAAGAAGAAAAAAACAAACAACCAAAAAAACGTGGGCTCCACATGTTTTACTTCACCTAATCAATGTAACCAAATAATTGACCAACGATTCCTCTAAATGAGAATGCGACTTCTCGCGTCAGGTAGCCGTCAGAGGACCGGCACCGCTTCGGTGATTTTACGCAAACTGCGACAACAAAAATGAATTTAGTTTTTTTATAGGATGTAGAAAGATGAAAAGGGGGAGTAAAATTGCCGCCAAATCAGTTGCTATGCCGGGGAGAGCACTTTCCTACATCGCGTAAGGCGCTCCATGCTCTCCTACCAGCGACATTAACGTGTGAAGCAGTGGTTATCACTTCTTAGTTGCTGTCGAAGCAATAGTATTGCCTTCCTTAATGGTAAAATCCATGGCAAACATGATGATGCGTGATTGAACAATCGCTCTCTAACTTTCTGCGAAATTTATAGCGGGTTTCAGTCGTTTTCTTAAGTCAGTTAAGCACATTCGTTCTAGCATCAAGACATGCGCGAAACGGCGCGCTACGCTCATCACATGATGACTCCAACGAAGAAGAGCGCGCCTAATAGGTTTCTCGGTATGCACTACACCAAGTGTTGCCCACATCACGATACACCAAGATGCCGACTTAAATCAGCGCTAATTAAATTAGACCGCAGACCTTTCAGTTTAAGGAAACTTTTGGGCCCTTGGCCAACAACGGCCTTGCAGAAGAGCGCTTTAAAAGCACTAAAGACTTTTCTTGAAGACAGCGGCATTGTTGGACGTTATTAGCGCTTTCACTGTTCTGTTCATTTCAATGTCACTCTATATATGCATCTGTTTGGGAATTATGTTATGTTGACTGTTCTGTTGTAACTGTATGTGATAATAGATTTACACGATGTATGTACCACCCGCTGACTAGACAATGTGTTATTAGGCGACAGTATCGTTTGTACTTTTGAGACTTTCGACTACACAAGTGTGGAGACATTTACCATGTATATTGTATGTACCATGTGTTCCTTACGTCATAGTCTTCCTGTGGAAACGTTGCGTGATAAGTCCTGGTGCTTGTGTGAAAAGATTATTTGATATGTAACCTTGAACCCTGAATGATGTAGGACGGAACCACCCAAGAGATAAGGAGTAGCCGGTGCCTTAAATTGCGCGCCAACATCTCCTTATATCATATCAATTAAAAAAAATCAAAGTGCCCCAGCCTAATAAAGAGCGCGAAAAAAGGACTGTATTTTTACCCTCATCACTTATAAAAAACATGCTAAGTGATTTATGTGGTGAGAAGCTTGTTTCTGTTTATGTATATTGATTAAGCAAGCTGTTCACAAGCTGTAGACGGAACCAGCTGGAAAATGCTTCAGTTAGTGAAGTGCGCCTTCCCGCAATGCCGCCTCGGGCACTCAGTCACCTGGATCTAGCGAAGTGTACTTGACAGCAAAGCAAGAGGTGGCGCGCTCCAGCGCTGTAGCAGACGACGCGAAGCACCTCCCCTGGGTCCGTGTGCGCCTGCGCCCGCTTCGCTTCGATGCGCCGCCGCGCCGGACGCACTGGCGCCCCGCGGAGCGCGGCCACGGTGAGCCGTGTTCACCCTATGAGTTCAGCCTAAGTGTTGACCCTAAATACTACCGATTATCGCGCGAAACGAGCAAACGATTGAATTTTTACACGTGCAAGGATAAAAACCTACTGCAAGACCTTCGGAAATATTTTATGCTACTTTTTACAGTAAAATACACAAATTTAGGCTACTAAAGCACGCGTCACGCTAGTTTAGGCGCGTGTTTGGAGCCCTCATACCGGCAACACCGGGGAGGCGTCGCTCATAATCGTCGCTCGGACGGAGTACGACTTGTAGGCGACGAGCGAACGCGACAGCCATCGCATCGCTTGTAGCTGTCGCGCGCAAGATCGCTTATATGGGTTTTATACTTTATTCAGCATAAAACATGGATTCCTCATGCGTTTTCAGTAAGTTCAAGATAACGCGCCCAACTGACCTCTTGCAGCAGGCAGCTGAATGCCTGCGGCAAAATTTCTACCCAGCACTGGTGCTGCACGTAACTTCAGTGGTCGCAGATTACCGATGGGCGAGACACCGTGAAGCGCGCGGCTTATTTATAACGAAAGCATGCCACCAGCAAAATGACGCCTTCTGTTACGTGACTCCTTATTTCAACAGCATTCCGTACACAGTAGACTGCCAAACTGAATAAATTCAAACACACAAAACGCACGCTAAGCACGCTCCGCATGGGTTCGGAATCATGGGCTGGCGAACAAACCATTTTAAGCGTCCTCTCGCCTCGCGTCTTATTGAACATACCATGGTTCTGGCAGCGTTTGCGATTTTCAAAGCTCTTACGGATAGCGGCAAGTGATAAAATCACATGCAGTTATCGCGACGACTGGCTTTTTCGATTGCCATCGAGAGACACAGCGCGCGATGCCTAGTCCGTTGTCAATCGCGTCAGCTAAGCGCCGCGACGACTTCCTGGCGACAGCATCATATACGGAGAATGTGCACCTAAGTTAGAATTCACTTACCGTGGTGGATTCGTTGTTATATCCAACGAATGACGAACGACTGTCGTGTTTTCGAGGCGACGCGAGATGGCTGGCACACTTATCTCCCTTGGATGGCCTTCGTTGCTGCTCGCTGGACGGATCACCTTTCTCCGGTGCTGTGTTGTTCCGCGACGTTGAGCGCGCGCGCGGTGGAGCAACCCCGAGTGAAAAAGTAGAGCGCTGGCTACGCGTTCCCTTGAACTGTGGCTGCCTGTTCTCTTAGAAGCAAAACGGTGCGTTCTTTGCTCAGCGCGCGAGACTGATACATCGCCATGTTAGGGACCAGCCTCCTCCAATTGAAGCAGAAGATTACGCTACGTTTTGTTCTCTATTGCCGCAAGAGTGGAACGGGCATTCTACTCTCTCTCTCTCTGAAGGGGAGAGGGAAAAGCACATTTCGCTCTCTCCTTGGTGACGGAGTGAACAATGCATTTCACTCCACTCGAGATTTTGAGAGAGTAAAACAACGCTTTGAAGAGTAAATCGGCCGCTTCACTCCTGCGATACCCTCTCTAGTTTTTAGAGTGTAGGCCGAAATCAAACGCACTCCTAGGCACACATTTCACTTAACGCACTAGTTTCAACCAAAAGGCTGCAATTTCTTCGGCATAGATGTTCACGGTATGTGCCTACCGGAACTTCAATTCCCTTTCATTTTCTGCGTCTTCCTTTTTTTTCCGTGTTGATGCCGTATTTCTCGTGTTTTTATGTACTTGCGGATTCGCAGTTGCGAATGACCGCGAAGTCGCCCTTTGTCTCACCGCTTTGCGCCCCGTGTTTGCACCTTCCACAGGCCTCCGAATCCGGGTCATCCGGCTCGTGGTGAAAATCGTGGCCTGCCTTCTCTACGTGGGCCGAGTGGCGTTGGACAGAGGGCCCCGGTACGCCACTTGCTACCAGTGTCCCCTGCGCGTCGAGAACACCTCGCGCTACACCGACGAAGCCGTGCGGAACGGCGCAATCAACTGGTACGCGCCGAACCTATTTCGATTTCTGCTTTGCCGAGGCACAGCTTTTCCTTTTCAGTTGGCGCTTGTAGAAGGCTTAGCGGGCCAGCTGCAGCACCGCAATTCAACTCTCACATTATCGTGAGCAGACCACGCTGCCTGCTTCATTTATTTATTAGAAGCACTTAGCATTAGCAGTCGTTAATAGCTGTACTATTTTTACTTATTAACTCTCTTTAGGGAGCCCATCTAACAAGTCGAATGCCACAAGCGTAGTGCACCTAAGCGAAAAGATACACAGCGATGCTTTCCATAGTTAAAAAAATGTTCTATTTCATGCTAAAGTCGGAAACGAAGGTAGTTGGTGAAGCACTTAAATGTACACTAAAGGCAAATGATCAGTCGATGTGGACTTTTGAAATACCATTCGAGAAACTTCGTAGCGCTTGTTTCCCGCCAAGAAAATGCTTAGTTTACGAGAAACTTGCATCTGAAGGGTCCGAATGCCTTTTTTTTTTAAATTTCAAATCTCCCGCCACCCAACCGGGGAGTGGTGACGTTGCATACGCCGTTACCACCCTTTGCTGCCGTCGGTGAGTAAAACGGCGCCCGACCGACGGGGGTACCGAGCCAAGACAGAGCGGTGGATTCGCCGCTGCAGCTGCTTTTTGGTGAAGTGGCGTAGACCGTTTGGGCATCCCGCGACATCACATGGAAGTTGAATTCTCTGCTAGTTGCAGTTTGTGCGAGTTTCGCGAGCCAGCAAAACCCGCGCAGCACTAAGCGATAACGAAACTAGTGAAACGCGAAAGCGTTGGCGGCACGGAGTCGAGCGAAATTGAAACTTTTCGACCACCCGCGTCGTTGTCAAGGGTAATTTCAATAAGTTACTTTTTCTAAAGATGAACTAGAACCAGACAAGTAGCATTTTTCTTTTCGTTTTATTATACAATACAAGGATGTTTTTTGCAACAAATGGTTGAATACTAGTGACAGAATTTTCGTCATCGGGCAAGTACTTCAATGTCCCGGGGGAGTCTCTCACCACACCCTGCACTTAGCTCGATTTCTCGGTTATTAGGGCTCGGTTCGTGATAACATTGACGCCTTAGAAATTATCGACCACTAATCTATCACTTTAGCTTGACTTAATATTTGCCTTTTAGTGTCCCTTTAAAGGGAACCGCGTTAAATTAGGGGACGAAAAAAATTCAATTGAATTCCGAAGTTTTACGCGCCAAAACCACGATTTGATTCCAATCTGTTTTATTCCGATCTCCTGACGTCAAATTTAGGTAACCACCTCCGCAAGCATCGGGCGGTAACCCGCAGCATTGTTCGAAAAGCCCAATCAAACGCGCTTCTCGTTTATAGGATGTCACTTTCGTTTGCTTTCAAAGCGAATAGCATTGCCTACATTGAGCAGTTTTTTTTTATCAAATTGGCTGAGAAGAGGCGAGGAGCACGCTCAAATGGAGAGAGTTTCGATAGGGCGGAGCCAGCGCATTGAAATTAGATAACCGGATGAGGAGGGTGGTGGCGGCGTCTGCGATTGGTAGCTTCCCCTTACTTAGTTAGGTGGCTAGTGCTAGGCTAATGCTAGGTGGCTGGTTGAAAATCGCGGCGGCATGCAACGGAAGGTTAAAAATTCCGCGAAAGCGGATGCTCAGCAAAGTGGAGTTCGCAGAGCGATGTCGTATACTCGCCGAAAGGTCTCGATAACGTTATACTGACGCGCAAAATCTTATACGCAAATAAATTCATGCACCCCGGAAGCTCCGAGTATCCAGTGCCACAGCAATCGGTGGCAGCCATCTTCTATTCCTTTTGGAACGAGGCAGTTTCCGGCTATTCAGAAAAGCAATTTTGTTCGGCATATTAATGCGTCTTTAACGCGTACACGTCACTTCGACGTGGTGAGTTTTCGTGGTTTTCTGACGTGGCGTGACAGAAAGCTAGCGTGGGCGTAGCGCAAACACGTTTGACCAATAGCAATTGGTCAAACGATGCCTTTTTCGCTCATGGCGAAAAAGGGGTTGAATCAGAAATTATTATGAGTCTTTCGTTCCATCTAATCGTGCATAATCAGTGCGCACATATCATATTAGATGGGGCGTTTTCGCCGTTGTCGTGACGTCGCGTGACATACAGACGCAGTGGGGGATGACTCGAAAATTTTTTGACCGATCGTGGAGTGTTGATTGCAGAATTGGGAAAGTTTGGAATAGCTTTACGTTATAGCGCCCCAGTCTACTTTTGACCACGAGGAAATCTTAGAAGTGCCCCCAAGGAACGGGACACGGCGGACAATTAGAGAACGTACGCTCACTGAGCATGCGTAGTAACTGAGCACTGCTTAGTGAGTGTACATGTTGAGTGAAAAATTGCCTAACTCACGGAGTGAAAGCCTTGTTCGTCCCGCCTCGTTCAGCGCCGTTGCCTATTTCAAGCATGACTACTTCGTAGACCAGGTCTCAGTGTAATTTAAGTCTACTTGAACTTTTTAAATGTGAGGGACAATATTGCACACTACAATAAGGGAAGCGACCGTCGGGCGTATAGCCCATCGTTCGTTGCGCGTCAGGTTCTGCACAATTAAATTTGCATATACCAAATGATCACTGCAGATTCCAGGACACGCCCATTTGACACGCCGTACATGTCAGCAACATGCACAGAATTAGAACAATTTACCAAAACGCTTTGCGCCCGGCCCTGAAAGTAGTTGCAAATCCAGTTAACAACCTTTTTTTTTTTTTTAGGTTCAGCTTAGAAAAGGTAATCTATGGAGCCACAACATATGCGATGCTTCATCATCCCCCCCCCCCCACACCCTACCTTTTTTTTTCACTGGGAAAAGCGCAGTCTATTATTATACTGTCAATATAATTTTATTAATGATCGTGAATTAATTACTGCAGTAGAGTGGTACAAAACGGCAGCTTCAAAAAAAAAAAAAGAACATCTTGCTTCTGCGTGCAACGCTTTTAGTGCTCAAGGTTCTTATAACAGCACTGTAGTGAGAGAGCTGTCCGCGTTTTATTTTCTTACAGCTACAGCCTGAACTATCTTGCCCTGAAATGGTTGGGTGCTAGCGTTTATTTTGGGATAAGAAAATAGGGGGCCATATGAGGCTTATTCGAAAGCACCATTTCGCGAGAGGAATAGGGGCGTTTCCACAAGGGATAAGAAATTCTCGAACGCAGGGCGTAAGCCGCTGCGCAGACCCAATTACTTCTTCCTACAAGGGGGAACGTACAGCGGGCCGTTCTTAAAATTGCGTCCTCGCGGATATCGATCCGTTTGCACGATAATTATCTTACTTGTCGTGGCACGTCACTCTAGAGCTTATCAAGACGGTTGCAGACGTATTGCAGGTTTTCGGCAAGTGGTAATAGCACACTGCACGTGGCAATTACCATACGAACGATGAGCGCTGACTGGGATAGCTGCTTAGCTGCTACCTCTAGACGAAGAGAATGAAAACCACTTTATATCTTTGCGCTGAAAATTAAATACAGCTAAGGCAACGTGCGCATAATTACGTACCCGCTACTCGGTGTGTGAAAGGCGATAGATACAGGAACGCCTGAGAATTACTAAAATAATGAGAAGAAAAAAAAAATAACCGTAGAAACTGGGAATATGTGTATCGTGGTTTACCGGTTCGTTTAAGAAATCGAGAGTCTGAGGAAATCTCGGCTGGTCGATGAGAGCCATCAAGAAAAGAGAACAGACGACGACCAATGTGAATAAATTATATGAAAACTTGACGTTTCGGCCCCCGCGCGGGAGTCTCGTTCACGATTGCAAAGGTTACCGTGTGGGGGCCGAAACGTCAAGTTTTCCAATAATTTCTTCACCTTGATAGGTGTTTGTACTCTCTTCACAACTGGTTGGTTGCCGGAGATAGGAGAGGATGAAGGATCAGCTTTAGCGGTCAAGTGGACTCTAAGAGCCGACAGAACAACACATCAAGTGAAAGTTCAGCGCATTCTTCTTAGCAGGAAAACAAATAAATGCGCGTTGGGTATGGATGCAACATATATATATATATATATATATATATATATATATATATTATGGCTCGATCTGTAGTTATAACTATCCAACACACGTCACGACACATCACATATCTATGGAAGACTCATATATCTCGGAACAAGAGCGAGTCATAACAAATTTTGTAAAGAATGCTGAAGAGTGTCGAACATCGGCTTGTTGGTTTATGTCGAAGATCCTCAACGGAGGAAGTTCTTCATATTTCTTATTAGACACCAGTCTCTCTCTCTCTCTCTCTCGCTCTCTCTATGTGCGGGCGTGAATGTGGAGTGTGGAAGGAGAGAGAGAGACAAGGGGAGCAGCGCTCCGCGGCTCGGCGCACTCGTCGCTTACGCTTTCTGTGTCTAAGCTTTTAATAAATAGTTCACGCGACTCCAACGTGTCCCAGCCACTTCAGCTTTTTTAGAAAGAGTGACTAAATAAACACAATAAGGTATGCTTCATAAACTCCTTTCTTTGTGTCAGCATTTTGTTTTATGTTTAATACATTGTCTTTATTTTTGTTCTTTTTGTTTTCTGTCTATTTCAGGGATGCCATATTTTGGGTGGAGCGCCCTTTCGTGCTTTGGTGCATCCAGGTACGTGTCGCAAATTATGGCGATAAAGTGCCGCTCTTCTCTTGTTTCGCGATCCTCTTTTCCCGCTCTTTTGAGGATATTTGCCTTTCACGTCACCCCCTCAACGTCTGTGGTGTGTGCACGCAAGCAGCCGGGCGGTATAATTAGCATGGCTGAAATATCCGTTCAGTACGCGAAAGTTGGATCGTTGAAAGTCGAATTTCAAACCGTAACACCTCCGCTGGGTTTCAGCCAAGTCCTGCTCCATCCCGCTAGAAAAGCGCTGAACTGCGTGGAGCTACAGCAACAGTTTCTTTGAGTACTGATCATTCTTTGACTGGTTCGAGGGTTCAGAGGCACTTCTTAAGAATAAAGAAGGAGAAACTATGGCTAATATGCTAACTAAGTAATTATTACCCACCCTAATTGAGCCGGGTTAGCTAAGATGTCATAAAAGAAGAAGGCAAACAAAATGACGAACGGAGATCTGCTATAGGTGCATGTGGATTTTTATAAGGAAGAGCTACTATCTAGTGGGTACATAACACGATGCTACAAAGGAAACCTATACATGATTCTTGAAAAACAAAGCAGCGCGTTTGAAGGAAAAACAAAAGCAAAAGTTCTGATCAGGACAGAACTATAGCATACGTCAAAAGTTTGTTTGCAAGAAACCACATGCATGTGTCCTTTCATGCGCGTGTTTGGTGTTTTATTCCGTGCTACCTACATAACGATGCCAATTTTCCCTTTCGTGAAATGCAGAAAAACTTGAAATGAAATGAAAAATTTCACCACCACTTTTTCCCCATTCCTTAATCGACGTTTTCACTAAATAAATAAGAGTACTAATTAAAAACAATGGAATGGGCACGACGGAGGAGTGCGAAAACTCGCCACGGAACAAATTCTTCAGACATAGCGTTATCTACCGCTGCTTTTTCACGAAGCCTATAGCGATCTTTTCTTTTTCTTGTCCCGAGTCCTATATATCTGCTTACGGTCCATCCAAGCAGCAAGGAGATCAAGTACATTAACATATAATTGCTGAGTGCTGATTTCGATGAGTTTAACTTTGCCAGCCACTCATTTTACGTCGCATATGTGTGCTCAAAAGGAACGATGTATCTGCATTTGGCGACGGTTGAAAAAAAGCAGCGTACTCAAGTGCCTTGAATAAACGAATAAGAAAAAAGTATTGTCTCGTTGTTCTCGTATTGCAAGTAGGTCACTGACGTGAGGCATTTACTTTTCTCTCTAGACGTTTCTTGAGAGAAGCGATAAGAGAACATCGCAAAGTTCTTGGTTGCCGGGCAGCCTTTTGACGAACCCTCGTTCGGTGTCAAAGCGCATTGCGCGCGAAATTGCTTTGCGCAAAGCGTGGGACCGCGAAGGCGCCTCACACGTGCGAATAAATTAGCCTCGCTAAACCTCCAGCACTGAAACCGTAATTTCCTGCATGAACGAACTGCCAATTTCGGGTGCAATCCGACCGCCGGCTCGGTATGCGGCGCACGAATGTGATGGCGGTGGGCGGCCGGTTTTAGTAGCGCGCATGGTTCATTTTACCCGTAAGCGAGAACCCGTGGCTGTCTTTGGACACATTTGCACGTTCATACAGAAACATGCGCACGCTGCTACCCACTCGGGAAAATTACACCCTCGAGGGTGAACTAGATGTCGAAATACCCTTCTTGTACTCTTACTTTGAAAATTTCGAAAATAAGTGCATTCGTTAGCAGAAAAACCCTTAGCGTGCCCTTTCAATTTTTTCAGGATGCTAAAATTGTGTTTCGGGCAAAACATACACATGTGAACACACATACACATAACATGTGAAGCTAGTAAAAAGCCAAACGTGTCTATTTCCCAGTGGTTTGCGCCAAGTCGTTGTTCGAGGATGTGATATGACCACAGTAAGCTATGGATGTCAACCCGCTGCTTCGCGTAGATGGCGTCCTCGGTGGTTAAGTGGAAACACATCTTTTTTCGCGTATTTCTACCCTGCTTTTCGCTTTTTCTCACAGGCTTTAAGTTCTTTCAGCTCGGTGTTGTTTTATAAATCAGCTGCCAATCGTCAGCGAATCATAGCGTGTCAGCCAATCATAGATTTTCAGGCGCACGTTCTTTCTGATATAGCATCGGAGGCGGTGCAATAATATACGCATTAAATATTGCGCAATTTCATGCAATATCGATTGCGAAAAACATTCGCAAGTGCATGTGGAACGATCTGCTGCCGATAAGAACGCAGTATATATTGTGGAGGTGGCGCACCCCGGTAGTAACGTGGAAAGGCACAACTACTCTGTCCTCTTCTCTCCTGCCTGCCTTTCACATATTACTGCTAGCTTCGCTCAAATTGTTTCACCTTGGTGCTGAATCATGGGTAAACTGAAGCAATGAAGAGCATGGCGGCCAGCCTATTAGAACAGCTAGGAGTGCTACTGAATTCCTAAGGTGTTGTGTTATTCCCTGCGATTGTGTAGGCGGAGGGGTCAAGAGTCCATGATCACATGCAGCCTTTCGACCAGTCCGCCTACACAGTGGCAGGGTATACAAAAAAAAAAAAAGAAGCGGTGTGGTCCAGAGGTCCTGCTTCCGACTGGCAATCTGTGGGAGCACAATTCCAGTGCAGGCTGTCCGGGTTTTTTTTCTTCGCTTTATCTTTCCTAAACACCACGGAAAACTCTTCGAGATTAGTTCGGTGGACGACCGAAAGAGTAAAAGTTTTCTCCGTAAAAATAAAACGTAGTGTGTATATTGGTAAAGCACACATTGGAGGAAAGGGTGCAATTCCAAAAAAATCACCCTTTCAAATGGGTATATTATTTCGCATAAACACCCTTTTCTTTTGGTGTAAGGGAGTAAGTTTGACACGAGAAAACACCCTTAAAGTGCAATTGTCCTATAGATGCCATTTGATTACGCGGCCAAATAAAGTACGGGTGCTTCCATTACAGGCGGTCCCAAGTTACTCCGTCTAACTAATATATCGAGCCAGAAAAAGTGGGTTTGTTCGAC
The DNA here is from genome assembly GCF_050947875.1 of Dermacentor variabilis. Classification (NCBI taxonomy): domain Eukaryota; kingdom Metazoa; phylum Arthropoda; class Arachnida; order Ixodida; family Ixodidae; genus Dermacentor; species Dermacentor variabilis. The sequence goes on from NC_134568.1 coordinate 71,320,031, forward strand.
AGACTATCATTCCGTTTTGGCACATTAAGATTCAAGTGACAATTGGATTCGAATAAAAAAAATCTGCTCGCATTCATGGCACGTTACAACCGTCTATATTTGAACTGCGACGCAGCATGAATATGCAAAAGAACATGAAAATTCAATCCATCACGCCATATCGTGTTTGTGCGCGTCCTACGAAATGTTTTTTGATACAGTTCTGCTCTTTCTAGCTCCGGTTTATTTTTGCGAAAATCAAAGTGCATCCGCTGGTCCTCGTTCCCTGCTCGGTCGTGATGTAAGTGGACCGACCACCCCGCACGTCTGTTGGCGGCGTCAGCGGCGGCCGCCTTCAATAAGCGGATCGGTCAACACAGCGACAGCGACAGCGATGACACCCATGTTTACTCTCTCAGCAGTGAGGACCCTTCAGATGACGACTTCCAGCTTGTGCAGAACCGCAGAGCGAAGAGAAGGAACACCAGGAAGGAACACCTTCATCGTCAAGCACGCAAACAGTAAGACACACGCAGAGGCCGGACGCCAATACCATTATATTTATGCCCGTGCTTCCCACCGTCAAAATGAAGCTACTTGACAGGCAATCTGTGTTGATGTCACTGGAAGCCCTGGTGCCAAATGAAATATCCGACATTCGTGTGAACACCCGAAAAATCTACTAGTGGTTGATGTCCAGCATGCGGCTGCTATGACCGCTCTACGCAGCGTAACGAGGCTCGATGGCATCCAGGTGCGCTCTTACATCCCTCTGGGGCCCGACGTAGTCACCTGCGTTATCAACGACGTAGACGTCCCCATCCTTAATAACGACTTGCCGATTCCTATGAAGCCAGCAAATGATGAGGTCATTGTTGATGTTAATCGGCTAGGCAGTTCACGCTGCGTGAAGATTGCATTCAAGGGCAAATATATAACCTCGCATGCTAAGGTCAGACACTTCAGACATGCAGTGCGGCCTTTCATTGCGAAACCTCTTCAGTGCCGCAAATGCATGCAATTGGAGCACGTGAGCAGTGTCTGCGAAAATCAGGCAGCATGCCTCCGCTGCGCCGAGCCCCACGCTGCAGATAAACGTGGCGCGACTGCAATGAAGTGTTCGAACTGCGGAGGGCCGCATAAAGCTTCATCGAAGAATTGCCCACGTATTAAGAAGGAAATGGCCATCTTGAAAGAGATGGCGAGAGATGACTCATCTTATCGCGAAGCCGCCGATAAAATCAGGAAGCGTCGTTCCCGTCGCCAGCGCTCCTCAAGGAAGGCTGTTGCCTCTGCGACGCGCATGCCACTTCCTACAACACCACCTCCTCCTCTACCGCCCAGGCAAGACACTGTGGAGAGGACTGCGAAGAACAAGGGCACTGAGAAGACCACATGTGCCGAATCTTGGCCGGCCCTACCAAAACGACAGCATTCACCAACAGAATCACAGCAAACTTTTGCTGGACAACCCCGGCGTCTACTGTCGGTGATTTGTGCGACCAAGACAGGCAGGTGGCTGTAATGCTGCAATAGCTAATTAATAAAATACGCATCATACTGAACAAGCTGCAAACACCAGCAGCTGGAAGTGCTCTGCAAATACCGCATGCACTAAATTCAGTGCTTGCTAGCATCGTTTAAGCATCATGGCTCGACCTGTAGTCCCCTTCCGCACTGAAGTTAAAGGTGCGTCGATCTTCCGATGGAATGCCAGAGATCTAAGGACCCGTATAGCAGACTTTGGCCAATTCAGTTTTGCAAATCGCTTCCCCATACGGGTCATTAGTGGACCAAATACATCAACTTCACTCAGACTGTGCGGTTACGAATCTTTCGCCTCGTCCACATGCGGATGCGAGAGCGAAAGTAATCATCTACATCCGCACGGACTTCACATATGTCGCTAACGCCGTAAAGCCTCATATCTGCCTGCATGTAAAAAAAATGTGTCATTTACTCTAATTGGAGCCTACATATCCTCAGCGAGCCACTTTGACGACAAATGACTTAAGAAAATATTGCTAATGAATAATGGCCCCTGGGTTATCACAGGTGACTTCAACGCGCATCACCAGCTATGGGGAAGCACTAAAATTGACTCCAGTGGCAGGAGTCTTGTCTCCTTTGCTGCCGATTCTGACATGTGCTGTGTGAATGACGGAAGCCCTACATTTCTGCGAGGCACAAATATAAAGTCGCTGCTTGGACTTAACTTTGGCGTCATGGCGCTTTGCCTTGTGCATCTAATGGTTTACGGACATAGAAACACATGGAAGCGACTATATTCCAACATACATAAAGATTAGAGCAGTTGAGCAACGCTCCTCTACAGTCTTCCGTACAGTTGATTGATCAAGGTTTAAGAAGGATATGGGATGATGCTTGCCGGGGATGCCTTTCACACACTAGCGAAGATGCAATCGCAGAAGCATTGAAAACGTCCATCTGCTCGCTTACAAGGTCAGCAAGGCGAACAGACTTGGACGTTCAGCTGGAGAGGCTGCGTGCGGCACGCCGACAGGCGGAGAGAAGGTATCGGCGCACCAAGTCCGTCATAGATCTGAGGGCTTGAAAGCGCATAGAAAAGAAAGTCCAACGTGGTATGGATAAATTGGATGACAAGGGATGGAAAACTTTCTGTCAGTCGCTTGATCCCTGAAAATCGTTCTCGCACATATGGAGAATGGTTAGGGGTCTTCGCTCATCTCCGCATCAAAGGAAGCCTTTTGCTGCTCTGGCCCTCTACCAACTCTGCTCGGAACTTGAAGTGGCTGAAGAGTCCTGTGCACGGGTTGCTGGGCCCGTGGTCATCATTACTGACGTCGCACTGAATGACATTACTGAGGCACGTGTACCAGAAATGAGCGTGCTATTTTCATTCGAAGAACTCCACGCTGCGTTGGCGACCTGCAGGCGTTCTTCGTCACTAGCACCAGATGGCATGACGTAAGCTGCCCTATGCCACCTTGCACATGACGCACGTGGTGAGCTACTCAACTACTACAATGAGTCTTGGCAGAACTGCGCCGTTCATAAACAATGGAAATCGAGCCGCTGGATCCCCATTCTGAAACCTGGAAACTCTCCGCTTGATTTGTCATCATTTCGTCCGATGGCGCTTTCGAGCTGCATCGGCAAAGTGATGGAAACAATGATTCTTACTCGCTTGGAATGGCATCTAGAGCGATTCAACATCTATTCGGACGCCATGACGAGCTTTCGTCGAGGTCCATCGTCCATTGACAACGTTATTGACATCGTAACCTGGGTCGAAAATCAAAAAAGCCTCAAGCGCCTATCAGTGACACTTTTTCTAGATATCAAGGAGCATACGACAACGTCTTCCATGAGGCCATACTGAACTCACTTGAGGCTGTCGGAGTTGGTAGCCGGATGTATCAATACATTCGGGACTATTTGACTGAGAGGTGCTTTTTCTTACACACCGAAGACATTACATTACATTACATCTGCCGTGTTGTGCCCCAGGGTGGAGTGTTGAGCTTCGTATTGTTCAACCTCGTCCTGTTAGGTCTAGCGGAGTACTTACCGCGGACAGTTCGTCCCTCAATATACGCCGACGACATTTGCATCTGGGCCTCCGCGGTGACTCGCCCTCAGGTACGAGCCAGGCTTCAGCGGGCGGGAACCAAGACAGCGTCTTATCTTCGGGAACAAGGCCTCAGTGGGTCTACTGAAAAGTGCGCATTGGTTGGCTCTACGCGGAAACAAATGTCATTATATCCTGTTTCAATCAATGGTCAAGCTGTGTTCCATGTTAAGATGGATCGCTTTCTGGGTGTCATCATTGACCGCGACCTCTCGTGGAGCCCTCACTTCATTTACACGAAGAAGAAGTTAGTTGCCATTGCTCAGGTCCTTAAATTTCTCTGTGGGAAGAACTGAGGCACACCAGTCTATTCTATGATGCAGCTGTACAGGGTAATGTTTCTCGGACTCCTACGTTACAGATTACCAGCTTTGTCGTATACATGCAAGACGAACATATGCGCTTTGGAGAGCGTACAAGGTCAAGCCCTGCCCACGTGTTTAGGGCTGCCTCGGTGCACCTCAACAGCAGCAACAATTGCCATCACGGGAGACCATATGATCCAGACACACGTAGCTGTCGACTTTCTCAGAGCGCACATTCGCCATCTGTCAAGGATCCCCGACCCTCACTTAGCCTCCCTACCAGACAAGAGAGCTCAAGCGACCTTTTCAAGAGTGATAAGAGCTTATCAAGAGTGCATACCGTCATTTTATACACCGCTGGCGAAGCCTCCATCTTCCCTGTGGTGCCTGCGAAAGCCTCAAGTTAATTTTGTTATTCCCGGAATTACAAAGAAGGCCAATCATCCATCGGCGGCTCTGAATCAACTTACGCTCCTATTACTGCACCAGACGTATCATGACCACATACATATCTATACCGACGATTAAACCTCACCTACCAGCTCAACTGCCGCATTCGTCGTTCCAGGTAAGCAGGTTATAGTTAAATTCAAATTGTCACACATGACTACATCTACGTCGGCTGAACTTGCAGCTCTCCATGCCGCTATGACGTACGTCACTGAAGAGCCGACGGAGAAATGTGTCGTATTTTGTAGCTATAAGCCATTTCTTCACAGTATCTAGTCTGCATAACATCACAGAACTTACGTGCAGGTGGTATTTGACATCAGGGAAGTGCACCGCCATGCTCTGGAAAGAGGGCACAACATTACCTTTGAATGGATTCCTGCTCACTGTGGCATCCTTGGCAACAACCTTGCTGACAGGGCTGCCCGGTCTGCCCAGGAAGACACCCAGACTCGCCTAACACCTTTGGCGAGGCTGGACGCTGCCAGGGTACCTCGCCTACTTGCACGCAAGAAGTCACAAGATCTCTGGAGTTCAAGTGCCTTCAATTGCCGATTGCATAAACTGGACCCCACGCTACGGCTACAACTGCCATCTAGCCTTTCCTGCGGCGGAACAATCTTGCTGTGCCGGCTGTGGCTGCGAGTGGCGTTCACGAACGCCTACTCCTATCGTATCGGAATGGCCGAGAGCCCGATGTGCAACTCCTAGCTGTAGGTGCGAGGAAACCATCGAGGACCTATTGTGTACCTTCCCTCGCTACGATGTACATCGCCTATCGCTCTGCGGGCAAATTTAAAGCGACTGGACTCAGGACCATTCTCCAAGTCAAATTTACTCGGACCGTGGCCACACCCGTCACTGGCACGAAAAGCGATTCGTGCACTAGTACAATACTTGAAGTGCGCCGGCTTAAGAGACCGTTTATAGCGTCCCTGCACATCCTCCCACACGCACTCAGTGGTTGCTCTCTCCCTTTTGTTCGTCTTTCTGTTCCCATTTCCCCCACCCCCACTGTAGGGTAGCAAACCGGGAGCTCGTCTGACTGACCTCCCTGCCGTTCCTCTCCTTGCTCTCTCTCTCTATCTCTCTCTCTCTCTCCTTCAGCGTCATTGTTGCGACAGCGGCACACGTAGCTGTACCTTCGCTTAAGCAGGCTACTTCAGCAAACGGGTCCAGCTAATTGCTGTGGTCCCCGGAAGGCCCCACTCTAAATTTCGAGAAATTTCCCTTTCTGTCCGTACTTATTTGCTAGTTTATTATAGCCGCGAAAACAGTTCCTGGAATAACTCGGCGAGAGTTTACCCGGTGCTGATTACCTCAGCGAACCGCTGTTATGTCGCTTTAGCGTATTCTCTGGTATAATAGATTGCTTAATCCAGGGCGGTGCACTTTATTTTCTCACCTCTCTTGTGGTAAACGAGACCAATTTCGCTTAGATGAAATCGATTAAACCAGGAACCAGGACCGCACCCGATCACATCGCATTGTGCAGCGCTAGTGATTGTTATAGAGAACATATGTACAGACATATCGAACTGGCTGTTAAAATTTGCGTTGTTTATGAAATGTCAGTAGTGTTTACCGGAATGTTACTCACTATATCCTATCTAACCATGTTACATTTCTTTAGGCACTGTAACTGGGTATTGCTTGTTCTTATTTTTATATTGTGACATTTTGTAAATTTTGTATTTTATACTGCATCGTCATCTACATTGTTGACATTTCTTTTCTTCTACGTCGCCTATTTTGACGGTGTAAATTCTGTAATCTAAAATGCTAGTCAGAGAATTGTGACGCAGTTGTTGTGATTTCTTTTAGATTTATAATAACACGTGGCTTTCTTTTATTCCTTCTAAGCCATCCCCGTGTTTCCGGTGCCTAGTATTCTTGTAATGCATGCCCAAATCACTGACATCAGGACATGCGTGACATGATATCTTTGCGGAATCTCACAGAAGCGGCACCCGGTCCACCTTAAACATTTCGTGCCGCGAAAATGTAATGGAAGCAAAGCAAAACATGTTTTTGGAGAAGCATGTTTTGTCTTCTACGCTTCAGGTGTTTGTTGGCTTTCGTTTTCTTGAAACTTCAAACGCTTTTTTTTATTTTTGCGCGTGTCTGCCTATATTTTTAAAGATGAAAAATTGAAAGTAATGTTCCGCCATTCGCATTGCAAACACTGAAAGGTGTTTTATAATTGATGTTTAGAACTTCGTTAGCACAATCGTTGCCTACCTTTCCATGTTTCTACATCTAAATAAAAACATTGTAACCTACAAAGTGCTTTCCTAATCGTAATGAACCATCCACACAATGAATTGGCCTCGTTGAGTTATGTCAATGTCTTATGTCAACTTATTCATCTCTGCTGAAGAGCTCAGTGTGACCCACCGCCCGTCACGACCATATTATTTTCTGTATATTTGTTTATTTGTTGTTGTTTTCTGATATTTGAATATAAATTATGCCCAACCTCTCGTTAATGCTGTCCATGGTGTGGTTTCATACTTAGTCGCAATCTACTCAGCATTTTTTTGTCATGGCGTTACGATGAAGCAAGCGGAGACGGGGGCTCTTCATCATCACAAAATGCTTCGGTATGTGCGAAAAGGCAAAAACGAGTTCAATTTCGTGAGTTATTCGTCGAATCCTGGTGCAACGATAGTTTACCGACAGACTTCTGTCCACGTATCTTTAACGCTGAGCGTCCTTATTATGCATCAGTTATTTTTGCGTTGCCCCAACCGAGATTCCCCTATTTGAAGGCTTCAAGGCATACACATGTGTGTGTGTGCCTGAATTGTAAGTGCGTGAAAGGAGAGGGTGAGCTTTATGGAAGTGGTCCGGTGTGCTGTAAGCGACCAAAACAGTCTGCTGGCAAAGTGATTTACTCACTCGAGGTCATTAAAAAAAGAAATTTGCAGTTTCGCATGAAAGGCATTAATACCACTAGCAAAGTATTGGACATCCACGCGAAGTGAGGTTCATAGTTTTATCGGCTGTATAAATTGCAGCTAGTAAACATTCGCTTACTAATACAATTAATAAACCTGGTGTTGTCAAGGTTGTCCTTGAAAAGTGCCCGGCAAAGACGCCTGCATGTGCCTGACAGTATACGCATCATAGAGCCGTCATTTGTGTCATCCGTACCTAGAATATCAATCAATCAATCAATTAGTCAATCAATCAATGTGGAGAATAGTTGACTGATGACGTTTAAGACCTGCTAGACATGGACAGGCAGTGCAAGTATCATTACGTTTGTGCACATTCTAGAGGTCGATGCGGATGACGATGAAGAGCACCAAGATGAAGAGCACCAGGCCAAGCTACGCTGTACTATTATGTGGAAGAAACAGTTTTTGTGGCTACTATATAATAAATAATACTTTTTGCGACTCACTGATATCGATTTAACCGCAGTGGTCCTGAAGGATTCGTTAGTTGCAGCTTCTGCGTCTACCTACTTTGGTTGGGAACTTGAGCAGTTAGTAAATCGGTAAATAGTCGTCGACATTAATTTCTTCCGCAGTTGCTACTTTGCTAAAATACACGATTATTCTACAACTTACTTGCTTCTTCTACAATTGACTTCATTTGACCGTGATGTGTTTTCGTTTTCTTTCTTTTTTTTACCAGAGTCACGTGCCTTCTACCTTCCACGCTTATGACTCTATCTCTGTGAATGTCAGCGTGCGTGCCTTTATTTTTCTATCAATCACTTTCGCTGAGTCTAACCTCTCGAATGCTTACGTCTTGCGAGTGACAGCACGGAGCAAGCTATTTTTTTTTTCGAACAGATGGCCCCCTAGTTCCATCTATTTTTAGCGTGAAAAATGAGACGCCAGCTACTCGTAGCATTTCCATTCTCTTTCACACGAATCCCTCAATCGATCAGGCGGATACTTGTCCTATCATTTTCTCTTCTTTTTTTTCTTTCTTCATGTGTAGTTCGAGCACATTAAATAACGATCCTAGCGCGACCTTTTATTATTTTTCAAAGAATGCCGGAAGAAATGTAAATCTCAAAGGTTCTTGCGAATATTTTGACTGAAACGAGCTGTGAATGGGCATGACGATGTCAAGCCAAATTGCTTCATTGACCTCCGTCGACATTATGTGGAAAGCGACGCAGTCTCCCTTGTAATCTTTTATGACGTGAGGTCAAGCAATGCTCCCGTGTTTTCCGAGCTCCTTGGTCTCTCCGATTGAAAGACTGGCGGTGCTGGCGGGAAAGGTATTGAAAGCTGCATAGGCGAACCATCCTTCGGGGGGGGGGGGGGGGGGGGGGCGCTATCGAGTTCCCACGGGCCGACCATAACGCAGTGTGGCGAATCTTGACGTGCTGTACGCCTTCAGGCTAACACCATTGCGGTGGTCTCGCTCTTTCAAGCCCCAAAGCGGCGCCGGGTCCCAGGGAAGCCTTGCAGACCTATCGGCCTTTCACTTCCGGGTTCAGTGACAACTTACGTTAGCTAAATAAAAGAACTCGTGGCCAACTTATCGGCCCCCAGTCTTATCCTTTTAAAGTAACTCGAAATAATCAACGTGTTCCTGAGTTGCATATTGCCACGTTGTAGTGGTCGTCAAGATAAACAATGCGCGTGTGTCACTATCAGCTGATGAAAATGCAAGCCCGTTTGTTTTATCCGTGTGTCTTAGTGTGACCGTGTTTTAGAAAGCGCAACTCATACCAGTACGCAATTCCAACTCGCACAAGAAACAGCATTCTTAACGTACCTCACTTTAGAACGTAATTGAATTAAATGACCTCAAAGTAGTGCCAATGTATAATAATAACAATCCGCTGATGCTGCGCAGTTTTCGCGGGTATATATATATATATATATATATATATATATATATATATAAAACGTGCGACACGTCACTGAATAACCGACAGTTGCGCAGGAAACTTTTTCAGTTGATTGATTGAGTTTAGCATCTCATAGCAGAGACACCAAGTGGTGGAGGTCTGCGGAATAATTTCCACCATCTGGGGAGTCCTTCACGTGCACCCAAATGTCTATGAAACAGGTGTCTTTTGCATTACGCCTCCGTCGGAATGCTACAGCCTCGGCCGGGAATTCAACCTGAGACCACGTGCTCAGCAATAGAATCTCCTAAACACAGAGCCACTGCGGCAGGATCAGCGAAGACACAAGTTATGACTAAGACGCTGCTCTCAGCAGGCTTCTCCAGGAAAGCAGGGACTGCACTTCCATATACTCCTACGGTGGAGGCCCAGTAGTCTTGAGTATAGCGTTGACATAGCGGGTTCCCCCTTTACAAGAGGGAGACGAAGACGACTACAGGACAGACGCGGAAAGGCGTTAGCTTCCAAACAAATTATATTCATTGGTACAGAACGATTATACATACACGGGAATTGCTACAAAAACATTAAAAAGACAACCATCAAAGCGTGCACAACTTTCCTGTCCTTGCTTTCTCTCTCTCTCTCTCTCAACACTATACGTGAGCACGGCACGTGAAAGATCCGAGAAAGGCTAATTCCTTCTGAAGTGGGTGGACTGACACCATACTGATGCACAGATATATCGCGGACGTGACATTATTGCCCATTCTACCATTTCTCTCGAAGTACCTGTCTGTGTGTGCTTGGCATCCCTGTCTTTATTTCCCACTGCAACGCTACTCAATATGCAATACCAAATAGAACGCTTCTAACATTTAGGGAACCATTAATACTTCCCGCACACGTCCCTTGCCGCATAGAGCCGCTTACGCTGATTTCTAGTTGAAGAGCTGAACTTCGTAAGTTCTACATTTCTGGGGGGGAAAAGCCAATCTTCTACTAACCATATACTGGTTAGCAGTATGTTATCTGTACTGCCTGTCGCCGCCTTGCGCACAGCCGCATCCCACCCATCCACCTATTCTCCCTTATTTAGCACCAGATCTCCGAAACGATCGTTCACTAACTTCAAGTGACGCACGACACAATGCTGTACGTTGTTTATTAGCTTCCTAAAATTTGGGTCCTGTGTCCCTGCAGCACGTTTCACGAATTTCACCCTTGTTGAGTGCATTTATGTCACGAAAAAAAGGTAACTTGAGAAAGCAGTACTTGTCGCTCTCATGATGACGTATAAGCGGCTGTCAAGCGCGAACGAAGTGATTTTGGCTTGCATCGGCTATGCGTTATGTCATGTTAGCTAGCTAGCATCGCCCAATAGAGGGGTAAACTTTGAGGCGCTTATGCGCAACTCGTGTGAGCTGGCCCCACAAAGTTCGAATTCGCATACCGCGTGTTTGCTACACACTGACTAGAAAGATTAGCGCGAACAGAAAGACAACGCACACAGGGCAAAAAAGAAAGACAAAGACAAGCGTTACACTCACAACTGTTTAATAGTGCGCACGCTCGTGGAGAAGACTCCGACCGTGCACGTCGAGGGACAGGAATAACTAATAATCCCTGAAAATAACTCTGGCCTGCAATCAATTTAAAGATTATGATGATCATCCTGATAATTATTCGCTCAAATAAAGCCTCATTTCCTCCAACGCATAATGTATTGCAAGGAGTGCTATGTTTGATTTGAAACAAGCGCCACCTCCTACACCGTGACGTTGTTGGCCAAAACACCGTTGGTGATCTCGCAGCTAATGATCACGTGGGCACGCAGACCAGTGACACGCCAGCCGCGTACCAGTAGCAGAATTCGTCCCCTGGCTACACCAAAATCAATCGCTCGCACGGTCTTTAATGACGTGATAAAGGACGCATTTGCTCAATAGTTCTCGTTTCAGGCAGAGGGGCTGCGCTGCAACTATAATTGCGCGGATTCCCCCTTTACAAGAGTATTCAGAGTGTATTGCATGCTGTTAAATAATTAAACAAATTCGGGTTTACCATCGTGTTTCAGTGGGTACCTTCCCCTACCGGCATAACAGGTAACGAGGCCACTGATAATCTGACGTGCAAAGCGCTGCAATTCAAACCAAGGAAGAAGGCTCCCCAAGACGCAAAAGCAGGCATGAAGAAGGCCACCTTAAGCCACTTCCGTTCGCTGTGGTCTCCACCGCATCAACCGTGTGTGATTAAAGGACTTAACAGAACTGATGCCGCTCTCATATATCGCATCCATACGTGGTCAGCGCAAACTCCAGCTTGGCGGTGCAAGACAAGACTTCTCTCATCATCGTCGTCTGTATATTGTCGAGCTCTTGGTGACCTTGAGCTTTACATACTAAAGTGTCCTGAATTTGACGCAGAATGTAAGAAATCATTAGATGAACTCAATCTCAAGACGGCAACACACTGAAATGCCAGTCATATTTTGTTCCCGCGAGGACATTACACATTTAGGAGGGAGGTGCTTCGGCTCCCCCTTAAATTCCTCCGTGGTACAGGGTTGGGAAGTGAATGGAAGTGAATGGTGGGAGCCGCGTGGGTGGTCGCGGTTTGGAAGGCGCGCCAAAGTAATCAGCTTCGCGTCAACTTCATATATATATATATGTTATAGATAGATAGATAGATAGATAGATAGATAGATAGATAGATAGATAGATAGATAGATAGATAGATAGATAGATAGATAGATAGATAGATAGATAGATAGATAGATAGATAGATAACGAATTAAAGAAAGCATTCTTAAAGGGACCCTGAAACGATTTTGATGATTTTGTCGAGTGATGATGAGTCGTTAGAGTAGGTCCTTCTGATAATTAATTGACGCATCTAAGTGCGCCACGTAAAGCGTTTCATTTATTATAAGTTTTTTAAAATGTGCATCGCTGCCGATCGCGGCGCACTGCTCGGCGGAATTTTCAGCCGTCCCTACCCATATGACGTAAATCACCCAATTGACGTCAGTAGAGCGAGCTATCGGATTGGCTGGCTGCCCAGGGCGCGTCATCGATAATTTTTCCACCTTTACGGTGAACAAATGATGTTCTTAATAGCTGAAATGTTAGTTAATTTGTTTCTATAAAGAGAAAGTAACAGAAATAGAATACACAGGAACAATTTCTCACTACACTTAAGCACTTCCGGCACTCAGCAAGCGTCGTCTGCTTGTGCTACAACGTGCTCCGTGTTGACGAGAGCTCCGCGGTCAGTGTCAGTCTGTCTTTTCATAAGCACCATGAATCGACTTTGTTGCGTTGTGGGCTGCAAACGTAGTGACTGGCAATATGTCAAGCTGCGACATCGTGTCCCTCTGCAAGGCAGCAGACGAGCGGAGTGGCTGCAGCGTATCTCACTGTCGCTATCCGATCGGCGCCAGAATTTGCGCGTTTGCGGCCGTCCCTTTACACCAGACGATTACTACCACAATAGCGTTTCGCGAGTCTGGTATTCGGGTAAACGGAAGCGAGGGGACAGGGCCTGGCCGCTTGACCTTGCTGTTTCACGGAATGAGCAGAAACGCAAACGTGAATGATCTGCTCGGTGCAGCCACCTGGTGGCACAGAGCTCAACCAAACACAGTAGCAGTAACGAAGTGTATTCTTTGCTGCTGGTGTAAATTTTTCGCAGAAGCGTAATCGTTAATATGCTGTTTTTGTAAATGTTTAAAATGTTTCACACTTGGTTAGAGCAATATTAGCTCTTTGTTTGGCTGGTTAAGCTCTGCGCGAATACGTGGATGGACCGTGCAGACCGACCAGGCCGCTCACGTACGTCTACGCTACAGTTGCTTCATCAGCTTGAGTTTATGCCTCCACCCATGCGTCGAAAGGCCCAGCCTGCCTGTGGTTACCGGAATACCAGACACGTTCGGCGCCGTGACAGAATGCTCGCAACGCACTCTGCTTCGATAGCCCTTGCGTGGGGTCGACCACTGACCTCTCCTAGTGGAGGTCAGCGGTGTCGACTGCCAAGCAGCTGCCGGAGAGGTTTGAGAGGCTTCGCGCGCTCGCTCCTAGAGAACCGGAAGTAGACGACACGACGTGCCATCATGACGCAGAGCCAGTGAAGGCGGAGCTTAGCCCCGATCACTCGGCGAACGAGTTGAGGACAAAATACATGGCTATGGATGGGGGTAACTTGCAATCGTCCGTAGCTCTCTTAATATGAGACGCTTCACACAAGTTGTGGTGCGAATGATTAACTTTAGCTGTACCCTACGCGTCTGCAAAATTTGTCCGAACCGTATCAGCGGCCCTTTAAATGTTTCCTAGATATCTCCAAGTGCGCCACTGAACGCGTTCTTAAATTCGTTATTATTTTTATTATTAAATGTTCGTGCAAGCCGCCCCTGGTGTTGTTAGTTGTACGGCGAAGTGTTTCAAACCGTATCGCGGTTGTTAAATTGCGTTCAGGCGGTGTGATTGCCAGCAACTTGTGCAAGGCTAGCTGCGCCTGCAGCAAGCAACCCCCCTCCTCCTTCTCCTCCTCTCTGATATTGAGCTGAATACATTAACAGGGAGGAACCAAACAGTCATGGTGACCTCAAGTCTGAAATATTGTGTCAGCTCTCTGTTAAGCTGAATTTTCGCTTACGAGTGAAAAGCATCTGTCCTTCATGCTGTTTATAAACTTCACATTTCTCTTTCCCTCTCTCTCTTGCTTTCAGACTATACTGGCCATCATAAGTTTCTCCGAGGCCTGTCTGGTTGTATATCTCACCTACAAGGTAAGACTGCCGATTCATAGCACGACGCGTACACTGTTTTGCTTTCTGTCGGTGGCCGTTTCTCAAAGGATTATCATTGGTATCAAGTTACAGCCGGATGCAAGACGCGTCTACTGTTTCCGAAATTTCTTTGATGTTGACGCCAATTCTATAGCGAAAGAGTCTTTTTCTGATCAGATTTCATACGCGACGCGAATATACTGCTGTACATTCTAGAATATACTCGAGCGCAAGTGATTACTCGGGAATGTACGGTGATGCATATATAAAAAGCAAGCGGACTTCACCTATTGTTGTGATTTACATGCCTTTTTTTGTCTTTCTGGGCACATGTTTCGCCCAATAAAGAGTCATAACCACGTGGTATGAACTCGCAGTTTTGTTAGCGTTCGGTTCTTCATGTCTCTACAATGTAAGAATAATTTACTGATTATAGCTGTTATAAGAGGTCACATATCATTTCGTTGAAATAGTTTACTAACAGAAGCAACAGCATAAACGGCCACGCTGTACTGACTGCCGATGCAGCACGTAATTAATTAATTCATTCAAACCGAATGTTATCTTAACCGCCCCATTGAAAAACTTCCCAAATCCAATAACCCGATATGAAGCATATAGGATCCCGTATGGAAACCCGCTCCTCGCATATGTCATATGGTGGTATCGCATATATGGCTTATGGGAAATACGGATTTTTTAGTAGGGCGGAGTGGGCAGCCCGGAAATAATGGATGCACTGGGTTAGTTGCGCAAGCAGGTTAAGACTACAACGTTTCAGTATGCATGTCTAGGCTTCAAAAAATTGTGTGGTATGGGATCACTTGGTTCAACGTCAAGTGTGCAAACAAGCGTAGCTTAGGTGTGACTAAAAATATGGCAGCACATCGGCCTGTCGTCCCTCCTTCACCTTCGTTTCAGTTTTGTTTGTTGCAGGAAACTACAAGAAAATTCAGATTTTTAAAGCAGTCCTGTACTGAGTAAACTTTTGCCGGCCGGCTGTGCGTGCTGGTACCATCGAGAGATGACATTCAGTATCTGTTCAAATACATTCCATACATAGAGTTTTTTATAGACTCAAGTAGCGACAGTAGACTTTTTGACGAGGTCAAACGTAAGACATATTTCTTGTCAAATATTTCAGTGACTGAGAAAACGATGCTCTGTTCTTGTTGTCGTCGTCTTTGTTGTTGTTCTTGATGATGAGGATGACGATGATGGTGGTAGTGACAACCTCAAAGGCAGTAACGTGTACCCACCATGAGTAACTTATTGAACTGCGCAGGCAATGTGGATTATACTCTGTATTGAAGCTTCGCGGTTCTGGTGGGGCCAGCAGAATATCATCGGTGTTTCTACCTGTGTCTTTGTTTTTGTTAGGAATTTTCTTTCTTTCTGATGTTCTTGGTTCAATTTTATCCAATTTCCTAATAAACTTTATTAGCTTAAGCACTTATTATAGATACATTCTAATTGGCCTTAACCGCGCATTGTGACAGACGTGATCCGGAGTGGTCAGTCGGTATCTCCTTCAACTTTTCCGTATATATATATATATATATATATATATATATATATATATATATATATATAGGAATAATACGATATACTATAGCGAGCAGTGAATATATCCTACAAAAACAGAAAACACTAAAGGGTTAACGCGCTGTCACAGTCTTCCTAACAGCACGACGCTATCTGCTTATGCACTCATGAAGCAAAATAATAATACCGTTCTAACGAGGCCTTACAAGAAAAAAAATTAACGCCTCCCTCGTACGTGCGGCGTCGCTAGGTGATATATTCATCGTGCATTTACAAACTCAGACTGCTTATTTACGATGGTCAACTTTAGGTAAACAACGTGCCGGTTCGTTGACGTCTGCATCATCGCACCGTAAGTTTAAAGTTGTATAAAACCAATCAGCTCTAGCCAATTGTCGGCGCAGTCGCACTCGCAACGATACAACGAATTTTCTTCTCTTTTGTTTTCATTTTTAGACGCTTCTGTTAGCCGTTAACAAATCGCTCTTTTTCTGCGACTGTTTTGATTACTAAGATTTGCGACTGGTGTCTCAACAAAACTGCGAACTGCTCTCTCTCTCTCTGTATATATATATATATATATATATATATATATCTTTTATGCCTCTCTCGCGGTCTGTATTTAGTGTGTACGTGTCTATTGCACGATCAGTGACCCCACTGGGGTTTTTTGTTGAGTATATGACCGAGACTTAACAATCGCAGGTGTCACATGACCATGCTATACTGCTCCCCATGTAATACAAGCGCAGTGGTCTCATTTGTGTCAGCTGAATGGCAATTTAAGAGAAATGGAGAAAGAAAGGGGTCATCTGGACACACATCCTATTTTCTACCGTGTACATACAGAAAGCGAATGAGAGTACGAAAGGACAGAGAAAATATTTCAGTTACTGCTAATCATAATAACAATGCGCCAATAGGCTGCATCTCTGTGGGTGCGACATATTTGCACAGTTCTTTCTTATATCCCGGTCCGACTCCCTGGAAACTGCTCTGTGTCCACTCAAACTAAAGCTATCATGGGCAATTACACAAGAAAAGAAAAAGAGAGCAATTTGTATCCTTATTTTATTATTCATTGGTTTATTGAAGATAACTTACAAGAATTGTCGGAAGGCACGGGCAAAGCAAGAAGTATCACGAGCAGGCAGTGCTACGCTTACAAATGCAGCAACTGTATGCATGGCGGTGCGCTAAAGACATACACCCGTGCAGCAAAACAATATAAATAACAAAGTGCATTTAAGATGTACCCAGCTCTGCTAAATGGCAGTTTGAAAAATTGAATGTGTCAAACAACATGTGACAGAGCTATAAGCGAGAAATAAAAAAAGTTGGGCCGCTGATTAAGATATACTTTCTTGAACGTTGCGGTTCCTTAATAGGTTTCGTAAGAACCTGCTTTGCTGTGTGAAAATGTAACATACATATTCATGTGGTGTACTTATTCAGGATTCGGGCATTTGTATCATTGATCTCTAGTCACTATAATTTGGCCTTTATCGGGTTTGATTGTCCCACTTTTGTATGATCCTGCCTTCACACACGCCAAATCACTGCGCTCACTTACCCTTAATATCAACAGCACCGTAGAACCTAAAGTTGGCGTTGGCCAACCTGGGGACGAGCTTTGCAGTTCGTAGGAAGTGGAGAAGGGTTCATGCAGTTCGTTCATAATAATGATCGGTGATTGGCCGCGCCGTCGATACTCTGGTCAGTCGTTGTAGCCTGCTATACTGAAGCCATAGTGTCGGCTAACCGGGAACTTATTTTCTGGGACCGTCTTGACTAAGAGGAATATATCCTCGCTCTCGTCTCAGTCTATGCATATAATTCACGTAATTATTGAAAGAAGAGCAGTCACTCATTGATTGCACACGAGCTGCAACCTAATAAAACATTGAGACAAACGCTCAGTGAATAAGCTGCTGTATGTGTGTGGGTGCTTCGCGAAAACCTGTTCCTAGGCCCACGAAACATTTCTTACGAAATCACTGTCCGCCATTGGTCATCGCCACGCGTATCGTGCCGTTATCACACCGATCAATATCAAGAGTGGCTGGCGCCAGTACGCCGGCCAATATAGAAGCGCTCTTGCGTGAGTTGCTTTGATCAGTGTTCTCGCTTATGCACGAGTCACAGCAAGTGTGTACGTGAGGACAGTGATCAGCCCAAGGGTGTAGCGTCTTGCGAAATGTCCTCCTGAACAGCCACATGTGCAGCACCACCGTCGTCCGGTGTGCCGATGGCGGGGGTGCCTAGACGTGCCTTTGTATTAGAAGGCGGAAGCTTATACCGCTATGCTTGAAAAGTGTATGATCGAAGAAGAAAGAAAGCAGTAGAAGTGGAACCGATATTTCCCACTTTCAGAGTGATAATTGATGCGCGCAGTTTCACGAGTGGACTCACTTCGCGAGCAAAAATGAGTCCAGAAGCGTTTGTTCTTTCAAGTAGAACGCTAAAGTGCGAGGCAACAGCCGGGAACGACTATTGGGCAACTTGTGTCATGGGCGTTTCAGAGGCTGCGAAGCGTATCCCCATACGGCCGAAGAGAACATCGCACAATCCGAGCAGATGTTACGTAATCTCCGCTGGAGTGCAGACGCATGGAGGGGAAATGTCGTAGTGTTGCCGCGATTACAGATTTATGGCGGATCTCCCGAGAAATCTGTCTCCAGGTCTTTTCTCCCTCTCGCTTTCTTTCTTTTCTTTTCAACGTTTCGGACGAAACTCGCTTCGTCTCTTTTGATGCTCGCTTCTTGAGCAGCAATCGCCATATATGTGAAGATGGCAGCTGTCGCGTGTAGCGCGGAGTGCAGATCACGCTACTCATGCTATGTACAGCCTCCCGAATCTTTAGCTCTATTACGTGAGCGTCCATCGCGCGTCATTTTAAAGCCTTAAAACGGTGATAATCAGCGAGAACGGCAGAGGTACTCTCAGGCCCACTAAGCACTCTCCTGTGCAAGGGTCGTCTAATACAATGTTCCCTTCAGGACGACGCACGAGAATGTTATAGTGTTCTCGAGCGATATAGCTAAAAAATGCGAGAGGCTGTACATTCAACCTACAGCGGAGGACGCGCTTTCAACTCGCAAATAACTGGTGGTAGTTGCCCGGACAGGAACACGCTAAGTTGTGCGCGCTTTGTCCGAGGCTCTTCATTGAACCATCTACACCTGTCACTCCCTGCAAAGTCTCTGTCCCGTATAAGGGTAACTGCCTGAAGACGAGGTCATTGGTTTTCTTCTGAGGCCTCTCTTTAGAACCGTACTAAAGCTTTCCTAGGCTGACCGTCATTTCAAGGGGCTGAACGCGAAAAGCAAGTGACTGCTGAACCAACGCCTAGACCGCGCAACCTACTCTCTTCTCACGATCTTGTCCAGTGTTGAGAGCAGTCCGAGCAACTGAATATTTGCTAATTACCAGCCCCTGGTCCAGCATTCGCATGGAGATTGGAACTTGCAACGCCGCAACATAAGACGTTCTAAAACAAATAGTCGCTGCTTTTGACATGCGAAAAAAAAATTATGTGAATTCAGAGCGCTCGAGCAGCAGATGGTGTAGATTTTTAGAAGAAATGGTCAGTATTTGCTTTAATATGTACATTTTTACCGACACCTCTAGAACGCCAGGAGAACTTCCGCGTACATTTTGTCTGAGCCCACGGCAACGCTGACCGCAACGCTTCACCACGGTTTGTGTATACGGCTCTTTCTAATAGCCCGCCTTTCTTTGTTTTTCTTTTTTTTTTATAGCGCGCTCCGATTTCTTGGCACAGTCACTTATCTTCGTACAAAATACTTCTACCGTTGCTTTCGGTTTTGGTACGGTTGGTTGCTTTTTGTAGAAAGAGCACGCGATATTTTGTTCCTTATTTAAGAAGAAAGAAACCGGCACTTAACATCTCATCGCAATAAACACAAAACAAAAAACGCGGCATTGCATAACCTTAGCCTGCGTCCACTGTTCCGTGTAAATATGAAGCATTCTTGCTCGGAGTCTTATCGAAAGGAGATGATGGTATTGCGCGTTAAGCTCTGTAGACTTAGTGTTTCGGGAATATACGTCTTTTTTATATATTATTCCTTTCCTCACTATTTAGACTGTCGCTCTGCGTGCGTGCGACTACGTCTTACGGCACCCCCTCGGAAAGCTTTAAATGGGAACCTGCTACGCAGGCGCTTGGTTTGACTGAGTGCGCTGTCACTTTCAGGGGTCTTAAAGCAGCGTTTTTCAATCTTTCTGAACCGCGGCCGATCCAGAGTGTTTCGAGAGTCGCTTTCTGTTTTTTTTTTTCTATTGCAAGATATTTCTTTATACGTAATTGTTTATTGCACACGTAGCGGCGCTTTATTATTATCATTTTTTACTTTGATATCGGCATTCTCTCTCTGTTTTCTCACGCTTTGAACAGGTCGGTGCGCTCCAACTCAAATATTTTACGCTTCAGTACATCTATTAACAACGACCGCTGTATATACGTTGTACGGCCCCCCTGTTCCATAAAATATATTACCGCAACCTAAAATTGACGCTTGTTCTTGTTTTGTGATTTTTCGTATGTGCGAAGAAAAAGGAGCAGCCCATACTCGCGGACAACTTTCTGGGGCAACGAAGGCAAAGCTACGGAGGCAAAGCGCGCACAAGCGAGAGCGCTTCAGAAATAAAGTTCTACATTTGCATCCGCGTTAGATTGGGCTGCGGAAGACAAAACGTAAACAGTTTACTTATAACAGCAAATTAAGACAAAACACACTGCATGAATGTTAAATTTGACTCATTTTCCTGCTTTTCTCTTCCGCATCTGGGCAAATGCAAAATCTTCACACGTAGAGACTATGCTGGTTCAGTATTTGTTTGAAAAAAAAAAACAAAAGCGTTGTTGAATGCTGCCGGACACGTGGGCTCGGTAGCACGTATGCAAAAGTTCCACCCCTGTAGCTCCCCCTCCCCGTTATTTTTTTTTTATTGCTATGAATAAATAAGGAGACGTTGGCACCAAAATATGGTGCCGGCTACTTCTTTTGACATCGGTGACAATAATCAAATGCAGTTACATAATATCACAAATACCACATAATATTACGTAATTTCACAAGATTAAACAAAAGTACATTATAAAATGGCACATTATAAACTGACTCACGTTAATGCTTGGAACCTCACAGAAACAGTACAAATGCACAAATGGTGCAAACGATAAAGGTGCATAGTAAAATTAACCATTATAAATGTTGCAAACACTACAATTGCAATACAGATGCACAAAATGTCACATGAGAGAAAAACGCATACAGTACACATAAGTGCAATGCGCATATGTGCAGTAAGTATTTTCACCAAGCGAAACTCAGTGTTTCTGAGCGATATCTGCGACTTCAAAAAACTTCATTGCCACGGAAATTTATCCGTGAGCGCAGATGCGACAGGTGCTCGCTGGTGGCCTGAACGTGGCAGCAAATTGTTTCGCGACGCCCAATACGGGATGTACGAAATTCTGTAAACGTGCTTTCCCGCACACCTACTTTGGCCTAAAGACGAGAGCGGACTTCGGGTTAGAATCACAATTGAGGGTGTCAACATGCGGGCTGCTGACACCAATCCTGCCGCCTTCCTTCCCTCGCACCATCCAGACTTTAAAAACTGTCTCAGGTTTAACAGTATTACTAGTTGGAACGCGGCCATCTTGTTTAGGGCAAGTCCATTGTGTAGGAAGGCCTGCTTATGCAATTTCGTATGTCCCCTATTAAGCGCGACAGAGCTGTCTAACTAATGTGGAACTGACAATCTTGTTCTACTGCGATTATCTAAACGTTTTAGAGCACCTAAAAACTTGACTTAAGTACAGCCGCGATAGCCTAGCTGTGCTAAGCTAAGCGGGATGCAAGCGAACGAACTTGTTATGTACCCTTTCTTTAACGGCGGCTGCAGAATCAGCCAGCTGTCATTCTGTGGCCGCATAACAGCGGGGGAAATTATTTTAAAAAATAGCGAAGCAGTCGTACTGTAATGGGCAGTGCACTTCGCCGTCTAAAAAAAGAAGGCTGTGCAGCAAACATAAGGATGTTCAAGAATAGTAAACAAGCACTTGAATGCATTTCCTGAAGAAAATTTAAATACAGTGAGCTCTCATTAAGACGAATTCTGTTAAGCAGAATTCTCGCATATAACGAACAACATGAGAACGTTTGTTTGGTTTTCCATAAATTCAATGGCAAAAAAAAATCCGCTTAAGACGAACGACTTGAGACGTACTCTTCGGTTAAGACGAACATTCGGAGTGACTGCCACCGCTACGGATCTGGAGGCTAAGGTGACTCGATGCGCCGCGCCCGGGGCCTTGGCGCCTGGAGGCCTGCGTCGCACATCGCCCGTAGACAGAGACGAAAACAACAAGAGGAAAGAAAAAAAGTTACAATGACGTTTCACTTCGTGAACGCGGGTGAAGCGCAAACATATGGGCGCTATAGCGCACACGAAGCTATCGGCCCTCGGTGTGCCTATAGTCGGATACAACTTTAGAAAAAAGGGGGCGTTTACTCCTCCGAGGCAGATGCACAGGAGCATCCACCAATGGGCGCGCACTCTGGACCGACGTCATGCGCCGGACGGCCGCTGACTTCGCCGCTTCGGTCATCTGGGCGGGGCCTCCCCTTTTTTCTAAAGTTATATCCGACTATAGATGCCTACACTGTCTCTGCATCGCAGATCGTATTCAAAACAGGGCTCGCGTGGCTGCGCCGTACGCAGCAGCCGCCGGAGTTTAACACCCCCTAGTAAACATTCGCTTACTAACTAAATTAACAAGCATGGTGTAGAAGAAGCCTGTATACGTCCGTATCGTAAACAAAACCTGTAGAAACTGCTAGAGGAGGTCAGCCCAGTTCGCCTCCGCCTACCTTCCTCCTCCGCTACGCTTCGCCTCGTTTCTCCATATTCTATTAAGTTTTATATCAAATTCATCTAAATAAATGCTTTTTATGTCATTTTCCCCCCTTTTAAGTCTACTTCATTTAACCTTTGGAAGTAAGATGTTTGGATGCACCTGGTCATGTTGCCAATTATTCTTCTGATAAGACGAACAAATTTTCATGATCCGTTCGCATTCGTCTTAATGGGAGTCTACCTTAATTCAACCAGCCATGTCTCCAGTTGTCGGATGCATTGCGCATTTCATTTCCAAATTAAAAACGCTGTGTCTCTGTGCTCCTTCTTGCACTGTCCCGACAGGTAGCGCTGTGGACCCGCCGTGGTTGCTTAGTGGCTATGGTGTTGGGCTACTGAGCACGAGGTCGCAGGATTGAATCCCTGCCACGGCGGCCGCATTTCCATGGGGGCGAAATGCGAAAACACCCGTGTACTTAGATTTAGGTGCAGGTGAAATAACCCGAGGTGGTCGAAATTTCCGGAGTCTCCCATTACGGTGTGCCTCATAATCGGATCGTGGTTGTGGCACGTAAAACGTACCCCATAATTTAATTTAATTTTAGGTCGCGCTGTTCTTTTGTAATCATAAACCAACCAGTCCATCCTCGCCATCAATTGCCCGAGCCGCTACGTTTCGCGCCTCCCTTCTATTAGTGATTTCCTCTCTCTCTCTTTCTCATGAGCTGTGAGGATTTCCTGCGTGATTTCCTACAATGTCATCTGTGGCGTATTCCGAACTCACGAATGATCGTCTTTGTTCAGCCTAGAAGGAGAGAGAGAAAAAAATTATAGATGAAAGGCAGGGAGGTTAACCAGGACTGATCCCGGTTGGCTACCCTGCGCTGGGGGCGAGGAAAAGGGGAAGGAAAGAGTAAGAGAACAAGAGTAAGGCTAAGTACGTTAGATCACAAGCACTGTGACGGAATGCCACACGCATGTTAACGTGCGCCCGGCTGTTTCACTTATCATTAGAACTCGGCCTGGATATCCTTCGCACCCTGGGAGGTATTGTGTAAGAGTCCACCTAGTGGGCATGTCCATTTCGTCTGCTGCTGAAGTGCTGATTGGCTGTGGCACCTGGTTGCTGCAGACGCGCAGGCCAGCCCAGCCAATCACAACTTCAACAGCAGACGAAATGGACGTGTCCACTAGGTGGACTCTTACACAATACCTCCCCTGATCGCGAGCTCGCTCCCGGTCGCGGCGGCCGCATTTCGACGGGAGAAAAATGCAAGAACGCTCGTGTACTCAACTAACATTTAGAGCACGCTAGAGAACACCTGGTGATCAATATGATTCGGAGCCCCTCCTCACGGCGTACCTCGTAATTATAACGTATTTTTCTGGTTGACCTCCCTGCCTTTCCTGTCCTTGCTTTTCTCTCTCTCTCTCTCTTGCACATAAAACCCCAGAATTTATTAATAGAATTGACGTTTTAAATGTTGTCCATGCGTGAATCTATTTCGTCATTGGCCACAAACTTGCTCGTATCACTGGTCCTCGCGAATGCAAGGCGCACAGGCGTTGTAGACTGACCACTCAAGAACCCACTTTTTACAGAAACAGCGTTGTTGGAAGGCAGTCTACACGACAATGTTTGCCTCAGCGCTTATTATTATTATTTGTTTTGGAACATACATATATATTTGACAGGAAAGGAAAAGCGAGGAGCAGGCTGCCAACTGTCACCGGAAGAGGCACAAGGCCTGCCTACTCTTCGGAAGGGAGGAAGCAGAAACACATAAATGGAAGATAGGAAGGAGGGGAGGAAAGAGGAAAGAAAGAGCAAGACGACAACTGTCAAAGAATAACGTATAGCACACAGTACAGGTCACACACATTATAGGGCCGGTCACTGCAGCACTTCTAAATTGAAGAAAACGCGTACACAGTTTCCAGCGCGCGATAACAGCATCGAGTCTGCGGCCCCGAGGAACTTCCGGTCCCGATCTTTACGAGTCTATTACGTACGCTTTTCTTTTAATAATTTTGGTGCACCGAAAGCCTATTTTTACGTTTTCAGGCGAAAAAAAAAAAGAATGACGCGTAATGCCTCAAGTCCCATGCTTTGATACTTGCGTATAACACAAACCAAACATGGCTTCTAAAATTTTCGTTGTGTTATGTTACGAGTGTTATGACTAATGCACTCCTTCTGCGAGCTATTGTCTTTCTTCGCCCGCTAAATTTAGCGGGCTATGTCAGTAGGCAAAACTGGAAGCCGTCTAGGACCTAAGTGTGTAAACAGCGAAAGGGTCGCGTCGTCCTGCTGCAGGCTTACGAAAAAGACGCAGCTGTACATTTTTCCACATATCTACCTCATAAGATTGTCATGGCGCATCGAATAATTCGCGTCGAAGCACAGTATACACTGCGATTATTAATCCGTGGAAATTCGATCGCAGAGATTGTGTGAAGACTTATTTTTTTATACGCGGTAGTTTTACTATATATCTGCGCTTTCAATCCGTTACAGAAAACTTAAAAGAGAGATATATATACAGGGCAATCACACAAAAACTTAGCTAACAAGGCTTGGGGAAAAAAAAACAGGCGTATTCATTGCGCCGACCTTTCTTGTCCAATTTATGAAATTGTAAGCTTTAACGTCCACAAATTTCGAATGCGTTAATGAGGCACGCCGCATAGCGGAGGATTACGCATAATAAGCACGGAAGCATTCTTGCATTTCGCCCCTATCAGAATGCGGCCACCGTGGCCGGCAATCGCGCCCGTGACTTAGCGCTCAGCAGCACACCGCTATGTGCGTATAATGAGCTACCGCGGTGAGTGCTGGTCCAATTTCCAAGCTACGAAGCGCCAGATGGAAAGTAACTTGACGACAGGAGTTTACAGACGTCTTGCATCAAAACAGGGGAAATACCGCGCTTTCAGGCGACGAGTGTATTAAATTATTTTAAAAAATATAGGGGATTGGAGGCAAAATGATAAGGTTTCTTGACCGAGCATAGAAAAAGCAGCGTGGTCTTCGTGATCGGCGCGGCAATCGCCAATACGATTTCTAGCTTCTAGTTTTCTTTTCTATTATTATTATTATTATTATTATTATTATTATTATTATTATTATTATTATTATTATTATTATTATTATTATTATTATTATTATTATTATTATTATTATTATAAAAGACTAGAAACTGGCTACTCTTCAAATGGAACAAATACTCACTAAAAGTGGCATGGTGGTATCTGTTCGGTCGCTGTCTTTGTGTGGTGCTCTGATTTTTCTGGTTTTTTGGACATTTACGGTTACCATTGACGACGATTGATTAACAAGACGTCGAGTGAATTTTCAGTGAGCCAGGCGCCTTCCAGGTACGCCATTTCTTTTTTGAGGACCTGGCTATTACCCTGCCGCTACGGTGGTCGGAAGCCGAAAATATCGTCACGAGCCTTATGCTCGTCCATGTGTAGCAAACCATATGAATGATGCTACAGGCCGTAATGAAAATCCTGGGGCCTTGCAAGCGTCACAAAGCTTCATAAAGCCGGCACGTTTGGTTCTCCACAACTCGAGATCAACTTCGGCGAATTCAGGAATAATGGCTGACGGTGAAGCCGAGAGCAAGAAACCTCGCTTAGAAGACAGCAACTATGATGATACAACGTCGAAATATGAGGTAAGTGATGAAGAAGAGATGGGTGAAGATGCACCATTTACTTTGGTCACGTATAAGAAAAAGCGAGCCGAAGGCATTCCGGTTGTCTTTCGCCCAACAAGTGAAGGTACTACTTTTTGGGAAGTAAATCCAAACCGAGTGCCTGCCGAAATAGTTTCCGCTGCCAAAGAAGTACAGCCTTTCAGGACGACCACAAATGGAAGTTTCAGTGTCAGCGTTGCTTCCTTAGCATCCGCGAAACGCCTTTTGACGCTCTCAAGTGTACGCGGCCTGGAAGTCAAACCCTTCATCCCAGAGTCATACACGCGAAACGTTGGGAAAGCAAGACATGTGCCTCTGCAGTATATATACGAACAACTCCTAGACTTCTTGAAAGACGCAGGCATTATATCGGCACGCAGACAGATAAGGTGTTCCCGCCAAGAATATGGAGCAGTAAAGTCACATCCACTTCACACGGTAATTCTGACTTTCAGAGACGATCGCCCTATTCCAGGAAGAATTTGCTTGGGTTTCACCAATCACCCTGTCGAGGAATACCTAGGACCAGCACTTCGCTGCTATAATTGCCAGAGATTTGGGCACATGGCGAAAACCTGCCGCAGCACAAGTCGATGCAAAATCCGCTCAGAAGATCATGACCACAAGGAATACAAGTCACTTCTTCGACCTAAGTGTGCAAACTGTGCGGGGAACCATGCCGCCTCCTTCTCAGCCCTCAGAAAAAGGCAGCGGCATAAATGCGTCGACATGAACTAATCCATGAAAGACAACCGCGACGCAATGAACCCGCCCCAAACCTTGAGATTGTTCATCCAGTGCAAGATCACTCACCTCAGCGGGCACCGAAACCACCAAAGCCAAGACAACCAACAAGCTATTCCTCCTCAAGAGAACAACCAACAGTGCAATCAAGAGACCAATCAAGAGGATCACAGTCAAGGGACCAGTCTTATGCATCAATGCTACGGTAACCCAGACAACAACAGGCAGAAAGTAAAACACAAGAAAGCTCCTATATTCGCACACATTTTTCTCAGCGACCTTACGCACCTACTGCAGAAGTAACGCCAGCTAATCGCAAACACACCACCGCATCAATGACACAACGGATTTTGCCAATGCTTTTCGCAGCTCTTAAGGCAATCCTATCTGCTCTACCGTAAGCAAACAACCTACCAGAATTTAAAACCTTGTTGCCTCTGGAAGCACTACTATGTCAACAATCCGAGCCGAAACTGCGGCAAGCAGTACATGAATAACCGCTACAAAAATGTCTCCATATTTCAATGGAATGCCAACAGTCTTCGAAGGAAGTGTGCTGACTTTCGTAAACTGCTTGTACAATAAAGCTTTCCAGTACTTTGCATTCAAGAGGCGTGAATCAGTGACGATTTTCGCCTCTCGAATTATGTGATATACAAGACGTCTCGTCAAGGTGCTGTTAGCAGAGTGCTCCTGTGCGTCAGAAAGGACTTATCATCCTCAAATTCAGTCCAGTGATTCTGACTTTCCAGAATTCATCGCATGTTAGGTATCCTTTGGTAAGCTCTGCATAACAGTGATTAATAAATACGTACGACCATCAAACCGGATTTCAGTAGAAGCGCTACTGGTTATTTTCAAAATAGCTCCTTCTAATGTATATATATGTGGAGCCTACAATGCACACATTATCTGGGGCAGTGATCATTGTGATGCACGTGGTAACGCTATTGATTGTGCCATAGATAAATGTAACTTGACTGTTTTAAACGATGGGTCGCCAACATTTCTTCCTGGATATAATTATTCAAGCTGCATAGATGTTACCCTATTTTCCTATGATCTAGTGAATGGTGTGGGATGGACAACAGATATGGACACGCGCGGAAGTGATCATTTTCCCATCCTTGTAAATCACCCTAGCATGCACTATGATATCAGGCGTTACAGCAGATTAACCAACTGGCAAGCTTTTCGGTAACGCCTAACGGATCAAATTAATGAACATACAACAGTGGAAAGATTTACAGAAATTTCGCAGGATAATATGAACATACGCACAAAGAAGGCCTCAATTCCAAAAGATTATGCTGCAGTTGACGGAGAGTATGAACACCTAAGAGCCATCAGACGCCGATCTGAATGAGCGTACCGACGGAGAGGACATTTAGAAGCATACAGAAACGCTCTGAAAATACACAATGTAATGTGCAGACGAATGGAAAATTTAGGCAAACGGCGCTGGCGCGATTTCTGCGGCACGCTGTCTCCTCACACGTCTGTCCCGCGAATTTTTCTAGTAATTCCTTCTTTAAGCGGACCTGTAACACAGAGCTTCCCATTCCGTGCTCTCGCTGTAGCTCGGGACACGTGTGAGATAATAGTCGCAGATGAATTTTATGAGCTTATTTCCAGACCTGCTTTTTCATCGCAATGTGCAGAATTTGATATTTCAGTAGTGTTAGCTAATCAAAAAATTACTGCTTTCTGCTGGACCCAACATCCTCAATTAGATCATACTTTCACATTAAACGAGCTTCAATGTGAAATTGCATCATGTCGCCAAAAGTCCGCTGCTGGGCCGGATGGCATTACGCACAATATGCTAAGAAATTTCAGACCGACAGGTAGAAACGCTCTCTTAGACATCTACAATAACTTATGGATAGAAGAAACTGTACCTGACTCTTGGAAAGTCGCTCGAATCATACCAATTTTAAAACTGGGTAAAACGCCCTTGTGCCTTGAATCCTTCCGCCCAGTTAGTTTGAGAAGTTGCTTGTGCAAAGTAATGGAGAAAATGATTGACGTGCGGCTTCAATGGAGGTGTAATGAAACTAATGTGTTGTCCAACTACTTAGTACGTTTTAGAAAACATAGATACCTAATGGATGCAATACTACATATGTGCGGAACCTGTGCGGAACACGGCCGCGTGCACGTGGAAACATGACGATAGCAGTATTCGTATACATTAAGAAGGCATTTGACACTGTTAGTCACGTTCATTTTCTGCTAAGTATGTTGGAACTTGGACTGTTTGGCAGGTCCTTGCGATGGATTTCTGAATTTTTATCAGGTCGCAAAATATTTCTTCAGATGGGTGAAGGAACGAGCTCTGAACATGTTGTCAAACAGGGAATACCACAGGGAAGCGTACTCAGCCCCTTTCTTTTCAACTGCGTCATGACTGATTTAACAAGAAGACTGCCATCACAGTTAAAGTTTTCACTGTATGCAGATGACGTGTGTATTTGGACATCTATGTCTAATGCTCAACTACTTCAGATGGCATTGCAAGACGGCATAAATATCATTAACCAACCTTTGAGGGAAAGAGGAATGGTTCTATCACACACAAAGGCAGCTGTATTGCCCTTCACTCGAAGGCAGATAAAATTTCACTCCTAATCTGGAAGGACACCCTCTAATAATTATCACACAGCATCGATTTCTTGGCGTAATACTTGATAGGCAGCTATCCTAAGCACCCCACATAAAGAAACTCGAAAACTAGGTCAATGCCGCAGTGACTGTACTTCGCAGACTTGCAGGCACATCATGGGGCGGATCAGTATCGTCCATGCTGACTGTTTACGATGCATTAATACGACAAAAAATTACGTATCCCGCGCCCATCTTACAGGGACTTTCCCACACGTCAGAAGAGCGACTTCAAAGACTTTTAGCTAGAGGACTACGCATATCTCTAGGAGTTCCACGAGCGACTTCTAGCTCTCTTATAATATCTGAGGCTCGCCAATCACCATTTCTAGTTATGCGAACTACAGAAACATGCCGACATTATTTCCGTCTTCGAACACAGCATAAAAGCCACCCATCGGCTCTAGACATAATGAAACGAGATAGAAGTTATGCTCATATAGAAATTCGAGAAAATCTTCACATTTACCAAGAAATGAATTTTAGAACTCAGATGTCGAATATCCTCCATGGTTGCTTACACTTCCAAAAGTCGAATTCTCAGTAGACGGGATATTCAGAAAAAGAGACATGTTCATTCAAGCTGCTCAACAACTAGCGCTTTACCAGATATATATGCGGTATTCAGGATACACGCACGTCTATACAGACGGCTCCAGTACAGCAACCTCTTCAACTTCATCATTCGTTATACCGCACCTCAACAAACATGAATCATTTAAGTTATCTCGTGCAACTTCGTCCATAACGGCCGAACTGTTCGCAATCCTATGTGCGATAAAATTAATATTGTCAGTAAGAGTTGCGCAAAAATGGGTAATTTTCAGCGATTCACAGGTGGCTCTAACATCAATCTGCAGCACAAGAGGGAAAACATTCCGTGATAGTGTAATATACGAAACACTTAAAAACCTCACAAGGCAACGGAAGCGAAACATGCAATAGCATTCCAGTAGATACCAGAGCATTTCAATATTCCTGGCAACACAGCAGCCGATGAAGCAGCACGACAAGCACACCTCAAAGATGATGCGGTTCCGCTTCCAATATCAAAGAATGAATTACGCTGCATTATAAGGACAACGTCTTTCAAGATGGGTAGAAAAACTTGGTTTGACCAGAATTCTAAGCGCTCGGACTTATACCATACTGATACGTTTATTGAATTCAAATTTTTATTGTCATTAGACAGAACTATGGAAACCCTTATTCATCGATTAAGGCTAGGCACTGCCTACACAAAGCATTTCTTACACAGAATTGGCCGTGCGGAAACCCCCGAATGTGATTGTGGATTTGTAGACGAATATATATATCAAATCCTTCTAGATTACCCACATCACGACACACCAAGATGCCGACTTAAATCAACCATAACTAAATTAGACCGCAGACCTTTCAGCTTAAAGAAACTTTTGGGTCCTTGGACAACAACGGCCTTGAAGAAGAGCGCTTTAAAAGCACTAAATACTTTTTCTTGAAGACAGCGGCATTGTTGGACGTTATTAACTCTGTTATTGTTCCTTTCATTTCGTTGTGGCTGTATATATGCATGTGTTTGTGAATTATGTTATGTTGGGTTGTGTTGCATGTGTTATGTTCCTGTTGTGACCATATGCGATAATGCATTTACACGATATATGTAGCACCCTCTGACTAGAGAGTTTGTTATTAGGCGACGGTATCGTTTGTATTTTTGAGACTTTTGTATTTTGTGAGACGTATATATTTGAGACTAGGACTTTTAGAAAGCCCGTCCTGTGTCTACGTTGCGCCGCGAAGGCTCATTACTGCTGGCTCTTGCGTGAGAATATACAGTGTATATATGTACTTACTCCGCACGGAATATTTCGTTCTCCTATTACGTAAATCTCCATATTCTCCTATCTCTGTCTTTCTTTTTATTATTATTATTATTATTATTATTATTATCATCATATTTTTTTACTTCCTGAATTAATTAGCGAGGACTAAGACCTATCGATTTATTTTATGGTGCTTATAAGTATTTTTCCTTACTTTTTTCGTCTTTTTTTTTCCAATGTCATAAACAACAACAACAAAAAAAAAAACTTGAGGCACCGCTACGAGGGCGCGAAGCGGGCGCCCTTGTCGGCTTCGCTTGCGTGCAGGCGGGACAGACTCGCGTGCAGGCGTGACGTGCGCGCCACCGCGATTCGGACAAGCCGGCCTCTCGCCGCCGTCGCCAAGTGGGTGGACGCGGACGCATTTCGTCTCAAAGGGCGACGCTGTGCACGTGACGCGCGCGATCTACGCGCGTCTACGGGACAAGGAAGAGGACGGCGAACGGCTGACGGGGACGGTGACGAATGGCGTCGTCGCGCGACCGAGCGCGGTTATAGGGGCGCGCGCGTTCGGCCCCTCGCTTGCGCAAGGCCGCGGTCGATGTGCGCCGGCCGGCATTGTCGTGAGGAAAAGAATGCTCCGTTCACTACGTACCTTTTTTTTTTTTTTTTGCTTCTCCTTGCTTTATTTCCTCATTTCGCGAGCGCTCTCGACAAAGTGCTTTCAGTGCGTGCTCCAAACTTTCGTGGAATTCGTGATGGCGCCATGCAATTGTCGGCCTATAAACTCGGTATATGGCATAATAGAACACAGCCTTTTACACTCTCCTTTCCCTGCTCCTTGTCCCAGTAACATTTTTTACCGGAGTCTTGCCCGGGCCATCTCGAAAGCTTTTGATTTTGCTCCGTTTCCCTCGTCCTTGCTCTTGATTGGCTTATGCGTGTTTCCTGGCCATTTTGAATTTGTTCGTTGACCGCCTAAAAATATATTCTCCTTTTCCCCCGTGCTCGCCTTTCATTTGTCTCGTTTTGTTCATTTTCTCGTTCTAGACTTGACTACGTCGATCGTACGTAAAATAGGTGCAGAAACTAACTATGAAACGTCGAGTACCGAATGTAATATTCCCGTACGTTTGTAGCTTTTCGGAGCTCTGGCTAAGCTGCTCTCGGTCAGAAAGGTGGCGCGAATGTCACTTCTGTCTGTGGAAGTCGCGTCTCGATAAAAAAAGAAGAGAGACAGAGAGGATTCGTAAGGGAAAGGCAGGGAGGTTAACCAGGATGAGCCTGGTAGGCTACCCTGCACTGGCGAAGGGGGTTAGGTTAGGGGATTGAAAGAGAAGAAGGAAGAGAGAAGTTCATCGTTTGCACTGTTACACACACAAGCGTTCATCGCCGAGTCAGTCACCGGGGGTCATACAGGGTGGTGCATCTCAAGAAACGCACCAGTGCATTAGTGGCCTTGCACATAGCAGACGCACGAGGCCATGGGCCCAAGATCTGTGTGAAAAGACGGTCGTCTAAGCGCTCCAAAGCTGTACGTCTTCGTATGTAGGGCAGTCACACAGGATATGTTTTGTCGTTCCTTCGACACCGCATCTGCTGCAGTTGGGATTGTCCGCCATTCCCATTAGGAATGACTAGGCGTTTGCGAAACTCCTACTCGCAAGCGGCACAGTAGCGTTTTCTTCCCGTGGGTTATAACCAGGTAAAAGTTCCAAAGTTATATGCGGGTCCATGGCATATGTAGGCGCCGGTTAGTGAACTCCGGTGTGTTTCATTTTCTTACGGCAATAATATGGGCAAGACCGCAGAGGAAAAACATGATAGCATAATTTCGATCCCACGCATGTGCCGAGTTTCACTATATAGTTTCTCAATTTCTACGAAAAGTAGCAAATACTGGCGGTGAGCCGCATCGCTAGCGACCAGCAACCACCACAGGAGGAGTTGAAGAGGAGGCTATATTAAGAATGCCACAATAAGCCGATGGAGTTACCCTGTCTGCGTGGAAACTTTGGAATTCTATCGTGTATTTAGCATAATTAGCAAAGATAGAGATTTCAGCTTCCAGTGGAGGGGCGCGGTGAAGCGTTGAGGGCGATGCGCTGTTTCTCTTATAAAGCATACATAAGGTGGTTTTGAAAGCGACGTTGGCGCAGTGCGCAAGCCGACTCGTTAGAGTTTGAGCCTTGCTGAGTACGTGTTGCCGCCATCCATAAATACTGGAACACCAAGGAATAGATGGCAAGATGGATGGATGGATGCTATGAGCGTCCTCTTTGGAACGGAATGGTGGGTTGCGCCACCAAGCTCTTGTTATTATATTGCCTAATGTCTTACCTATGTTAAACAAGAAAAAAGAAAAGGAAAAAAAACCGTGATGACTTTACATAACCAAAGTTTCTGAACCCCTATTGTGAACTATGTTTTTGTCTGCCTCTGATGTTTGTCGTTTCCCTACTTTTCGTCCACCGATCTTCCAATCGGCTCTTAGTAATTTCTATTACGGACATGTTTACTTTCCGCCTACTCTCGCTGCAGCCCAAGGGTTTCAAGGAGGCCAGTGATTCCTAAATCGACCGCTGGGCAGATATCTTCACATTCTAATACAACATGCTCCGTCGTTTCCCTAGCTCTACCGCAGAAAGCACATGCTTCTTCCTTCTTATATCTCGCTTTATAGGTCCGTCTTCCAAGGCATCCTGATCTCGCTTCGAAAAGTAATCAGCTTCCCTTTGAGATATCATAAATTGTTTCTTTCCAGATTTCGTTTTTTCCTCCTAAGTAGTTACTCATGGCAGGTTCCTTTTCCACTGCCGCCACCCATGATATTGTTTCGGCCTCTCTGACTTTCCGCTTGACATTCTTTGTAGCTGTGTTGCTCACCCTAAAGGCCCCATACTTGCTGGTAAGTTTCCTAGTTCTTTTCCTCCACTGTGAATCAATGTTTTTTTTTTTGTACAGATACCTCATCACTCTCTCAGCGCATTTACTTTCTTCCATATTCCTCAGTCGTTCTTCATAATCAATTTTACTGTGAGCTTCCCTCACTTCAAAACAATTCCAACCCATATCACCCTGCACAGCATCATTTGTAAGTCTTCCCGTGAGCGCCCAATGCGAGGTGTCCCACTGGCCTCTGGTTCTCATCGAGTCCTGATTGCACCCCTGATTTCAAGCAAACAACCGCATTTCCAAGAGCAAGTCCTGGAACCATTACACATTTCCACATACCCCGAAGCACCTTGTACGTGTTGTATACTCATAGTACTCTGTGCTTCAATATGACTGCATTTCTCTTCCCCTTTACTGTTATTGTTTCTTCCTGTGTTTCCATATATATATATATTGCCCTCGTTTATCCATATACCAAGGTATTTATATTCTTTTACCCGGGGTATTTCCTGGCCCTGTATTGCCACTGTCTGTTCACTGTTTTCACTGAATACCATAACACCTGATTTTCTAACGCTAAATTTCAAACCTATATTCTCGCCTTCCTGTCCACAGATATTAGCCAGACGTTGCAAACCACTTTGCTTGTTAACTACCAACACAATGTCGTCCGCATAAAATAAACCTGGATGGATGGATGGAACAAATTTATTTTAAATCTGGTAAAGTTTAACGACCCGGGCTCAGGTCTCCCATGAGGGGACTTCGAGGCCTTGCCTCGTCGCCGCCTCTCGGGCTTGCTGGACTACCCACTCTTTCGTCTTGAGGTTTGAGCTGCGCAGAGCGGCGGCCCACATCGACGCAAGAGCCTCCGGAGCTACTGCCATTGTAGCTGATATAACACGACACTCCCACAACATGTGTAAGAGCGTCGCTCTAGTTTCCTGATATAACTTGCAAAGAGCACTCGGGTGTTGCGCGGGGAAAATGTGCCGCAATCGCAACGGACTGGGGAAGCTTTGTGTCTGTAGTTGTCGCCAGACGACTGCCTGGCAAAGTTTCAGTTTGGGGTGAGGTGGGGGCAATAACCGCCTGCCTAGCTGGTAGTGCTTGGTGATGTCATTGTATTTGACTAAGCGTTCTCGCGGGTTTTGAACCAGGAGTTCCGAACTTGAAGAGGCGGTATCCAATTCTGCGCGGCGGGTCAGCTCTCCCGCAGATCGGTGTGCTACCTCGTTCAAGTTAGAGGCCCTTGTCAAGTTAGGCCCTTGTTAGGCCCTTGTCAGTCGGGGTGGCGACGTGCGCTGGGAACCACATGATCGCGGTGCTATCGAAATGCTGTCGACCAACTTAGCTTTCCTTAGGATCTGGAGAGCTTCGTAGGAAATGAACCCCCTCGCGTAGTTGCGAACTGCAGATTGTGAGTCGCTAAGAACTACCTCGCAGAAGGGGTCGGTAAGCGCAAGCGCAATCTCTACCTCTTCCGATGTTTCTAGGTATTCCGTTGCGACACTACACGCGTACGTAAGCCCGGAGTTAACGTCCATGACTACCACCATGAACCGGTGTTCTCGAGTGCCGCGTCTACGAAGCGTGTAGTCTCTTCCCGCCCATGGAGCGCAGCAATGCCGTGGCACGGGCCTGGCGTCGGCCCCGATTATATTCGGAGAGCATGTTTCGAGGGATAGAGGCGACGATCAGCGTGTCGCTGAGGTCGGATGGAATGACCTCTTTCTGACCGTGTTGGACGTGGTAACTGAAGCCGAGTTTCTGCAGGATGTACCGGCCCGTGGCTGTCAGGGACATGCGTTCGAGTAGCGAGGCTCTTTGCGAATCCACGTTTCCTCAAGTGTGTTTATACTCCCAGCTGTTGCAGACGAGCAGTGCTTGTGGACTCCGATATGTCAAGGGCGATCTTGTAAGTCTTGCGCATAAGGGTGTTCATTTTCTCCCTTTCGGTGACGTTCCAGTTGTGGAAGGCAGCCACATAAGCAATGGGGCTGATTGCGAAATAGTGTATGAGGCGCATGACGCTGCCCTCCTTCATGCCCGTGTGCTTGTTTGTAATGCGTTTGTAATGCTTGTAGAGCTGTCTTCAGAGAAATGCTGCCTTGTTACATTCACTCGGAAGGCAATGAAGTGTTACTCTGTAAGTGTCAGTGGACAAGCAGTTGCAAATGCACAGAAGCACCGCTTCTTAGGGGTAATTATCGACCGCGACCTATCATGGAGCCCGCACGTTTCATACCTAAAGAAGAGGTTATTGAAAATAATACATCTCCTCAAATTTCTCGGCGGAAAGTCATGGGTCACATCGGTGCGGTCAATGCTGCAGCTTTATAACACCTTGTTCCTCGGTTTCGCAAGGTATAGCCTTGGCAACTTGGCAACCGATGCTCTCAGGGCGCATATTCGGCACGTTGCCCGACTACCTTCTCACCATCTTGCTGCTCTACCCGCAGAAATGCCACACGCAACTTTCAGTCGTATAATTGTCGCTAATCGTACCTCACTACCATCGAACTACGTGCATGCAGCAAGACCATCCTCACCTTTATGGTGCCTGCACAGACCTGAAATACGTCTCACCATCCCAGAAATCATGAAGAAAGCCAACATGTCGTCGTTTGCCCTGAAGCAAGATACATTAGAACTTTTACTTGAGGTGCACAGTGGCCGCATACACGTTTACATCGATGACTGAGTCCCATCTGCAAGTTCAGCTGCCGCTGTGGTGATACCAACAAGATCCGTCAAAATACAGCTAAAAACGTCACATGTATCATCGACGACAGCTGCTGAACTGGTAGCCCTGCGTGCGGCTCTTCATTTCATTCAGGAAAAACCACCCCATGCATGGTCAGTCTTCTGTGATTCCAAGGCAGCCCTACAGAGTATACTCTCAGCACTGCACCATGGATCACATGAGCAGCTCGTCGCAGAGATAAGAGAAGTTCACCATCGCATAGTTGACGAAGGACACGATATAATATATCAGTGGTTGCCAGGTCACTATGGACTACATGGTAATGATCGAGCAGACGCAGCTGCCCGATCTGCCCATGACAGCGTCAACTGCGTTACCATTCCTCTTTCGAAAGCCGACGCAGCGAAAAAAACTTTCCGCACTTGCGCGTGACCTGACATTAGCTCATTGGACTTCATCTGAGTTCACAAGTGCACGCCTTCATACCCTGGAACCTAATTTACAGCTCCGTATTCCGCCCGAGTTTCCACGACGTGACTGCACGCTTCTAGTCCGTCCATGGCTTGGAGTAGCATTTTCAAATGCGTACTCTTTTCTTATCGGAATGGCCAACAGCCTACTTTGTGACTTCTGCGGGTGCAATGAAACAATAGAGCACCTTCTTTGTCAGTGCTCTCGTTTCAACCCGCAAAGAGCAGTCCTCTCGGCCACCATAGATAAACTGGACAAGCGCCCAATGACAGAGAACAAGATCCTTGGAAACTGGCCTACGCGAACATCAGCGCGATCCGCTATAAAGGCGCTGCTGCGGTACTTGAAAGACACGGGACTTTTTGGCAGATTGTTACTGTACACTGTGTGACGTAGGATTGTACGGTGACACTGTGTGAGACTAGGAACGTCTTTGCGGGCTGCGTGACAGTGCCCACAGAAACAGTTCGCGTGTACGTGCGTGTACGTGCGTGTACGTGCGTGTGTCGTTTTTTTTTTATCTTTTTTAATCCTTCTCTCTCTCACCTATCGCATCCCCTTTCCCCTCCCCCAGTACAGGGTAGCCAACCGGAAATAATCTCTTGTTAACCTCCCTATCTTTCCTTTGTTTCTCTCTCTCTCTCTCTTTGTAATGCGTTTGATCAGGCGCGTAGCCGCTGTGACCATGCCTTCGATTTTGCGGATAGCTTCTATATTTGACCCGTTGGCTGCTATATGCATGCCGAGGATGCGTATCTTCGGAACTCGGGGAATACAGGAGCTGTCTTGTGTATAGAGGATTATTTCGTCACACTGGCGCGATTCGCCTATAGGCTTGTGCCGGCGGCGCGGGTGGTAGACGAGCAGCTACGATTTGAGTGGAGATAGTCGGAGACCTGTGTCTTGGAGGTAGGTTTCGGTTGCAGAGACCGCTGCTTGTAAGGTGGATTGTATCTGACCGTCACTGCCCTTGTCGACCCACAGGGTGATGTCATCTGCATACAAGGCGTGATGGAGGCCGTCACTCTCGTCGAGGTAGGCCGGGAGACCCAGCATCACCAGGTTGAAAAGGAGTGGGGATATAACCGACCCTTGAGGAGTGCCGGTGCTTCCTTGTGCATGTTCGTCGGATGTCATGCTGTCGACCGCGAGGGTGACTGTGCGGCGTGACAGGAAGTCTCTGATGTAGTTATAGCTTCGCTCGCCCATGTTGAGCTTGTTTATTCGGCTCAAGATTGCTGCATGTGCTACATTGTCAAATGCATTTTTCAGATCTAGAGGATGCCCCGGTTGCAGCTAGTTGGGTCGTTGATAATCTGGTGGTAGAGCTGGAGCATGACGTCTTGAGTGGACAGGTGTGACCGGAAGTCCACCATAGTGGTGGGTAAGCTCCAGTGTCCTCGAGCTGGCGGTCGATGCGGGAGAGGAACGCGTGCGCCATCACCTTGCCAACGCAGGATGTGAGGGAAATGGGCCGCAAGTGATCGAGGCTGGACGGCTTGCCTGGCTTCGGTACCAGGACTGCCTTAGAGCGTTTCCATGCCTCTGGGATGCGACCTGCTCGCCAGCATTTGTTGACGTATGCCGTACGACCGGTTATCGAGGCATTATCGAGGTTCCGTAGAGTCTTATTCGTAACCTCGTCGGGACCAGGTGCTGATTTGCCATTAAGGTTGTGGAGAGCTGCGCGGATCTCTCACTCGTGAAATTCTTCATCGAGTGTAACATTTGTCTCTCCAGTGTAATCTCTGTGTTGAACATCGGGTCGTTGAGGGAAGTACTTGTCTAGCAGGCGTGTCACGAGCTGTTGATCACTCGTGGTAGCCCGTTCCTTGTGCAAAAGGTGTTGCAGGTTTGCTCGCTGAGCAGACTTCCTCTGTGTTTCCCCCAACCAAGAGATGACGAAGAAGACGCCACGTGCTACCATTGTGGAGCTGCCCATCGACTGCGTTGCAGATGTCATGCCACTGTTGGCGGCTTAAGGTCCGGCAATGTTCTTCTAGCTGGCGATTGATGTGTGCGATCTTCTTACGAAGCTTTCGGTTGTGCCTTTGGTTCTTCCATCTTGCGTGAAGTGATGTCTTGGCTTCCCAGAGATGGGCTAGTCGGCTGTCGATCTTATCAACTTGGACTTCGGGTGCGACCGTCTGTGTCGCCTTGTTCATGTCGTCATTGAGCGTGCTCAGCCATGCCTCGATGTCATGGATGTTCTCCTCATCTCTCTGTTCGACTCTCTGCTTTCGGAACTTGTCCCAGTCCGTTCATTTGAATAGCTTAGGAGGATGGGATGTACCCGCGTGAAGAATTCGTGTTGCTATGATCATGTGGTTACTACCGAGATCTTCAAAGGTATTGCACCACGTTGCTTCAGGGACGTTTCGGACCGCTGCAAGGTCCGGTGTCGTGTCCCATGCCGTTGATGCGCCCGTGGGGGTCGGCGCCGTGGGATCGGTAATAAGAGTTAATTCGGCATCATGCAGATCCTGCCACAGGCGTCGACCTTTGGCTGTAGTGTAGCCATAGCCGCAGGCCTCGTTCGGGGCGTACCAGACACGCGCTTGCGCCCGCCAAGGCAAGCGCCCCTCGAAACAGAGAGAGGAAATGACCCCGCGAGTGAGCCGGATTACTATATACGTTAAGGAGAAATACACTGTTTTTGCGTGTCCTATGGGAAGGAGCTCTACAAGCATGTGTTCCACGTGTGTGCCGCGTACGCTGTGTTCTTGCACTACTATCCCTGTCCGAATTAACATTTAAAGTCCGCGATCAACGGGAACCGGTGAGGCATGCGCAGTCTAACCTGGAAGCTTTGGTACGGTACCTACTGTCTCCTGTATCATTATGACGTCGGGCTTGGGTTGCGCGTGTCGTACGTATTGTTGCAGCAGTGGTTGCTTCTTAGTGAAGCCCCGACAGTTCCACTGCCACACCACGAGCTCGTTAGTGTGGCTGGCCATCATGGTGCTGTACTTGTGCGTTACCTGAGATAGGACTAGTGTGAATGACTGTAGGCCCATGGTGGAAATCATTTCCATGCCTGGGCGAAGGCCTATGTGAGTCTCGATTTTGTCTCTATGGGTTTCAACCCTGTCTGTTCGAGCAGTGAGGTTATTGACCGCAACGCCGATGTTGCAGATCCCGGTTTGAATTTCAGAAACCAGCTTCCTCACTTCTTCTTGTTCTTTCCGCCAGTCATTTATCGTGACATGTGCCTTGCGCCAATCACTTACTGCTGATTCGAGCTTGTCAACCTTGTCGACCTCTTGAGACTCGGAACTGGCCGCCGCGCGTTTCTTTGCGGGCGGCACGCACTGTCGTTACCGTTCGTGGTGGGAGTCGGGACTAAAGCAGGCTTAGGTATAGATGGCTGCGCCATCGACCTGGAAGCTGCTGCTCTACTACTGCACCCGCCTGTTTGTATGAGAGATTAAACCCGATATTACTTCCTTCTAGCGCCCTCTCCATCCTCACCATGTACATCATAAACAGCAGCGGGGATAAAGGGCACCCCGGCCTGAGCCCCTTGTTGATATCAACTTTCTCCTCGCTCCTCATCCCTTCCCATTCAACGCAAACGGTATTTTCCAAGCAAATCTCTCTTAAAAGCTGCAGACAATCGTCGCCTAAGCATTACTCTTCTAGAATAACTCACACGATGTTGCGGGCTACGTTGTCATACGCTTCTGTAATGTCTAAAAAGGCCACATATAACGGTCTGCTTTCTACTCTTGATATATCAATACACTGAGTAAGAACAAATCAGTTATCATCCAAACGCCTAACTATTCTAAAGTCATTCTGAAGTTCTCCCAAAATTCCATCATTCTCTGCCCATGCTTGTAGCTTTCATTTGATTACCCGCATTGCTAGCCTGTATATTACCAATATAATGGTCAACGGTCTATACGAGGGAATTGTATCTTTCTCCCCCTTACCTTTATAAATTAAATTCATTCTACTTTGTCGCCAACTGTCTAGTATTCGTCTATCTTTTAAAGTTTTTTCCACTGGTTTCACCACAGCTTCCTCACTTTTTGGTCCTAGTTCATTAATCAGCCTAATGGCAACCTCGTCTAGCCCTGTGGCTGTACGCTTAGGAATTTTGTCTTCGTCTTTCTTCCAGTTGAAATTTGTCAGCACCAGCTCCTTTTCCATCTGGTTCTCTCTCTCAGGCTCTTTTTTTCATCAAATACAACCTCGTCGTTGCCTAGGAAAGATTCTGCTTTTATTTTTCGGATGTAATTTAATGCCGCGTCCCCTTCCAGTTTGTTTCCACGTTCGTCTAGGATAGGTTGTATTGTTTCATATTTCCTGCCTAATGATTTTATGTGACTCCGCAATATTCTAGGTGCGGCCTTCTTTTTCTCACGTATTTCTGACAACCAACGTTCACTTTCACCTCTTATTTTTCTTGCACCAGTATTTGAACCACAGATATTTTATCCCGCTATATTTCTCATTTTCGGGCTACTTCATCCTGCGGCAACTGCGTTTTTGCCTTCCTGTGCTGTCGGGATGCTTTCTGTCGTTCGGCGATCGCTTCTTGTATCTTCCTGTTCCACCAGCAGTAGTACTTGCAGCCAGTGGCGTAGCTAGGTCGTCTGGCACCCGGAGCCCGTAGGTCTTCTGTCACCCCCCCCCCCAGGGGTGTAGCCGGCGGAAAGATGGGTGTCTTGAGACGTATATGACACCACCCCCCCCCCCCCCCGACTGGCCCCTTGCACCCGGGGCCCACGACCCCCCGGCCCCCCCTGTTGCTACGTCACTGCTTGCAGCTACATCTTTCGATGCTTTATTCAACTTCAAACACGTTACAAATGACTTCGTCTTGCACGAGTGTTCTCGCCGAAATAAAAATTTAAAAAAAAGCACCACTATATATAAATAGTAATTATTTTGCCACCAGAGACATTACTGCAGCTGCCTAGTGAAACATAGTCGATTGTTTCAATAAATAATTGTACATTAGTTGATTCCGGTGCAACAAGATTGCGCCGATGGGGCGGCTGTTCACGTCCACGTCTCTGTTTATATCCCAGTAGAAGTGGTGTCCAAAATATAGCGTCTATGACGTGTTTCCGGCTCCCGTGGTTGCTTCCGGTACATGCAGCCAGCAAAAGCATAGCCTTCAAGGTATATTTTTGTTACTCAATGACAGCCGTCACAGGGGCGTGGATTTCGACACCACCTATTCCATAAACGGTAACGGGTATATGGACAGGCTAAATCTCTCTAATTTCCGCCTTCCTTACGGCTGTGTCGGCTGCGGGTGTGTGCTCATCAAGGTCTCTCTAGCTGGCTGTGAGATGGGTACGACAACAGCGCGCGACGTTGGCCTAATTGGTGTTGCATGGCTTCCGAAGTGTGATACAGCACAGCAGGACGACGGCGGGAAGGGAGAAGACAACACGAGTGCTTATCCAATTGGGACGAATTCCGAAAGTGACGCTGTAGTTTTGAGATATATTCATTCCAAAGTGTGTGATGAAATACATTGGCCTCCCGGTTATTTTTTGTTCGTAAATGCATAAAACGGTGTTTCGTTATACAAAAATTAGGTGGAACAACAGTGC
This sequence comes from Dermacentor variabilis, assembly GCF_050947875.1. Lineage (NCBI taxonomy): Eukaryota > Metazoa > Arthropoda > Arachnida > Ixodida > Ixodidae > Dermacentor > Dermacentor variabilis. The sequence goes on from NC_134568.1 coordinate 71,362,991, forward strand.
ATTCTCACTGTAAGTTTGACGGCGCATATTTCGAAACTGGTGACATTCTCATAATTTGTTCCAAGTCGATATGCCCAGCCAGCTCATCAGTTAAAATTGGTAAATTGCAATTTGTGCCGTAAAGTAATTAAGTAAAGCATAATTAGTGACATTTTGTTAATTATTCAATTACGAATATCATTTATCGCGAAATTTATTTTAGTCTCTTCTAGCAATACAGTTTAAGGATTCGAATTGTGCTTTCTGCCACCGGCAATTTCCTTTTAAATTCTGTATAGCCACAACATCTGCTATGTCGTTTTCTTATAAATCCAGGAGGTGGACAGTCAGTCCCCGCATCACTTTCTCGTCGTATTTCTGCCACCAAAGTCAGCATTCAGAGTTAAAAGCTCCAATTACAGTGCACTTCTGCAATAACTTGGGCGGTTCGAGGAACGTATACTCTTAGACTGCGATCAAAACTCAGGGTATTCCATGAACCTGACACAAATTGCGGAGCGACCAATAGCGCACAGGGAACATTTTATTCGAGGGCTATTTATTTGGCTGCCTTCGTGGAAGATATTTAGCCGTATTTCGAGGGCTATAGATGTGTTATTTCGCGAAACAGCTTGTATAATTTCTCTCTCTCTCTCTCTCTCTCTCTCTCTCTCTCTCTCTCTCTCTCTCTCTCTATATATATATATATATATATATATATATATATATATATATATATATATATATATATATATATATATATATATATATATATATATATATATATATTGTGGGCGTTATTAATACGTTTCATATGCCCACCTGTACATACTCGTCATCACCCTTTTCGGGTCTGGTGGCGGGGCTCTCACTCGGGTGAATAAAGAAGACACTGGCTGCCTAAACCTTGTCTCGCAAGTGGTGGAGTGTGCTGTCCGGTTCCTTCGTCCTCTCACTCCCGGTCTCTCTCCAGCTTCACCTACGCTACATCCCTAGAGCTCCGCTCAGGTCGCCACCTCTACGAACTGCACTCAACCACATCCCAAGACCAGCAGGTCAATACCACGACATCCACCTTGCCTGCTTCTTCGGGAATCCCTTCTTGGACGGCCACCTTATCAGTAAAGATGGCGTTCGACCAGATCCCGACAAGGTTGCTGCCATGCTTCGCTTCCCTCGCCCTGAAAATCAAAAACAAGAAGATTCTTGGGCCTGGCATCCAACTTCCGCCGCTTCATCAGTCTAAATTTTGCTGCCATGTCGTCGCCGCTGCACAAGTTGCTCACGTCCGGCACTGCTTTCCCTTGGACAGACGACTGCGAACTTTCTTTCTAAGCCCTCAAGCAAGTATAACCGCCGGCCCTGTCCTCTGTCACTTCAATGAAAACGCACCAACTTGTTCGCACACCGACGCTAGTGGCCATGGGATCGGTGCTGTCCTTCTACAGCGTGATACCACCACACGAGAGAAAGTTGTTGCCTATGCCAGTCACGCATTATCGGCTGTCGAAAAGAACTACTCGATCACAGAGCAGGAATGCCTCGCAGTAGTTTGGGCCATACAAAAATTTCGACAATATCTTTATGGACGCCACGTCGCGGTCATAACTGACCACCACGCCTTATGCTGGTTGTCGTCAATGAAAACTTTGTCTAGACGCTTTGGTCGCTGGGTGGTCCGCTTGCAAGAGAACGATTTTGACGTTGTCTACAAGTATGGGAAAAAGCATCAAGATACCGACGCTCTCTCTCGCTGCCCCCTGCCACTATTATCATCGAGTACATCTCTCCATCGCTCGCCACTTAATGATGAGACTAAGTCTACATTCCCGTTATTACCTCTAGCGGTTACTGGCACGTTATCTTCCAATCGCGTCCCTCAGCTCGCCTCGTGTCAACGTTCTGATCCCTACTGCAACAGCAGTATCCGACGTCTGTGCGGAACTACTTCTGCACCAAATGCCAGATTACGTCGACAAGTGCGACTATTTAAGCTCGACAACGATGTGCTGCACCGCTACATTTACAACTCCGACGGACACCGCTGGGTACTTGCTCTTCCTCGTTCGCTGCGCACACAACTCCTTGAAGCCTTTCACGACGACCCATCTGCTGGCCATTTGGGTTTTCACAAAACATACCACCGCGTTAGGAGCCGTTTCTTTCGGCCAGGCATGTATACTTTTATGGCTAAGTACGTAGCTTCTTGCGTCCAGTGTCAACAGCGGAAACGACCGACTTCGCCTCCTGCTGACCTTTTACAGCCAATCCCATGTCCCGAGACGCCCTTTGCCATCGTTTGGATAGACCTAGTCGGCGCACTGCCCATGACGCCGGCAGGTCGTCGATGGATCGTGACAGCTGTTGACCAGCTCACAAGTTCGGCAGAAACCCGCTCTCCTACGCTCTAGTTCAGCCTCAGACGTTGCCACCTTCTTTCTGGATGCCATTGTGCTGCGTCATGGTGCACCTTGTGTACTGTTAAGTGTCCGCGGCAAGACTTTTATGCCAACATTGATCGAAGAAGTACTCGGAGCTTGTGGCACAGTTCATAAGACGACATCGATGATCAGCATATCACCCTCAAACAAATGGCTTAACAGAGCGATTTCATCGCACACTAACAGATATCATATCAATGTATATCGGGCCAAACCGTGACAACTGGGACAAACTTTTACCTTTTGTGACGTTTGCTCACAACACCGCTATCCAACGAACTACGGGGAACTCACCTTTCTACCTAGTTTACAGCCGTTCACCGACATTCACCATCGACGCCGCTTTCTTCAATGCCCCAACTAACACCTCGGCCAGTATACCCGAACAGTTCGTCTCGAGATTTGAGGAATTTCGTCAACGTGCTCGCTTCAACACAGAAGTCAGTCAACTAGATCACAAGCAACGTTATGACATCTTTCGTCGTGACATCTCCTTCCTTCTTGGAGAGGTGCTCCTTCGGACGCCCATTCGTACACCCAGTTTGTGCCAGAAGTTTGAATCCCGCTTCCTTGTTCCCTACATTATTAATGAACAAACATCCCCCGTGAACTATCACGTTACTACCGTAGACGCTTCTTCGGACCATCGTTATCGTGGTTTGGTGATCGTTCACGTTTCGCGTGTCAGACGATTCGTTCGGCGTTTCCCTCCTGGCTAAGTCGCGCGCGGAGAAATTAGTGTGAGCATCACGCATACGCCTCATATTCTCATCTGCACATACACATCATCACCGTTTTGGGGCCTGGTGGTGGGGCTCTCACTCGGGAGAATAACGAGGAGACTGACTGCCTAAACCTTGTCTCACAATATATATATATATATATATATATATATATATATATATATATATATATATATATATATATATATATATATATATATATATATATATATATATATATATATATATATATATATATATATATATATATATATATACCTACCATATATATATATATATATATATATTTATATGGTAGGTGTTGCCAGGCGAGACGGACATACTTTTCCCCTAATAACGTAAGCTTTAGAAGGCTAATCAACAAGAATTAGCAAATTAACTTTTTTTATTAGAGCCTTGGCAGCAGTTCCTTGTGTCAAATTTGGAGGCAGTCACGTTTTAATGTGCCACCATATTGAAAATCGCATCTAATTCGCGATGTTTATTATTGAATTTCAACATGAAGACGAACGGCGCCTGGCTGCTCGGTCCAAGTGTAACATGCAGTCACGTAGTGTGTGACGATGTTTGAATGATCGCATGTCGCGGTAAATACTGATGGGACGTTGCGGCAGATTATTTCCAGGCAAAACTTGATGCATCAGTATGTGCAGCGACTGGCGGTGACGTTCCGTTTAAGATTTCGTCCTACTTTTCGTCACGGGGCATTTCGTCTTGTATGACAGCGGGGTGGTCATTTATGCGCTCCCGGCGCGCTCGATTTCGATATTTCCTGGATTTGATGATGAACATTTCAAATTAGGTGGGATTTTTAAGATTTAAAGAAAAGGGGGGGTGCATTAATATGTGATTGTCTCCAAATTTGCCATATAAACTACTGCCCTCTAGTTCTAGTAAAAAGATAATTAGCAAATCTTTTCTTCATTAGTCTTCGGGAATTCACGCTATTAGCGACAATGTCTGTCCGCCTCACTTAGGAACGCCTCTGCAAAAACGCCACACTCGCTACGCTCATGGCTTTTTTATTTAAAAAATCTGTATATTCTAAAAAACCGCCCTGCATATTGTATTATTTTGTATATTTTATTCCAGATCGAGTAGCCATCGCCAGCATACAGCCACAAGGACTCTCTTAGTGATTTTCTTTTTTTTTTTGAACTGAGTTCCAGACGCGTGGAAAACAAAATCGTTGCAAATTTAATTCAATATTGATTCTCGGATGGCCTTTTATACTATTCGCATCAAACCATGTTCATGGCTGTGTGCAGGAGACAACCGCCGCATTTCGTTAAACTATATATATTTTTTAAAGTTGGTATCTTCTTCCTTCGTCGTGTTTTTCTCATCGGAGATAATGTAGTTCTCTTGCATGAGCTCTCGTTTAATTAGATTTCTCGTCACTTAATTTCCGTCATAATTAATGGCTGACGTCGCCGAAAGCGAGCGTGCCTCCAAAGACCACGCGCCGCGCCCGACAAAAAAGACTAAGATACTTCTGAGAATCTGAGATGAGCGATAGCAACTTCTGGTTTGCACAGCTGCATGAACTTCTCGCGGGCGCTCTTGGAAGGGGGGAAATTGAAGCGCGCAAGATTGAATGCGTTTTGTGGGAAGGCTCTGTTCGCGAGCATGCTAAAAGAAAAGATTGCATGGGTTCGCGTGCCAAATTTGTTAGAATAAGGCGAACGTGCTTGGGCACTTCTCTGAGATATTCTCGATTCCGGTGGTATGCTTATACACATATGAGTTTGTTCAATCTCAAACTGCGGCGGCCTCATTTCGATGAAGACAAAAATGCGAGAACACTCGAGTACCGTGCATTGGGTGCGCATTAAAGGACTCCAGGTGGTCAAAATCAATCCAGAGTCCTCCACTACGGCATGCCTGATAACCAGACCGGAGGTTTTGGCACGTAAAACTACAGACTTCATTTTTTTTTTGTTACCTGAACGTTTCATCGAAGAAGCGGTATTTGCAGCATAACAGCTATGCTTCTGCGGCCCCTCTCACATTCTTTACTGCAGCATTACAGCGAGAACTGGGCCTCAGCAGAGGGCATACAGTTGATCCGTTCATGGCGGTTGGCCTAACGTGATGCCTAAGGGGGGCGCTTTGAGGTGGACTCGGGAAGTGAACTACAGAATTACGCTATACCGCGAGCATGAGCCCAATAACGAGAAAAAAAGAAAAAAAAACAAATCGATACGGGAATAAATGGCGGTGGTAAATAAATAGCGATAATGACACGCATTGAGTTTCTTGAAAGAATATTAAATATTTTGTGAATTCTTAAGCGAAGTTACGCGTCGCGGCGTCGCACGTGACTCTTGGCCAACTGAGTGAGGGATGCGGAGACGCTACGGTGGATTAGGGAGCGGAGAAGAGCGGCATAATTTCCGAAATTGGATTGCGTCAGCGCAACTCTTACACTTTCAGGAAGTCAACAAGCTCCCCTCTTCGCCAATTCAGGCACTGCAATCAATGTTTCCCTCTAATATTAGGCGCCAATGTATGCAAATATGCGTCATTCAAGATCAAAGACGTCATCGGTATAGGGTTTCGCGGAGGGGAGAACGAACCACCCTGCTCAGAGCAACTCTAAGCAAGCAAACAGAAAATTATCGTAGGAGGCACCGAAGATCCACAGGTGTTGTACGGGCTACGTCAGGCCGAAATCCAGCTCACTTGCGATTAGGGAGCGAAACGGGGAATTCAGGGGAAATAACGAAGCACCTGTCGGCGAAAGACGTGGTGTGTATAGTACCTTTGGATACTCATCAAATGAAGCACTCCACCGTGCTCAAATACTGCATAAAGCCGGCAAAATCTCCTGCGAGAAACCTAACTGATCACAGTAGTACAGACTGAATAAAACACGAAAAAGACGCCCGTGCACAGTGCTGGATTAAAATAGCGCACAGCACATGGAGCCGAGATTAAAAGAAAGGAGATCTCGAAACAAAAGAGGCCATACGAATTGGCCGACTGCGAAAGATTCTCCTTGCGCTGTTTCTGAAGTGCAGTGGAAGGATACCATTACTTAGAGCCGTGACTAGAAAAAAAAGTGCAGTTTTGTGCAAACTGCCAAGTCATAACAACGATGGTTAACGCATTATTACGCGCACCAACCTTTGCCCAATTTGGCGCAATGTAGCAGCTGCAGAAGACATTCGCAGCGGCGCGCAAACAATCTGCTTTTGCTGTACCGCGGCTTCTTGCTTCCCTCTCTTCCCTATCAAGTCTTTTGTCTCCTGTTGCGTTGTTGTTCTTGTTTCTCAACAATATGTCTCCTGTCGCCAGCATAGCTTAACTTCTTTCAGCTCGGTGCTGGTTTATTATGTCTGCGCACCGCAGTGCGTGACTCAACCAGTTACTTGTAAACCCATGGTAACACTTAGAACGCTTGCTTTCCCTCGATGCCATTGCTGCGCAGCGGGCTGGAGCGTTAATTTTCGAGAGTGAAGTCCCCAAGTTCGATACTGGCTGTTATGCCTTCTTTCTTTGAACTGCTCATCTGATGTATGGCATGACGACGAGATGATGATAATTACGTGGGAGGTGGAACGGCGACGACCTCTGGAGACGCCACGAAGACCGATGGAAAGTCGCGATAACAATTGTCGTTGGGTAAGTCGCAGTCAGTATACGACTGGTGAGAGGTGACGGCCAGTATTAGTAGGCACTTTCGGCGTTGTGTCTAAGTGGTTTTGTATTGATGGCGTTGAATTAATGCAATGATGAGCGAGATAGGGTATTCGCACATAGCCCATAATAATTTCACATGCCCTGAGAAAGGAGCAATCTTGTTCAAGAAACAGTCTAAAAAGAAACGCAGAGAGTGCTGGACATGAGATGGGGTTCGCAGAGCGACAAAATGGAGCCCAAGATGCTTCTGCTTTCTTGGTTCCTTTTGTTTTGTTTCTTTGCTTGTTTGGCTCGGACTCATCTCTTGGCATCGTCAGTCCTGGGCCCTTATTGGGGTAATCACCCTTACGCCCAGACATCTCCGTTTGTTTTCGGTGTCTGGCCACATTTCACGCGTCGAAACGTAGCTTGAGCTGTGCCACAACATAATGGTGCAGCACTCGCCTAATGAACAGCAACTTTAGACGAAAGAACATGCCGACCAGCGACTTTTCTGAGTTCCTCTAGCACAAATAGTCGAAGGCGTTTGATGAAAGTTTCTCGGTACTTTCTAAGAATCACTTGAGCTAGTCGCAACGTCTTACTACAGCGGTGCGTGTATGGACGAGGCAAATAGATCGTATTTAATTCCGAACCATAACGAACCATATGGCGCAATATTACGTAGACGAATGTGCTATCGACTACTCTTTAAGCTTACCTCTAAAAGAAAGAAGAAAAGAAATGAATGCTCAGTCGAAGGGTCTGTATAACGTATGAGTGACACTGTCGAGAAAATTTTCACACTGCCAAAATGCAAAAATGAGGGAACCGTAAGGCCCACATTCATTGAAGGAATGCAAACACTGGAGACGTAAACAGCGTGAATAATCTTCAAACCTTCCTGATCAACAACGGAACATCGCATAGCAGGTCAGTGTCGTAATGTAATAATGCTGGCACTGAGTCAGCCTTCACTCCGCTGCTTGTTGCCACAGCCTAGAGTCAAAATGTTTCGTAACTAGTTGTTCACAAGTAGCAATTGTGTGTAAGGGCGATGCACGAACTTGTAATCCACCGCGAATCAATCGAAGGGAAGATTGTGTGTGTAGATAGCCTTATGTGTTTTTCACTTCTTCTGACGCTTTCAGCTTCGTGAGTTCTCATCTCTGCTGTTCACTTTACTTTTCAGGGAAACATTTGGAGACAACTCCTGTCTTTCCGATTCCTTCTGGAGATTGTCAACAATGTACCATTTATAGTCACTGTGAGTAACTACACTTCTCTCTCAATTCCTGCTTCGTTGCTTTGTCTGCCTAATAGTATGATCCCGCCCGCAGCACATAACGGACATCGCATACCTCATCGCTCAGGTGGAGCACATTTACGATAGGACGCGCAAACATGGCATAAGTTTCGAACGTGCCCAGATGATCGCCTTTTAGTTGCTCACTTGCCTGATGCAGTGCCACCTTTTGCCGCCAGCGTATCTCGTGGTGCGCGAGACGCGAAGCGCTCGGCAACTCAAAGAATGCTAATGGAGCAAGAAGCCATTTTTCTTCCGGCTCCCTGGAACCGGCCGAATGCGCATACTATTGTTGTCTGGTATAACGTACTGGATGTTTAATGCAATTTCGCTTTGGCCGCGACTAGCAGCGAACGAAGTAGGGGAGATTTGGCTTTACAATGATGCAACTAATCATTCTTAAAACTGTGTCCCTATAACGCCGTGGTCTCCTCTGTCCAACCAGTCTATCCTGTGCCTCTTGAGGCATCACCATCGTTGTAGGCGTGGAAGAATGCAGAGGAGATTCGGCGGATTCATGTGGTGGTCATTCTTATTTTTACTGTTGCTTCTTTAGACAGCTGAGCATTTCGCGGTCAGATGTGCATTTGTTCTTGAGTTGGCCTATAGAGCTATTGACCATTTTGTTTCTGCAACACCGGTGCTTGAATCTCTTGTCACTGAGAAAGGTTGCGCACGTATACGTCTAACAGAGAGAAATACATTCTTTTTGCATCTGTATTTCTTTGTGCTTTCGGTGACACGCATGTAATATGACAGCTTCTTCGAAACTATTTTGACACAGCACTGACAATGTTCATTACATTGGCGACTTCTGATAACCTTTTCCTCCCTTTGTCCCAGTTCAGGGTTGCAAATCGCGTTCAGTCCTGCTTAGCCAGCTTGCCTTTCACTTATCCTTTTGTCTCTCGCTCAAAACTGTTTGGTAGAAATACCGAACAAAGGAGATCATAAAGCAGTTCTGCCAATGAACAGAGAGAGAAAGAGGCACACACATATACACGCGTCATCGTTATGAATTCCTAGCTAAGTGAAAAAAACAAACGGTAATGACACACTTTTTCATGTATATGTGTATGTAAATTAAGCATTCTTCCACACCTGTTAACGTTATTGTACTTTCATGCGCACTCGGATTTGAAAGAGTGCAACTGTAGAGGATACGTGCACACATCCACGCGCACGCATGCACACACAGTGAGGGAGCATGTTGCTCATGCATATGTGGTTTGAATTTTCTTTCTGTTGCCTAAGGTTAGGTTGCTACAATGTATAGTGACCATGTTATGCAACATGTCGTTCTTTCTACAAACCACAATGTCAAAAATCTAAAAGTGAATCATCACTTTAAGCGCTGCAGTTGCGCTTAGCCGAATACTTCGCCTCAATCATTCTTGGATTTTTCTATTTATTAGACTCAGACCACGTGCTCACAGACAGAGTGAGAAAAGGACGCATAGAAAGGCAGGGAGGTTAACCAGAGACAATTCCGATTGGCTACCCTGCACGGGGGGAAGGGTGAAGTGGGATAAAAAGAGAAAGAGAGTGGAAGGGGGAGATAGAGAGAAATAGAGACGAGCACGAACAAACCGCGTACACTACAGAGCGGTAGGTGGCGGCGTTCATAAAGTCTATCGTGAAGCACCGTAGACCACAGGAACCTTAATAAAGCGAGTAAGGCTTTCAGCGCGGATTTCCTGTGGTAGTACTGACCTAAAGCTTTGAGTTTTGACAGTGGACAATTGTCCAACTTGTCCAGTACTCTGCACAGCACTTGTCTCTGGGCACTATATCGCGGGCAGACACATATAATATGTGCGAGCGTCTCATCGCTGTTGCATGTGTCGCACATGGGGCTGTTGGCCATTCCAATAAGGGAAGCGTATGAGTTCGTAAATGCAACACCTAGCCACAGGCGGTACGGCATGGTCTGTTCACGTCGTGGTAACCCAGACGGTAGGTTAATCCGTATGTCCGGAGACAACGAACGCAAACGACACATGGTAAAAATGTTCGAGTCCCACAGGGGCAAAGTAGATTCACGGGACATCAAACCAAGCCGCAGCGTCTGTTCGCAAAAGCGGAATCAAAACACGTAGACCACGTTCATGTGGAGATCGGGCGGCTTCGTCGGCGTGGTCATTCCCATTGATGCTGCAATGTCCTGGAAGCCATTGAAAGCTTATGTACCTGCTCAGAGTTTCTACTGCGTTCTACCGGGCACATTCAATGTAATACCATTGCATGCTTTAACATTGTGCTTTAACACCTGCCGGCGGTGGTGCGCTGGTAGGAGCGACGCTAGTGAACACCCTTGAGCACCATTAAGTACATATTCATGCGCAAAGGTTGACGAGATGACAGCCCTTAAATGGTATCGCACCGCACACCCCACGATCACACCGCGTGTTCGTATTCTTCTGGTAGCACGTTATCTATTCATTTTTCTATTAATCAGGAACAGTCAGAAAGACACACACTAATAACTCTCCCGCTTCACTTTTAAGCTCATCAATTGACGTGTGCCATCGTAGGTTCCTGTAGCTCTTATATTTGTTAGTTTACGCAGCAGCAACGTGTACGCTTGCACGTGTGTTCATTCGCACTGCTAGGTTCGTGTTTTCAAATTGGCGACACTGGTCCCCATACAAATTATGAATTTATGTTTGTAACGGAGTCTGGACATTCGCGGAGTGATGCTTTCTTTGCCTGTGCCAGAAAGCGATGTCCGTGCTTTGCTTACAAAAAATGTCACCATCATCTCATTCGTCGTCCTTTTGTTGTTTTCTTCCAGATATTTTATGCACCTTTACGGAATGTATTTATACCAGTGTTTCTTAACTGTTGGCTTGCGAAGTTTGTACTGGAAAACATGTTTGTAAGTATATACGTCATTCTCTTTTATTTGCAGCTCGTTCTCGTCTAATCAAACATGAATGAATGACTGTTTGATGTTTTATGGCGCAAGGGCCAAGTATGGCCAAAAAGTGCCATGTCCGTCTAATCAAACATGTGTAGATGGTAGCCACGGCGGAAGCTAATGCAAACTCACATTAATTTCGCGAGTGAACCTGCGTAGTATGGGCTGGCAAAAAGAAAAAAAGAAAACCGTCAAGAAACGCCGCCGCGAGGCTTTTTTATGACGATATGTAACTCTCGGTACGCTTTATAAACAACTCGAGCTTGCGCTTTCATGGCGCTTTTCGTCACACTGCTCTCTAATTGTGCCTGAACAACAATCTCTTAGCCCGATACGCATGCCCTCTAGCGTTTTCCTTTTAACTTTTTCTAAACAGTAGTAAAAACTACGCGTTCTCTAAGCTCCAATAGCTTTTATCAGTGTGTTTAATGATACGCTACTAGCATGACCTGAAATGCGAAGTTAAACGGGAGCACCTCTAATCTGCAAACAATTGCTTGAGGCTGTCACGTGGCGTCGCTCCATTTAGCCGGTCGTTGACCACGCTGTGGCCCCAAAAGACGGCCTATGTGCGACAAACTAGCACCTCGCGACGCGTGATTGCTCGTGAGTGCAAGTGAGGCAGTTTTCCCGCTTGTCTTTCCAGAACGATTTACATCGAGCCCTTCAGAAGTCCCAGTCCGCACTCTCACAGCGGCTGCTCATCCTCACCGCCACCTTACTCTGCCTCATATTCACTAGGTGAGCGAATGGATCGCGCACAACTTTCAGGCCCAAGCCATAGCGTACAAGTAATGACGCATCAGTCGTGTACCTAAAGGCACACTACTCATAGCGTTAGGCCCTATAGTATAACGGTGCGAACCGATATAAGGTGTTGCAGAGTGCTTTCCTCGCGAAATCGCTGCGGATTTTAGGGAACCTGCGCGACGTGTTACGAAAGACGAAGGCTACGTAGCTGCACTTCTCCGAACATATTGAAATCCGTTAAGAGCCCTGAACATCAATCGCTGTAACAGTGCTGCTACATAGGTGGTGGTGAAAATGTAGCACGTGCTATGTGAGGGCAATTCTTGCTTACTTGCTACGCATGCAATCACTGATTGTGAGCAATGACGGGGTCAGTATATTTGTAAACGTTATTTTCCTGATTTCCGGCCACGGCGCCAGGATTCGGATGGGGGCGGAATAGTAAAACGCTTGCGTACCGTTCTTTTTTGGTGCACGTTAAAGACCCTCTAGTGGTCAAAGTGAACCCGCCCGGAGCCCTCCACTTATAATAGCCCACTGTGCAGTTTCTGGACGTTAAACCCCATAATTTAATATTTTTATTTTTATTCCTGCGTAACTTGCGGCCATTTCCAAAATGATCGAACCTAGACAGAATAAGCTCGCCGCAATATTGGAGAAGAAGCTTTACAATATGCGCGAAAACTTTCTCATGTCGTGCGTGACACCACCAGATAGCGTGGATGACAGATTGAGAAGCGCATGAATATACGTGTCGAAATGCATACATTAGTCATTAGTCATGCATACGGCACAATTAACACCTGTCCTGTCACCATTAGTTCATGCGTGCGCGTCTTGCTGCAAACATCCAAAAACTGAAACCACTCATTAAATGTTCGAAGCTCGAGACTAATTTCGAAAGTGTAAAAAAAGATCGATCATATGCTCAGTATTTGGCTCTTGCTGATTTGTATCTTAGTTTTTACGTCATGCATACTCATTCCAAACTGTGATAGGAGAGGGCGTTAAGGATAATTCACAGATAAACTAAAGTCAGCAGCGTCCTCTAGGGAGCAAGAATACCTTCACTCACCACGAACGAATGGTGTTACGTAAAGAGCCCCATTGTTCTCTACTCTCTAATACCGTAAGGCATAAACGCAAGCATTCTATCGTTACAACTGGGTTGAGTGAGGCTTAGAGAACTTCGCATAAGTGCTCAATCAAAATATCAGTGGTGTCGATCAACAAAGTAAACGCACAAATTGGACTCACAAAAGAAAAGATGAACCCACACAAGTATGAAATTTGGCATTATGGTGCTGTTAAGTTTGAAACACCCAACAGTGACGACGGAGCTGAGGAGTTATTATAACGACGGCAGATTAGGAGAATTCTATTCCATCGTCCTCGGTGGAAACAAACGAAAGTTGACGCGTCGGCGTGAAATGCGGTCTTGCATTCCTTGCAGCGTGTGCGGGTTCCAGCACTTTCAGAGGGCCGGCGTGGAGCACGTGGACCTGTTTGAGAGCTTCTACTTCGTGGTGGTGACGCTGTCCACGGTGGGCTACGGCGACTTCAAGCCAGACGTTTGGCCGTCGCAGCTTTTCATGGTGGCCATGATCTGCGCGGCGCTCATAGTGCTGCCGACGCAGTTCGAGCAGCTCGCCTACACCTGGATGGAGCGTCAGAAGCTGGGCGGCACTTACAGCATGCATCGAGCCCAGAGCGAGCGCCACGTGGTCGTCTGCTCCACCACGCTGCGCGCCGACACCGTCATGGACTTCCTCAACGAGTTCTACGCGCACCCGCTCCTACAGGTGCAGCCGGAGAACGCGCAGCTCGGCGTAGTTGCCTGCCACGCGCTCTCGTCTCTCTCCATAGGATGGGTCGATAAGCGAAAGCGCGGCTAGCGACCGCTGTGTTGCATGCAACACGGCGGTCGCCATAGGTACTCGTGTTGGACTTACCAGGCAGAACGATTTTTTTAGATGCCAGTAAAGCATGCTGCACGTGTTAGCCGTATGTTTTGAACCTTTCGGGGGGCTTTTTTTTTTTACTTTGCTTCGTTATCACCATTGCAGTCGTTATTGTTGCCTGCAGACATGTCAAATTTTGTATACTCTGAACATCTGTTGACGAGTTTGACGTTTTGTGAAGTGTGTGTATGAAGTTAACCTTGTAATAATTAGCCACCGCACTCTTTGCTTTGTTTCGGCAAGTTAAATCCATCATGGGAGCAGTGTCAACTGAAAACGACTCAGCTTATGCATTAGCGTCTTTTTGCTGAGATAGCGAAGAACTGCATATGGGATAAAGCTGAAGAGGTATCGAGAAGGGAGTGAATTCCTTGCGATAAACTGCGATTTTCTTTAGCAAGAACCGCAAGATCTCGTAATACAAGTTAATGTATAGTACAGGTTATTGTGTACTACAGGTTTAGTAACTGCGGCTTTCTTTAGTTCAGTAATGCGCATCTTTTTCTTTTTTTTTTTCCTTTGCCGACACTACGCGCAGGACTATTACGTCGTACTTCTGTCGCCATGCGAAGTGGACGCGACGATGAAGATGATTCTTCAAATACCGATGTGGGCGCAGAGGGTCATCTACATTCAGGGCTCTGCGCTCAAGGACACCGACCTCACTAGGGCCAGGTACGCCGGTGGTTTGCACGCGCCTCGGTTCAAAGCATTCGTTTCCCGCGCATGGCAAGTGAGCGAAAGCGTTCGTGTGCATGCTAAGCCACTCCTGCAATTTATTCACGAAGAAGTGTACATCCACGCTTTTATTTATATAAACATTTATACCACAAGGCAAGCATCACAAAAAAAAATGCAGCCTGTTGCTTTGTGCAGTTGCGAAGTTCACATTTCGTTCTTCTCATACACCGTGAACTGGTCGATGCTGAGAACTATGTTGCGTCTAATATTTCTGATACTATTAAAGTGACACTGATGAGCAAAATCAGTTTAGCTCAATTATTAAATTACGCTTCTACAATACACAAAAGTCACTTCTACCTTGAGAGGGGGTTTTATGGGACAGAAAAAAAAAACAAAAAATGAAAGAAAGCTATAACACAAAAAAAAAAGCGAAAGACTGGCGGTGATGCCGCCTTGGAAGTTTCCACACCCACTAACCGTAACGTCATGCATTTGGACGGTGTTTGGTTGGGCCTAGTTAACTTGTTATTGATAACGATGGATTATATTGTATTCTAAAGGAGCCAAAGGCCGAACTTAGCTAGTTTTGAAAACTTTTGCCGCGGCACAACCACCCAAATACAAAAACAGGATATGCTGCAATTTGTGACGTCACATTGACGTGCCGGCGCGGTTCGTCAGTGTGACGAAATCTCAAACTGAGGCTCCGGCGCGAAGTAAAAAAGATATATATATATATATATATATATATATATATATATATATATATATATATATATATATATATATATATATATGTGTGTGTGTGTGTGTGTGTGTGTGTGTGTGTGTGTGTGTGTGTGTGTGTGTGTGTGTGTGTGTGGAAGCTTGGCCTTCATTTCCTGTTATAGTAATCAACCTCTTGCCGCGAAATTAACGAAAAATATTCTAGTGTTGCAAAAACCTTCTTTACCAATCTAAAGTGATTTAGTGTTTCTTTCTTTAGTGTTCCTTTATGCACTATGCTTACAGCGACTGCTCTGTGCAAGAGCGCGCGTAACCAAAGCGGTATATAGCGCGCTTGACCTGTTCCTATCAGTACAGTAGGCCATGCCACGTTCCTGCTCTTGAGCGGAAATATCCGCGTGTACGTTACTTCTTGCCCGAATAGCAATATTTTTACCGCGCCGTAAACATTAAAACTCGCTGTGTCTGGCACACGTACACGAAAATGTGACCATTTCCGTTGAAAGTATCTCGTATAAATGCGAGGCATAGCGAGGTGGCGTATGCACCTTTGCCAGCCTCATCATTACTGACACTGACGCTGCGTATAAAAGTGTTCCGAATGCTTAATTTCTCCGGGCAGCTCGACGTAATGACGAGACGCATTTTCTTACCGCACATCTCAGAAGAGCTGAGCGAAAGCACGGGCACCGTACCGGAACCATGACCGGACAAGAGGCTAAAAAATAACTGCAATGCAGAATAAGTTTCAAGAACGGACTTTTCATTTTTGCAGATGCAGTGTTCACATCTTTCAGTTTAGCAAAACGCTTCATCGAAGTTGGTTTTCTTTATTTTTATTATTTAGTGTGTGCGCGTTGCGAGCACCTCTGGGAAATTTCGTACAAGTGGATTTTCAGGCTTATCCCTTTTACTTCTTTTTTCTTTATTTTGTAAGAATTCATTTTGCTTTTAATGACGGAGGCGAATGTTTCGGTTCGTTTGCTACAAAGGTCTCCAGTGCAAGAAAACGGGGCAATGTATATATATACACGCATTTCCTGAGGGCCGATTTTCGTGTTCTCAGTTCCTGTGAAGTCAGTTCACAGCAAAACAATAGAAAATGTATTCTCACGTCGTCTTTTTTTTCTTTTTTTCTAGCACTACTGAGTACTGAGAGCTGCTCAAAAAAGTGTTGTCATTTGTTTTGCTTTTCACTTTCCAACAGAGTTTATGACCTGTCCTAACTCTTCGGTTTTTTGGTTTCTCTCTTTTTTCTTCTCACGCTCGCCGCCGCGTAGAATGAATGCAGCCGAGGCGTGCTTCATGCTGGCAGCCCGAAATTACGCCGACCTCGCAGCCGCCGTAAGATCCATTTTTTCTCTTTCATTTTTTTTCACTTGCTCCTGCTGTCTTCAGTTACTGCTTGCCGAGAACTCCAACTGCGCCCACGATTCACGCGCTAAAAATTCGTGTGTCCGCAAAGAGCAGAGGAAAATCTCGTTTTCCCAAGTGTGCAAAAAACACACAAACAACAGAGAGAAAGATAAATGAAGACAGAAAAACCAATATGCGGTATATTATTCTCATCATACAAGAAACGAAGCAAGCATTTCATTTAGTGCATCGTTAGAATAATTGAGGTTTGTACGGGTGTCTAGCGAAGCACTCACGGGGAGATACATAACGTGGTCTGTGATTATTGTTCTGAGGCTGAGGACATTAGGATGACGATGATGATGACGAGCAGCGAAGTGGGGTTGTTGGTGATTATCGCATTCTCTCTGGGTCGCTCCTTTCAGGACCAGCACACCATCTTGCGGTCGTGGGCAGTACGCGACTTCGCACCAACTGTTCCCCAGTACATTCAAATATTCCGTCCAGAAAATAAAGTGCACGTGGCCTTCGCGGGTAAGTGTTGGCACCGGAGACTCGCCGGGCTTACTGCATGCGCCTACACGCTCGCCTGCATGCCTGCGTCTGCATGTTTCTGCTTGAACCCCCGATTTGCGCTTACAATGAACACACAACTTGCAAGAAGAGCGTCATCGCAGAAGAGAGAAATAAGTGTATGATGCAATATTGCAAATCACAATATTTTTATTATTATTATTATTGTGTTCAAATGTTGTTCCCGCGATGACGACAGATATGTACAGGGCGGTGCTCGCATAACGCCTCCTCAACACGGGAAGTTCTTCAAGTACTTGAAAATGAATCATGAGTATGCAAGTTGTTGCTATAGTCACTTGCAATCGCATTCCTGCTGTACTATCGAGGTCAGTATGAGCTACAACGCGGAAGCGTGCAGCTCAAAGCGGTGATGCGTTGTATCTCATACTGAGCGCGATAATACATCAAGGGAAACAATTCGACGTCTTGAGCGGCATTGCCGGGAAAGCCACCTTCTTGTTACCATCTTGACATCTCTCTAAATCACCGTAAGCGGTGCTTCATTTTCCTTTTTCGTACCTCGCCTCACGTGACGAGTTATTACGTGGGAGCGTGCAGGTACTGTTAGTGTAAACGTAATCGGGAAAGAAAGAAAGAAAACTTGATGCTGCAATCACTTCAAAGTTGCGATGCGTCTCCGCTCTGCTGCCTGTTTCTTAGCATGGAACAGTGCCCAAAACTCCAGACACCAAATCACGCAAGTTTCCCAAGCACCGGCGAACAGAGAGTCGCTGTAAAAATATTGAGGTAGAGAGTATCTCGGCTACTCTATTTCTCTCTACATTAAACAGCAAAAAATAGAGACATCAATTAATACTAATAGAATAGTATATAAGATTACAATGAAACTAATCGCAATAAAGAGAACAGTCCCGCAAGAGGAGAGATCATTCGACATATAAGATATCTGGCCGCGCCGCTACCAAATGTTCCTCATTAGCAGCAGCTGGTGTTAGAGTCCCCCACCTACTTGCATGCATGGCAGGCCCAAACGAGCAGCTTGATCAGTTCAAGTTCAGCCACTCTGTACATCCGACTCCACAATAAGTGCTTGTCTGATTTTGACTCGTCTCAGTGGGTCCCGATGGTGCACATATACAGTGCCTTTCTTTCTTTTTTAATTCGAAAACTGTTTCTAATTCTTATAAAATTTACTCGAATCACGTTACTACAGATGAATGATCTGTCCAGATGGACATACCATGCAAAAAAAAAAAAATCCAACGCAGTCAATTGACAACTTAACCGAATTACATCAATCAAAAATTATAATTGCAAACTTACGGCACATCGTTATACTGTAAATAATACTGGTTGCACCGCGAAGCGCTGCTCGCAGTGCAACTGCGCCATGACGTAGTGATGTGGCGTAAAATAAAGCTCGGCCATACGGCGCGAGAAAGCGGTCTGTCTCGCTCCTGCTGCTGAAGTGGCTGTGCGTCTAATCGCGAGCTGCGCGAAGCGCCAACCGGAGTGGTAAGAGCGGGAAGTGCGACGGCAGCTTCATTTTGGACCATGCTTTTTACATCACGCATGGGTTCAGACGGAGACCCGCGCCTCGTGGTGCCGCGTGCACAATCAGAGAAATTGAACGAATAATTTGACGCCACATATTGCTGCCTGCATGCAGAAAATAAAAAGAACGATCAATAACCTGGCAAGGGAACAGGAGTTCAGGATTGCCAGTCAGCCTCTAGAGCCTGTACATTAGTACGTTTATTCTGGTCAATTACTCACAGGCGACCCTGATCACGAGAAGGAAACTTACAGAAGAATAAAAATGGGTTGGAGTGCATACGGCAAGCACTACCAAATCCTGACTGGGAGCTTACCACTATCGTTGAAAAGAAAAGTGTTCAATCAGTGCATTCTACCGGTGCTAACATATGGGGCGAAAACTTGGAGGTTAACAGAAGAGCTCGAGAACAAGTTAAGGACCACGCAAAGGACGATGGAACGAAAAATGTTGGGCGTAACGTTAAAACATCGGAAGCGAGCGGTGTGGATCAGAGAGAAAACGGGCATAGCCGATATTCCAGTTGATATTAAAAGAAAAGAATAGAGCTGGGCAGGCCAAGTAATGCGTAGCGTAGGCAACCGGTGGACAATTAGAGTTATACAATGGGTGCCAAGGGAAGGGAAGCGAAGTCGAGGACGGCAGGAAATTAGGTAGGGTGATGAAATGAGGAAATTTGCAGGCTCAAGTCGCAATCAGCTAACGCAAGGCAGGGGTAATTGGATATCGCAGGAAGTGGCACGTCGTCCTGCAATGGACAAAAAAAAAAGAAAAATAGGCTGATGATGATGATTGCTGCCTACAGGGCTATCTTGAAATGTAGAAAAACAGGACTAGACATTTATGCCGATTTCCTTCAACTCTCTAACGCCGTAGAGGTTGTAACTAACTTCATTAGCGTAATTATATGAATTAGTGAATGAATTGAGGTCGTTTTTCTTGCAATAGATGTCCACCTCAGCAACCAATTATGCTGTGACAACATGATTCGAGTATATTTATGGGCTTCATTGTTAAAAAATGTTCGAAGCAAAACACACACGCACATATATATATATATATATATATATATATATATATATGTATATATTGTATAAGCGTACTGGCGTTTAAGCGCTGCTTATAGCCCAGCGACGAAGGTACCTTTAAAAGACCCATATGCCTTACAATCATGAATATGCAATAATCTCATATGAACACACGTAACCATGCGAATGCGTTCTTCTTTTTTTGTGTGTGTAGGTTTCCACGGATTCTCTGTGGAGGTAACGTGCATGCGTATCGTATCAGCCCGCAGAAACTGTGACATCGCTGTTGCTTCCGCGCAGAACATGTGGTTTGCGAGGACGAGTTCAAGTACGCCCTGCTGGCCAACAACTGCCTCTGCCCCGGTGCCTCCACCCTAGTAACGCTCCTGCTGCACACGTCGCGCGGGCAGTGAGTACACGTTTTCACCACGGGCATCATCTCGCGACGGCGTGGCGCTCTCGGTCGTGCACTCGAAGCAAGTGATTAGTGCATCCAACGTTTTGCTTGTGCTCGTCTTCTCTAGTCTAGAACTGCCATATGCGCGAACACTGGCATCCTGTATCACAACGCAGAATTCGCCCCAACACTCAATAAATAATTCATTGGCCAGCTCGAACTTCTTTTTAGAACTCAAACAACGGCTGCTGAAACCGGTGTACTTAACGTCACTGATAGCAGTGTTACGTCACGGCACAGGTGCAGATTGAAAATGTTTGAGGGCCGCAAAGCTGCCGGCTGTGTCGCGTGCGGAACGAGGCAATGCGGAATGTGCGTGCAAGAGCATCGATATGGGTTCTCGAAGCGGCGTCTCCGCCGTTCGTCCTTTTAATAATCGCGTAAATAAGACGAGATCGCATGGTCGCCCTAGATGTTTTCTTAATTGTAGGCTTTCATTTATCTGTGCTCATTTTATTTCGAGGCTTTTCTTTTTATTATCTTTGTCTTCTAAAAGCTATTTAACAAAGGTGAACAGAGCATGCAGCACGCGAAAGGAGCGAAGAGCCGGAGACTTAGGGGCGAAAAAAAGGGAGAGGGGGTTAGAATTTGCCGTCATGTCTATAGGGACAGATGCCATGGTGGGGGCTCCAACGGTGTGCTTGCCACACCGTTGGCATCCGTTGCTTGCCTTCTTTTCGCATTTCGTATTTTCGTCGAGAAGCTTCTATGTAGTCAAACTTGCCTGGCGCCCAGTGCATCACAGCACTTAGGCTACAACGGACACCTTGCTGCATCCAAGAAGGTGTACATTTTTTTGTTTTATTCCCTGCGTGGTTACTTCTCATTGTTTCTTTACATGTCGCGGCGATCTTCTTGATTTCTTTCTTTCCAGCTCGGTGCTACGTACGCGTGCGGCCGAGAAGGCAGTTGTGTTTGAGCGTTTAGCCGCATTCACTGTTTCCATTAATATTTCCAAGCGATTTATCACAATGTGCGATAGACGCCCCATAGTATAGTGAGTGAAGTTCTAACACTGTTCCTCCACCTCTTTCTGATCCCGTCAGCGATCGTTGTGTTTTCCGCGAAATGGGGCCAGGTTAGCGGCTAGAAAAGAAAGCGCGCCAGAATCTATAGAGACTAAGATACGATTCAAAAAAGCCAAAAAAAAAACAGCTAAAATTTGCTCGGGCCAAGTGTCACTTATGAAAGCGCGTTATTCCACCGTTGTGACATCATGCACGTGCTTACCTTTAGTGTGTTGGAGCCACTTCGTCTCGATTTGTCAGCTTGGGCCAGCGCTGCTTGCCGGCTGCTCTCGGGGCCTTCGTTTCTTTTTCCACGTCTATTTGGAGGGACTTTAATTAACGCCGAACAGTGATTCAGCGCTGGTGGCATACGGATGTCACAAGACGCACCAAGCCGATTTGTTCACTGCGCCGATCACGTACTCGGGGCACCTGCGGCGGAAATAATAATAATATTTGGGGTTTCACGTGCCAAAACCACTTTCTGATTATAAGGCACGCCGTAGTGGAGGACTCCGGAAATTTTGACCACCTGGGGTTCTTTAACGTGCACCTAAATCTAAGCACACGGGTGTTTTCGCATTTCGCCCCCATCGAAATGCGGCCGCCGTGGCTGGGATTCGATCCCGCGACCTCGTGCTCAGCAGCCCAACACCATAGCCACTGAGCAACCACGGCGGGTCTGCGGCGGAAAGGATGTTCCACATCCGTCACCTAGGTTTCAGGCTAGCACTCCCAGGTTTCGTTCTAGTAGTAAAACATGAATACCCCAGAGAGGGGGCGCCGTAAAGTGCGCCGCGGTAGCTCAACTGGCAAGAGCATCGCACGCGCAATGCGAAGACGTGGATTCGTATCCCACTTGTGGTCAGTTGTTTTTTTCTTCATCCACTTTCATTTCCATTAATTTATCATTTCTTTTGTTCACTTAGTAAGTACAAGTAATCGCCCCTATATTGTCCTTGGCGTCTGTGTTTGTTGGCCTTCTTATGATCTGATAAATAAAGATCGGGCCCCTCGGTTCCCTTTCTTCTCGTTCATGACGATTTAGGTGACTCCTTTTGCTCGCTTCTCCCTGGCTCACTGCCCGAGTATACTATAGCTTCGGCTGATCCCTCAGTCTGTCTTGATCTTTTTATATCTCGCTTTATGTAGGGCACACGCGCGTATTCAGACCGGATGACTTAAATAAGTTGGGTGAAACTGGCTCGCTCCTTGATGAATAGTTTAAAACGCGTCGCTTTCGCTCAAATTCTGGAGACCGTGGTTTGTGGGCCAAAAGAAACATTGTGGATTTCCTGTACGAAGTCAGCGGAAAGAAGAAGCGAGGTCACGCGAAAATAAGCTTTTTCTTTCGACTGGCAGGGCATCTTTCCCCGTAGCTTTTGTTTATCAAGCTGCCATCACGGGGATTTCACTAGACCAAAAGGCTCGCAAGATGACGCATATTCCCAAGGCTAAATTAAACTTCTTTCCTTCTTAATTAAATTTCTTCCATTCTTCTGGACAGCGTCAGACAGACAGAGTCGCGCAGTGCAACTTCACTGGCGTGTGGTGTATTTTAAATTAAAATTTCCATTCGAAGCCCGTCCAACTTGGTCGGTTTTGGACGAGTTAAGAGAAAATGTTGTTATGAACATGTGCATTTAATCTCCATCGGCAAGTCTAAGACAGAGAACTTAGCTTTCAATTCGTATTACATTGGACGCTTATATACCGACGCCTACAGTAAAAGCTCCTGCGCAGTATTTGAAAGCGACAGAATCTACGGGATTTTTCGCAGGGGAACTTTAGTTGTATTTGAAAGATTACATTGATCGTGCTGAAGACACTGAATCAACCATCTTTCCTGCCGTCCGATTCATTTCCTGTCATGTATTTCTTGTTTCTGTGACACAATTATGTCCTTCCACTTTTGAGCATGGTTAGTGAGCACACATACTGATGCAAATGGTAAGCCTGTGACTAGAAACAATAACAGTGGCCTAATTTGAACTGCACTTACCATGAGGTGTTGTACGGAACGGCCGTTAAAAATATTGATAGCTGTAAAGAAAATTTCTGCTCGTGGTAGCAGTAACGGACTTCCACTGCATGACCCATTTGCCCTTGGACGCATTCTTCGCTTGTGTGAGGTTTACATTCTCTAAAGCTCTATTTATAAACAGTTTAAGCAACAATCAGTTGTAAGCAATAAAAAAGAAGAGAAAAAGAAAAAAAACACATCTGTAGAAGGTCATTCAAAGGAAGGACTTTAACTGCTGCTCTACGAGGAGCATCTAGAGAGCGACGACCGATTAGGGCTGATACAATCTTCTTTTAAATGCGAGCCACATAGTTGTCACGCAACTGCAGCCTTTACGTTGACGATACAGGAAGTGGTTTACCTGATATATCTCTATACCGCAAATACTCATTTGCGTTTTGCACACTTCACTCATTTGCAAAAAAGAAAAGAAGTCGGTGGTGATTGCTGTAAGATGCACGAGAGCAATCACCACCATTGCAGAGCATGAGACATTTCAGCCAGCGAGCATATGGTTAGACAATGAAACAAAAGGCATGGACAGAGTCTACGTTTTTTTTCCGCTCGTGGCAACCGCTCAGTGGTCAGTACAACCCGTTGATTAAACTGAGTTAACGTCTTAATAGCATTGTTAACGCTTCATAGTGATACACCAGAACCACTCATAATAAAATCGGCTGAGGCTGGCAGCGAAAATTCTTAGCTTTTTTTTTTTTTGCATGAATGTTCACTCTGCAATGTAACCGAGATGACGGCGAAGCGTTCGGTCGATGTTTCCTGGAAGTGACATAAATAATATTTTTTTAATTCACAGACGGTTACGATACTTCCTAATGTGAAATTTGAGCGCAGCTCTTTACGTGTTTTCATTTCGTGGCATGCTGAGGCAAATAATTTGAAAGAGACAAGTAGCAGAGTCGGAGATCGTCGAAAATTTTATCTGCGGGTCAAGCGCGTCAGCTTTTATACATGACTCGTCGAAGGCTCCTGTGTATTCGCTGGTGCCCACATAGCTTCCAGAAAGTACTACACATACCATCGCGCTTATACATTCAGATTACAAAACAATCGCAAACCGTAGCAATCAAAACAAGTGCGAACGAGACCAAACCAAACAAGCGTGAGCGAGAGCTGACGCGAGCAGACGATAGTACGAAACTAGCGGTCCGAAACGAGCAGTTACGATTACGCATCGAGCGGTTAGGCGGGCCCGCATGACAACAGTTTCCCGTGCGCACGTCACTCAAGGGGCCGCTCTCATTGGTCTCCGCCGTTCGCGGCTTGCGTCTTTCATATCCCGCTCCGCGTTCGCTCTTTCAACTTTCGCTGTGCTCGTTCGCTCGGTTACGCCGTCGACGCCGACGTTCACCGCAAAACGAGCGCCTAAAGGCCAGAATACATGGAGCGAACTTTCACGACGAAGTTCGGGCGGCAGAAAATCTGCCGCGGCGCGACGCCGTATGTTCGTCGGGCTGCGCTACATGGAGCGAAGGCACGGCAGCCGCCGCCGGCGAGTCGCTGCGTTGTTATAAGTTTGGCTAGACGAGGCAAATGCGCTGTCGTGAAACACATGACAAAAAAAAAACTTTACCGACAATTATTATCGCTTTTGAATTACGGAACACTCTAAAAACGCGTAAAATTTTGTTTAGAAATGATTTCTAGTCTGTTTTATGTGTTTGAGACATTCATGTGCCAATGTAGTTTAAAGAAAGCGGCGATGCTATGCGTTGTGGCAACACTTGGCGGGTAAACAACTTTCGGCTCCTCCAACTCCGCGGCTCTGTTCTGTGGCTCAACGCGCGCGCGGCCGAAGCAAGCAGACCCGAAAGTAGCGCACGTGAGCTTGTCTAACCATGGCTGTTATTAACTTGTTAAATTCCAGCCGCGCCACTTTGGATGCCATGAATACGAAAAGCGAGAGACCGGCGTGAACGATAGAGCGGGATCGGGATACACGGACAAGCGGGGAAGCCTAGCCGGAAGTCGGGGCGGATAGTGAGACCTGATTGGCTCGCTTTGGGGCGCCGCTCGTTTGCCGCTTCCGGTATCGTCGCCGCCCGACGAACTTTTCTGCGCCGGCTGGATCGGCGGCGAACGACATTTTCTCCGCCGCCGCGCGCCGCGCGTACGCCGCCGGGCGTCGAACGCCGACTATTCGTCGCATATTCGCTCCATGTATTCTGGCCTTAAGAGCTGCGCTCTAAAATAGCAGCTACTGCAAGCATAGTTCCGGTGTAATCTAGGTTTTGCTATAAGTTACACAACTCTGTCTCACAGCAGCACTTTTTCTTTTATCTCTCTTTATTCAAGCAACAGACTTGCTACATCAGGGTTTTTGGGGTGGGATTCCATTTTGCTTTCAGGTATGTTACACGCGAGCAAACGTCGATAATTTGCAACCTAGTTTCCCGATTAATCATTTAGCTTTCTGTTTGCTCAGGTAAATTTATTTTTAAAGCGATCCCGCTGATGTAGCCTTTCTTAACGTCTGCCATAAGTGTGGTTTCTCTTCCCGGTGCAGGCTTTGCGGCTGTTTCAGATACATCTCTCGTCTTTTTCACACTGAGCTTTCTTTAGCGGCCGCATGCTCTTTTAGCATTGGAAGCGCCTTTCATGACAGATGTAACATATCAATCAGCCTTCTTTTTTGCTCCTTTCCTTTCGGTTTCAATGGCAGTTCAGTTATATCGCATAATGAAACAAAAAAAAAAGAAACGAGACAGAAGCTGAAAAAGACCTTCGGTAATGCGATTAGCACGTTTATTTTCGTCGCTCCATTACCAAGTCGATCTCCGCGTCTCAAACGTTGCAAGGACAAAACAACGGTATGCTTGTCTAATGAGATGGAGCGA
Organism: Dermacentor variabilis; assembly: GCF_050947875.1. Taxonomy (NCBI): domain Eukaryota; kingdom Metazoa; phylum Arthropoda; class Arachnida; order Ixodida; family Ixodidae; genus Dermacentor; species Dermacentor variabilis. The sequence continues at coordinate 71,388,943 of NC_134568.1, forward strand.
AAACAAAGTGTATATACCCACTCGCCGTACGACAAAACATGGGGCTGTCATTATGAGAAGCACCAGGCGCAGACAAGTTTGCGTGTGCGATGCCCGCAATGGGCTCATTTAGCCACAATGTTCTCGGCATGAAGCCCACCTACGCGTAACAAATGCGCACAGCTGGGCTGTTGTCGCGGGGCAACCTTGCCTAAGCACAACCGCTTGCTGAGAGTGTTTACGCCTTTCAGCGGTCCTGTATTTTTTTTAATATTTAAGCAGAAATTTGCGTATGCGTGGTCTGTTGGTTAGAGTATAGATGCCGATAACAAGCACAGACATCACTCTCCCTAAGGCGACAGGCTGCGACATTTGAATTTGAGTTTCTTTTTGGGTCTAATACTCTTTTTTTCGGTTGCAGGCTGCCTTGTAGTATCCTAGAGCATCTGAGTTATTTATTTTGTTGCTTGGGAATTACAAAGACAATAATATCGGTTCCTCAGGTGTCGCAAATTCTCATGTATAATGACGCAACTCCTATAAGGCATGGATCGCACGCTGTTTGCAGCCCAGTGTTTGGTGAAGTGGGCGAACCTTTGCCGTCCTGTAAAGTAGGCGTCTTTCAAACAGATTGTTTTTGCCAGGCGGTATATTTTGGTCCTGTTCTTCAATAAAACGTTGGTTCATCGATTCTAGAAGAAGCTTACCAAGTCAACCTAACGCTGATACTTAAGCACGTAACTGCCAGTCACTTGAGTAAGAAAAGAAACTATGCGTTATTATTGACCAAAAACAACCCTCTTTACACGGTGAAAAAAAAAACGCCCGCCTCCTCTACACCGACGAACTCACGCTCCCCTTTAGAAAAAAAAAATTACGGTGAAAAGTATGCCACTAAAAAGGCGAATTTGTCGATGTAACGGCTTATGGCGCCCAATGATGTAAGATGCTGTAGCAAATATGCAATAAGTTCCCTTCAGAAATGGGGGAGTGAACAATAAATTCGCTAAGATTTATTAGCGTCTGCTCATAAACCCCACATATAGCTCATGAGGCAAGTCATCATCATCAGCAGCAGCCTGGTTACGCCCACTGCAGGGCAAAGGCCTCTCCCATACTTCTCCAACAACCCCGGTCATGTACTAATTGTGACCATGTCGTCCCTGCAAACTTCTTAATCTCATCCGCCCACCTAACTTTCTGCCGCCCCCTGCTACGCTTCCCTTCCCTTGGAATCCAGTCCGTAACCCTTAATGACCATCGGTTATCTTCCCTCCTCATTACATGTCCTGCCCATGCCCCCCCATTTCTTTTTCTTGATTTCAACTAAGATGTCATCACCTCGCGTTTGCTCCCTCACCCAATCTGCTCTTTTCTTATCCCTTAACGTTGCACCCATCATTCTTGTTTCCATAGCTCGTTACGTCATCCTCAATTTAAGTAGAACCTTTTTCGTAAGCCTCCAGGTTTCTGCCCCGTAGGTGAGTATTGGTAAGACACAGCGATTATAGACTTTTCTCTTGAGGGATAATGGCAACCTGCTGTTCATGAGCTGAGAATGCCTGCCAAACGCACCCCAGCCCATTCTTATTCTTCTGATTATTTCCGTCTGATGATCCGGATCCGCCGTCGCTACCTGCCCCAAGTAGATGTATTCCCTTACCACTTCCAGTGCCTCGCCACCTATTGTAAATTGCTGTTCTCTTCCGAGACTGTTAAACATTACTTTAGTTTTCTGCAGGACAATTTTTAGACCCACTCTTCTGCTTTGGCTCTCCAGGTCAGTGAGCATGCATTGCACTAAGCAAGGCAATGTCATCAGCGAATCGCAAGTTACTAAGGTATTCTCCATTAACTTTTATCCCCAATTCTTCCCAATCCAGGTCTCTGAATACCTCCTGTAAACACGCTGTGAATAGCATTGGAGAGATCGTATCTCCTTGCCTGACGCCTTTCTTTATTGGGATTTTGTTGCTTTCTTTATGGAGGACTGCGGTGGCTGTGGGGCCGCTATAGATATCTTTCAGTATTTTTACATACGGCTCGTCCACACCCTGATTCCGTGATGCTTCCATGATTGCCGAGGTTTCGACAAATCAAACGCTTTCTCGTAATCAATGAAAGCTTTATATAAGGGTTGGTTCTATTCCGCACATCTCTCTATCACCTGAATGATAGTGTGAATATGGTCTATTGCTGAGTAGCCTTTACGGAATCCTGCCTGGTCCTTTGCTTGACAGAAGTCTAAGGTGTTCCTGATTCTATCTGCGATTACCTTAGTAAATAATTTGTAGGCAACTGACAATAAGCTGATCGGTCTATAATTTTTCAAGTCCTTGGCGTCCCCTTTCTTATGGATTAGGATTATGTTAGCGTTCTTCCAAGATTCCGGTACGCTCGAAGTCATGAGGCATTGCGTATACAGGGTGGTCAGTTTCTCTAGAACAATCTGCCCACCATCCTTCAACAAATCTGCTGTTGCCTGATCTTCCCCAGCTGCCTTCCCCCTTTGCATAGCTCCCAAGGCTTCCTTTAGTTCTTCAGGCGTTGCCTGTGGGATTTCGAATTCCTCTAGACTATTCTCTCTTCTATTATCATCGTGGTTGCCACTGGTACTGCATAAATCTCTATAGAACTCCTCAGCCACTCGAACTATCTCATCCATATTAGTAATGATATTGCCGGCTTTGTCTCTTAACGCATACATCTGATTCTTGCCAATTCCTAGTTTCTTCTTCACTGCTTTTAGGCTTCCTCCGTTCCTGAGAGCATGTTCAATTCTATCCATATTATACTTCATTATGTCAGCTGTCTTACGCTTGTTGATTAACTTCTAAAGCTCTGCCACTTCTATTCTAGCTGTAGGGTTAGAGGCTTTCATACATTGGCGTTTCTTGATCAGATCTTTCGTCTCCTGCGATAGCTTACTGGTATCCTGTCTAACGGAGTTACCACCGACTTCTATTGCACACTCCTTAATGATGCCCACAAGATTGTCCTTCATTGCTTCAACACTAAGGTTCTCTTCCTGAGTTAAAGCCGAATACCTGTTCTGTAGATTGATCTGGAATTCGTCTGTTTTCCCTCTTACCGCGAACTCATTGATCGGCTTCTTATGTACCAGTTTCTTCCGTTCCCTCCTCAAGTCTAGGCTAATTTGAGTTCTTACCATCCTATGGTAAGAACTGGTAAGAACTATGGTAAGAACAGGACGTGCCCGCTTTTTAGCACTGTATATGCTTCTTTTGGCCTCCTAACTTCACTGAGCCCTATTATATCCCATTTACTGCCCTCTAATTCCTCCAATAGCACTGCTAGACTCGCCTCACTAGATAACGTTCTAGCATTAAACGTTGCCATGTTCATATTCCAATGGCGGCCTGTCCGGAGCCAGGGATTCTTAGCACCCTCTGCTGCGTCGCAGGTCTGACCTGCGACGCAAGTGTCTTTAGGTAACTTACGCAAAAATGTACGCACTCCTTTGTGCTTAACGGGGTGCTCTCTGAATGCACCCGTTTTACGACGGCCGAGAATGAGTGCGTGTGCACTAAATCGTTCAAGTCATACCGTTTGTTCCTGTATTTTCCGAGCCACTTTAGTGACCAGAGCAGGAATATCAAAGTGTAACATGCGGCGAGGTGTGTGTCAGAAAAAAATAAACAGTAATGGCGTTTGGCATGTCCCATTAATACTGGTTAAATCGGGCCCTGGACATAATGAGGCGCAACGCAGTTCACAAAGTGAATTGATGGGGGAGTCGGTACATATTTGTAACAAGAACAAGCCAGTATCCAATATAATAAGCACGAGCATAACAAGGTGAGATGTGCTCAGTTGTCCTTCTTATGCGACGAGGCTTGTTGCAATGACATGCCTTGAAACATGTTTTGCTGTTGGCCCACATGGGCTCGGATAAGCAAGATGTTAGCGGACGTCGTATTGCGTGATATACATATACTACATCGAAATGAGGTGCCAGCTGGCCTTTCTCCACTTGATAAAGTTTCTTTCGAAGTTGTCTGCTTGAGAGCTTACTATCGCCTACTTTGGAGTGAACACTGCCTCTGTACAGTTATTGTACTCTATAAAGTATTTTGCTGTTATTATTTGTGAACTTTGTAATCCACTCCTGCTTCGGCCAAACTTGGCTTGCGGTGTAAATAACCAAGTAAGCCACAAGCGCAATCCTCGAACGCAGTTGAAAGTAAGGTGGTTTTACCGCGTCTTCATTTTACGTCAGTTCGCAATGCGACATGGCAGAAGAAGGCGAGGTTGAGTCAAATAAAAGGGTGAACCCGTGACTCTTAACCGTAAATCCGCTTTTTTGCCCTCACGGAAGGGTTCCCTTCTCTGCTTGTTTGCTCGTTTTATATTGTTTTCATTTTAGCACCTTTTCGCAGGCATTCTCTGGCACCGATAAGATACAGATACAGATCTGAATGCGATATCATTCGATAAGATACTCCAGCCAAAGTAACATATATTGTAAAATGTAAAAAAAAAAGAGAGAGCAATAAAAAAAATCTGTTTAGGTCTAGCTTGACAACTCCGAAAGAGCTATAGTCGGCGGGCCTCAAACATGGAATACAATAACTATAGCCTGTCTGGTGTACTGATAGAAGTGCAGGAGCAATCTTTCCGAGTTCGCACCTACCGAGATGAAGCATTGCTTCTCACAAGTTTCTTTCACAGCTTTAAAACGAGACGCATAATAAACTAGTTATAAACAAATAATAGAAGAAAAAAAAACTAATTTCTGCAGCAGTGCGGCGCATTCGCGCCCTATCTGCTTGTCGCCCCACGGTGTCATCGCGTGACCCGCGCACTTGCGTCAGCATTAAAATTAAATAGTCATGACCAATGAGAGCGTAACGAAGCAATTTCTTCACCTTGGGACAGTTTTGTAGTTGCGGCTATATTTTTGACGAATAAAGTATGCAGTATTGAATGTAATTCTCGTTGTATAGGCGTTGTGTCTCTGTGGAACTCAAAGGCGCACAAGGCGCGTAAATTGCGACCCTGTGCGTACATATACGAGCAAAACCCTTCAAGCAAGCTTGGTCCATAAGTTTAGCAAACACGTGTCCTGCGCATTGAGTCTATGCTCTCGGCACGAGTAAAGAAAATAGCATTTTTCTTCGAACTTTACGGATTATGTATGATGTGACCAGTAGCGCGAACGGCATCTTTTCTTCAGCCGCCTTTATTTTCTATAATTCAACGCAGCGTAAACTTCCAGCGGGTTTATATCCGGCATTCAGTTACATCGTAGCTCCGCCAGCATGATGGTTCTCATCTTAGCTAGTTGTCTCGTACTTCCCGGGAATTTAGGAGGCACTTGTTTGGACAACAAACACCCTCCCCCTAAATAAAATAAGAAAATGGGGGGAGACTACTTTTATGCCGGGCCATCTGCCATTTCTCTGCCAACTGAGCATGCAGCCCACATTTTAATGACATGCTTGTAATATATCAGACCTGTGATAAAGTTACACGAGGGATACTATAGAAGCCTTCAACATCGAAGAAAACGTCCACAATTGCTTCAGTGTTCCGTCCATCACACTGACGTAAAAGAAAATCTTCGTAGCAATATTGGACAACAGCGAATATAGACGCATGTATCTAGGCAACATTCTAGGTCATACCACTTCTCCTTCAAAGCAACGTTGCTTGACGTTCGTCAAGCTTTATATTTTTCTAATCTAATTCCTTCCAGGCATTGTCTTAATTTACAAGCTCTAGCATGTTTACATCAACACCTTTGTTTCACCTGTACCTGTACATACGATGATCATATATATTATCTTGCCTTTCTTTTTCTCTCTCTCTCTCTTCCTGCCCTCATCCTTCTAGGGCCTTCTTGTCTTCAGTCGACTTCCCTCTAAAGAGTAGCATGGGGGCGCCTAGATGTACGCCGGCAGGATTATCTGCATTTCGTTAAATAGCTTTCTCTCGCTCTGTATCAGCATCTCTTGTGTCTTTTTGTTGTGTAGTTCCGATGTATACCCTTACGAGCATCACTAAAACTTCGGTTCAGCAGTGTGTCGCGTTCCCACCTGCGTGTCTCGCAGCGGCGTTAACTCACCCGCCTGCACTATCCTACAGGGAGGGCCAGACGTCGGCCGAAGAGTGGCACCGACTGTACGGCAAGTGCTCGGGCAACGAGATCTACCACATCCGGCTGGCCGACAGCCGCTTCTTTGGCGAGTACGAGGGAAAGAGCTTCACCTACGCATCCTTCCACTCGCACAGAAAGTAAGCGCGTCTCTTCTCGCTTCCGCTTTGCATGTTTCCCCTGCGCGCGAGAGAGTAGGGCACGTTTTCGCAGTCGTTTGGTATAACATGTGCGCGACCTTCAAACTGTCCGTCTCTGTGCGGCTGGGACGCCTGGCGGAGAGTTTGTTCCTGTTAGACGATTCCGTGCGGACGAATGTGTCTGACGGACGCTTGCGTGCCGGAAGCGAAATGTTGGTTGGGAGCGCGCTTGTGGAGAATTAACATGCAGCTCGCAGCGCGAGCCCGCGATTCTTCTCTCGCACGCAATAGTTGCAGCTTAGGCTGTGCGGTACAGCGCGAAGCGGGAGAGTGGACACAGGAGAAAACCAGAGCAAGCACTTACTGCCAAGTGAAATATTATTGCCTGATGTAAGGTGTTATATGGAAAAAAACAAAGGGAAAACGACATAAGAAATATATGTGTAAACAACAAACAATGAAGATGAAAAAATCAAGAAGAAAAACATTATAAGGATGCCATCACCACTCACTGTTCGCGCTGCCATTGTCTAAGAATCCCATCTCCCTTCGTGATAAGGCAAGAGATGGCTTACTTATGCACAGGCATTCTTCGCGTGCCATGCTATAGCCGATTCAACGATGATGCGCGTTCTATCATCCTTGTGTGTGAACATTACTTTTATTTTTCCAAACACAGAGGTACATCCGCATGCGCTACAATGAAGGGCTAAGAAACCTTCCTTTCCATTCTTAACTTTATTCTCATGTTCACGCCGACGATCGTTCACACACCTGCTTGTCTGACCTACGTAGCATGCGCAGCATTTGAAGTGGATTCTGTACATCCCCCCCCCCCCCCCCTGCACAGAATCCATGTAACGGTTGCGGTGCCTGACTTCACACTGGGCTTTTGTTTCTTGGTAGGGATGCTTTTCCTTTATATCGAACAAAGCTTGTGTGGGGCAGAAAACGTTACAGGTACACCAACCCGCTCACCTACTTTTTAAAGTCGATAGGCGATTTGATGCTTGTATGGAATCACCGCGACCTTACGGTCATTTTAGGTTTTCTTCTTTTTCTACGGATTGCCTCAGCTACTGAGACGAGTAATCCGTCAGGATAGCCCGAGGCTTTTAGGCGTGTAAGTTGTGCTTAAAAACTGCCATTTAGTCTGTGGTGGCAGGACTGGTCTAAAGCGTTAGAGAAGCAGGCCTGAGCAATACCCCTCTTTACTAGTTTATTGTGTGCTGATGGGAAGCGCAGCATTGGTTTGTGCGCACGGGGTTCGTATGTCCAGCGAACATGCTCATTAGAAAACACGAGCTTGAGGTCGAGGAAATGGAGGGAATCATCTTGTGGCATTTCATATGTTAAGATATTCTTCAAGTATACCGACTAGCTGAGATGAAGCGGAAAACAACTCCGAGACACCACACTGTAAAAATACCAAAAAGTCGACCATGTATCTGAAGGTTCTCAGAACCTTAGTTCCTTCTGATAATTGCTGCTAGGCTCTGTCTGATTTTGCCAAATACAGGTCGCTCAAAAAAGGCGTAATACAAGACCCGATGGACACACCTTTGTTCTGAAGCTAGATTTCGTCATCGCATTCCACGTATGTGAATTCAAGGTAAAACTGTACCAGATTGAGGAAATTTCCCGAGCTTAACCCTGCATGCTCGGTTTTGAAAGACAACCTCACCTAACTCTTCAATGCATTCGCTGATGTATTCGAACAACCTATTGTGAGGGAGAGAGTAATAAACGTCCTTAATGTCGATCGAGAATGCGGAAAGCTTACGACATTCATCAAGCTTAAGGAAATCAATCACCTCCTGAGAGTTATTTATCAAAAGCTGCTCTTCTGCAGACAACGACTTCAGATTTTGTTGCAGGAACAACCCCAATTGTTTCTGCCACGCTCCTCTTTCTGAAACGATGACGCGGAAGAGAACATGAGATTTATGAGTTTTTGCTGAAAAGAACATCTCCAAACCCGCCTTCTTGCTTTTCTCGATTCGTTTTTCCAAGGCGTGTAACTCTAAATCCCGGCAAAGTTGCTTCGCCCTAGTCTTTACTTTCGATAAGTTCACACCGGTACATGAGTGAAATACTGAGCTAATTGCTAACCAACTTGCCCAAACCATCACCCTTCTAAGTTTATTACAGCGCTGCTTTTCCCCTTAAATCGTGCGCAACAAAAGACATTGCTTTGACAGGCACCGCATCATAGACAGCGCATTGCAGGAGTGCCTAATCCGTCAGATTCCGATCGTAGCGCCCAAGCACGTGAAAATTTATTGCATTTCTCACTGCCGGCGAGAGCGAATCGCCGATAAAGTTGACATCTGCTATAGCCTGGCCACGCCTTCCGGGAGCTTATAGGCATGGAGGAGGGAAGAACGGTAAGAAAGCGTTGTTGCGTTAATTGACAGGATATATCGCTATACAAGTGGAGCGCCGGTGTATGCTTGCTATCATTTGCACTTATTTTACGACGTGACGCATGTGCGAGGTGCAGGCGTCTGGCGCGCGCAAAGTTTTGTTATCAGACAGTTTTAGTTACACGTACGTAGAGGCTTCACGTACGCAAACGTGAAAAGCCTACGTACCTTACGTGCACGCCATCTGAAACGCGTTTAGCTACACGTACGCGACGCACGCCAAGAGGGACCCCGTAGCTCCATCTGTCGGGAAATGTGAACACGGCGGTAGCCAATTCAATACTGTCGCCGTGTTTCGATGCAAGCCGTCTGCGCGCACGCGGCCCGCTATCGCTTGTTCGTGATCTCGCGGAACTCCCGCGCGAAGCTGCTTACGTGCGCAAGAAACGCACGCAAAGAATTGAATCTCACGTACGTCCGTGAGACGCGCGCGCGCCCGCTACGTTCTACGCATGCGCACTGCTGACACGTAGAAGATCTACGTACGCAAAGCCTCTACGTACGTGTAACTAAAGCTGTCTATCGTCGCGAAGAACGAACAGCACGGCCGTCCGAGTACAAGGCTTAGAAGGCGAACGTCTCGTGTACACTCTAAAACAAAATTACACCCTTTGGGTCGTACCTTGCCACACAACGATAAACGTCATATGTCTTGTCCGCATTTCCTTTCTTTAACGCTGCGAGCCCGGTACTTCCCAGTAACGAACGGCATGCGCGTTTTCAGTATGACATAGCATTCCCGACCGCAAAGTAGCGGGCGCGGTGTTTTCAAGAAAGGAAATGCAAGCAAGGCAGATGACGATTATCGTTGTGTGGCAGATATACACCCCAAAGGGGCGTACCTTTGTCTTAGAGTGTATTACAAAGAATACCTTCTCGGCTAGCTTGAGAAAATTAACGCTTATGTGAGTTAAGGACGAAATTATAGGCGTATAAATTTTATGATAAAAATAGGCACGCATACGTCAAGTGAGGAGATCTGAAGAGCTGCGGAAAACTTCTATTTAGTAAGCTATTTCGCTTACTACTTGCGAAAGCTTACCAGCTATTTAGTAGGCTCTCAAAAGGGGATGAAAAAAAAATATAAGGTAGGCTGTTGTAAACATTATCGCCATGTATGCGCGCGCGCGCGTGCGTGCGTGCGTGTGTGTGTGTGTGTGTGTGTGTGTGTGTGTGTGTGTGTGTGTGTGTGTGTGTGTGTGTGTGTGTGTGTGTGTGTGTGTGTGTGTGTGTGTGCGTGTGTGTGTGTGTGTGTGTGTGTTTCTTTTATTGAAGGCGAGACTAGAGACTAAAGAATTTTTTTTTCTTAAGCAACCGGGGCCCAATTCACAAAGCTTTTTGTTCGTAAGTGCCCTTTACCACTGGCCTGCCGCTTTTGTTAATAATATGTCCAGCATCAGTAGCCTACAATAACTCAACTAAACTCAACTCAACTCAGGATTGATTGGCATCTTCCTTTTTTTAACCGTTATTGCGTGAGAAATGTTTTGTGAATACGAGCCCTGAGCTTGTCTTGGTCTAAAAAAAGCAAGAAACGATGTGCAAGAGTGGCCTTCGACAAGCTCTTGAGCTAAGATTATGCTATGTTTCATAACAAGTCCTGAGCCTTAGTAGACCGTCTTTTCGCCATGACGGTGAGGCTATGTGCTCAGCCACCAAATCCGTATCTGTAGAATATCTCACCGCGCGTAACCGTCGTCATCCGTGGCACAGGAATATTCACAGTGGCGGCTTTCAAAAGCGCAGCTCGGCGTCTCTTCTCACCTTCGCGCGCTCCATTGACCACTGTTGTAATACTTAATCGTTGTTGTCGTTGATGATCGTTCAGGAACGCATTGCCGTTTGATACATATACTGTCGTTTATTCTTCAAGCTAAAGTTATACAAATACGAGCACTTCCTTAGACATCTTAAGATCTCGTCATAGCGGCCGTTACAAAGTGTTTGCGCACCAGCTTCTCCGAACCTTTCTGCCTCCGTCCACTTTCCCAGCTTCTTACAGCCCCGCCTCCCCAGCCGAGGCATACCCCCCGGAAAGCCCAACCAAAGTCGTAAACTTTAGCAGAATCTCGCGGTACGGAGAAGCCGTCGGCGGAGGGAAGCGTCATTCCGTTCTTACGGCAGAGCATCTGGAGTATCTCAATTCACGATACAAACAAAAGAACCAGGCAAACACAATAACACCAGTGAGTACAAATGTCTCAACAACCTCATCGTCTTTCTGCAGGTACGGTGTGGCGCTGGTGGGCGTGCAGACAGACGTGCACGGCCAGTGGCCCGTGCTGCTGAACCCGGGACCGGCCTACATCATGAAAGGATCGGACATCTGCTTTTACATGAACATCACCAAGGAGGAGAACAGCGCCTTCCTGCCCGCCGCCGGCGACGACGCCAAGCCTCAGGACGCTGCTGACAAGGCCGCCGCCGATGCCAAGGCCAGGACAGGTCGGTGTCCGCACACGTTCGCGTTCTAAACATTAGTAAAATGACGGCTCGAAGCTTCGCGATTCGCGTGAGCGCTTATAACTCACTGCGTGATCTCACGCGCGGAGTGGTGGAGGCGAACGTATCGCTCGTCGTATCGATTCGCTGTTGCGTGTATGGCGCGGTGCTATACCGCCCATATACTATATATAGAGAGATCTCACGATATCAACAACTCGCTTTTGGTGCGAGCACGTTCAGGTTTGCATAGATAAGGCTCTATCATCACAGAAAATCAACGCATCGAAATTACCTTCTTTATTACCCGTCATAACGGGTTCACGGCATTACACATTTACGATAATTATGTAAACAGATATGTTTACTGGCGCGTCTTGCCGTCCAATGGCGACTGCAGCTCATCATTATTAACGGCTCCACCCGCCGCCACAAGTAGTTCAGCAGGTACTCGGCTTCTGAACGAACCCGTTTTCTATCGCCACGCGCGCCTACTGTATAGGGACCTGTATCGCCCCACATCGAAGCCTAAGTTGTTGTTGTTTCCCACCTGTTAGCACACGCTCGAGGTAAACGGTTGCAACCGAACAAACCTATACTTTACCACCATCATTGGGATCAAATTGAAGCCCTTGCGGCAATGTCCGCTCGGTACCTAGACGCACTGCCTACTGTGCTACCGCACAATATTCACGCTACGTATTGTTCGCGCTCCACGGAGACCCCAAGAGTTCTCGAGTTTGGGCATGCATGTCGGAGGCCGCAAAATGGCATACTGCAGCGCACGAGCCCGACGCGTTGCAAGCACCGCAAAGCGGTTCTAGAAAATATTGTGGTGTACGCAGTGAAAACTTGCTGCAGGAAATTAGTGAGCGCCAGAGGAAGCGCTGAAGTTTGATTAGCTTTTGTGTACAAAACATGTTGCTAGCAGCCTGGTAGCATAGCTCTTGTGCCATGGCCGCTCCAGACCGCTAGCAAGATCGGTGCCTATTTAATTCTGCCTGGAGCACCTGCAGTGCACGAAATAGAATTTCAGGACCCATGATGAGGGTTTCGCTCGGTCTGTTTCACTAACGGCAGGTAGTAAGGTTACCGAAAGTCGCGGTCTTGCTTCCGTAAAACGGCAGCAAAGGCAGAGTGTTTACGAGTCAAGTATACCGCAGTCAAACCTATCTGACGCCGTATGCGTTTGCGTGATCAGGCGACCAATTCACGAGGCGAAAAATTAAAGGCACCTTGAGCTTCGTGCGCACCGGTATAGCTGCATGGCAGCACCGATGCGCTCGTGCCAGCACTACACATACCCCTTGGTCCATTACCGTTTGTGACACATTTGAAGTGGGCGTCAGAGAAGAATTTCGTGGCCCACGCGTTTACTCGCGGTTGCGGCAAATGCCTGCAATTGTATTTTCTTCCGTCCCTTTCTCTTGCCATACTTCCCACGGCAGAAAGCGGCAAATCGCGGTTCGACTTTCGGAGCCGCAAGCAGCACCTGGAGGTTCCGAAGCCCGAGGAGGCACGCGGTCGGCGACCCAGCATCGCGCCCGTGCCCGACCTAGGCCAGAGCGAAGAGGGCGCGCAGTTCGACAGCGAGGACGATGCTCTGGGCATCGAGGAAGAGAAGTACCTCGAGAACTCCTGGAACACGCCCGCCGAGGAGTCCGAGTGAGTGTCGCCGAGGCGTGGATGATAGCTTTGTACCAGAAAGAAGTTTGCGGATGGTACGGGGGAAAATGTTTGTCGCTCAAAGGCAACGTGCATAAGTAGACCATAGGCGCGTGATTTCGTAAAAACAGTCGTGCAATTGTAAAATGCGCCTTCAAATGTTTTCCGTTAACGGCGTTGTTCTTGTGTACCGGAGGCTTCCTCGCTTCTCGGTCGTTGCAAGCTGTTTGAATATTTTATTCGTGGCAACTGCACAGCACGTGCATTGCCTTCTTTGATTGGCCGGCCACGCGCCAGTCAGAAAACGCAAAACAAGCGTTATGAAAGGTAAGAGAGAGAGAGAGAGAGGAAAGAGAGAACTGTCAAGAGTGCAGTGAATAAGTTTTGGCATCAGTGTTTCTGCAGCACACTTTACCAAATGCAGTTAGTACAAAAGCTGTGTTTTGAGCATGCGCTCGGAGTGAACGTGCAATACTGACTCTTTTTTTGTTTTTCTTTTCTTTGTCAGGATTGTAAAAGGCTTCCCTCCAGTGACTCCGTATATTGGCGTCAGTCCCAAGCTTTGCTACTTACTTAGAGACAAAAAGCCGCTATGCTGCATGCAGCTCGCTCAGGTAAGTGCGGACTTGCTCCACAATTTCAAATCCGTTAATCTTTCTTCGGTGACCCATTCTACACATTCTGCAAAAGTCATCTCCGCTAAGTGGCGTGTAATAAGAGTGACAGAGGATGCTGTATATCGATAGAAAAAGAGAAAGATAACACGTATCACGTGTGTAGATGCAGCATTCAAAGCTTCTTCAAAGCTTCTATGCATTCGCGGTCCCCTTCTGTATGAACTTACTGTGACCAGAAGCTTTTTTGAAGAAAAAAAAGAAAGAAACTTATTTTTCTTTTCCTCATTGAAGCTAGATAAGAGGTTTCACATTGAAGAGTGACTCTCAGCGCCGTCGAAACTCTTTCCTTCTCAACTAATAGCTAGAGTGAAAAGAGCGAGGAAAAGTGAGAGTTAAAGTCACATGTTCTAATAAAACATTAACCCTCAATACCACGTCTATAGCTCACAGGGTGGCTGTGTCATTTGGCGCGATACATTCTTTTCATTCTTTATTCTTTATTTCCCATTGTCCTGAATGGATGAGGTCGAGGTAAAAGCTGCATGCAAGTAGCTGGAGGAGCCCTAGACTCCCACACCAGCAGCAATAGTGAGAGGCATACTCCCACGGTTACATAATTCTGGAGCACTTTCACAAGGTTACAGACTACTATGGATTACAATATGCGGAAAACAGAATTGTATCTAATAATAATAATAATAATAATAATAATAATAATAATAATAATAAATGCTTTATTTGTCGTAAAAGCACCAGATACAAAGCGGGTCAGCCCAAGCCAATGAGGCTTGTCGAGCTGTACCCGGCAGTCAGTTTCAGGGATGCAATAAACTACAGGAGTGAGGAAAAAAAAGAAAAGGAAGACAGCACACACACACACACACACAAAAAAAAAAAGACAAGGCAGTAAATTGGGGTCCAATGCTACATGCATAAATACTGAAAACAAACAGACATCAAACAATGTCAGATGAGTTTTCCCTTAAATACAATTACAGAGCACGTTTCGATGAAATGGAAAAAGTTTCCGTGGCCAAGGAATTAAATGTATCGGGAACATAATAATTTCGCACAAAACGTCCAAATCGCCTATAACATCGGGGTGTACAAAACCTGGGATGACGCCTGAGTGGTCCTGTGGGCACAAAAGGAAACAGAAAATCACTATTCCAGAGGTGACGGCAAATAACAGTATGAAAAAATAATGCATCAAAGGAAGGCAACTGTAAAGCAGAAAACAAGCTAGTACCACCTGGAATGTTAACATTATAGGCCACATTTCGTAGCAGTGGTTTTAATATACAGTTTATTTTTGAACGCCATGTGAAAGAACAATGATAAAATACTGTCATACCGTATCTCAGGGTACTGTAACCAAGGGCATGAATGATTATCTTGCGCACAGAAAAAGGGAGGATGAAGCGGCTATTGTAAATAGTACATGATAACGCCCAGAGTTTATTACAGAGAATGGATAGGTGAATATTCCATGTGATATCGGATTCGAAGATAATTCCCATGTACTTTACATTCGGCGATGGTAGAAGAGGAGAGCATTGACAATTGATACATCGTGAACCATGAAGGAAGATTGGGATAGTGAGACCAATTCGTCTATGTGTATTCTGGAAATAAAGCAGATTTGTTTTTTGTTTGGTAATAGTGATCGAGTTTATGGAAAACCAGTCCATGACAGATACAATGTCACTTTGTAGCATTGCAACCGATTAAGTGAAAACAGGGTGTGTGGCAAAAAGAACAGTGTGATCGGCGTGTTGAAACATTTGACATCTTTAGACAGATCATTTACATAAACGTTAAATAGTAGTGGAGATAACATGGATCCCTGTGAGACACCAGATTTTAAGAAAACCTTCGAACTAATGTGATCCCCTATCTTGAATACCTGTGAACAATTAAAAAATAGTTAGTTAATAATTTGTTAAAAGGCCCCCGAAATCCCAAGAGATCTAGTTTGCACAAAAGTAATGTGTACACTGCGGAGTCAAAAGCTTTGCTTGCATCCAGGAAAAGAGCCGTTACTACCTCGTTGTTATTGAAAGCAGAGAAGATTAAATCAGCTAATTGTTGAAAGAGTACTACAGTCCCCTTCCCAGGAACGAAGACAAATTGAGAAGTTGACAATAAATTGTATTTTTGCTGAAAGCCAGTCATCACTCTGGATAAGGGTTTTTCCAGAATTTGACTAATTGCGCGTAAAATTGAAATCGGCCTGTAGTGGCCAACTTGTTTAAAAGAGCCGTTTTTTGTGTAATGGTTTAACAACTGCAATGTTTAGCTCATCTGGAAGAAAACCGAGTTCAATATAACCGTTCAGCAAAAATAAAAGTATATGTTCTAGAACGGGAAAGTTACGTTGCAGCTCGTACATAGATATGCAATCTAAACCAGGTGCCTTCTTTTGTTTAAAACTGCATAATATGCTGCGCAGATCGTAAGCAGTGATGAAAGGAAGAAATGGAGAGGACTCTGAACTGATAATATTATCGGAATCATGAGTGTGAGCTGGCTGAGTAATCGAGGATGCTTTAGTGAAGTGAATATTGAAATCAGTAACGGCAGATTCCAAATTATCGAAATGTTTGCCGAAAACGTCGGCTCATTGGCCTAGATGGAGACCGAATATTTGATTATACGTCGAACACACTTTTCGAGAGTTCTGCCTATTTTCGTAAAATGACTTGCTGTAATATGAGCGCTTCTCAGATCGAAGTAACGCAGTTACCCTATTTCTATTAACTTTTTATAAGTTGCTCAGAGCGTTGTTGTTAGGCAAGTTCTTACATTTTCGCCCAAAGTTTGTTTATCTTTCTCTTTTATCGCCTTAAGAATCCCCGGTGTAAGCCAAGGCAAGTTAATACTGTGTTTGTTTAACTTTTATGTTTTTTCGTGCCCTGTATTTAAATGTGTCAAGAACAGTAACAAATTTGGTGTAAACATTTTGTACGGTTGTCCGTTCCATAAGTGTATTCCAGTCAAAATCATTAACCGAACTATCGAATTTGGCTATGTCGAGGATTGATGCCTGAAAGTGTTCGGATGATACATTTTTAAGCACGGGCAAATATATATGGCAGCCCACAAAATAGTAGTCAGCCAGTTTGTGCTTGATTGCAGCCGAATCAACATGATAAAACGGAGTTCTAACGTTGACCTGACCCGCCGTGGTTGCTCAGTGGCTATGGTGCTGGGCTGCTGAGCACGAGGTCGCGTGATCGAATCCCGGCCACGGCGGCCGCATTTCGATGGGGGCGAAATGCGAAAACACCTGTGTACTTAGATTTAGGTGCGCGTTAATGAACCCCAGGTGGTCGAAATTTCCTGAGTCCTCCACTACGGCGTGCCTCATAATCTGAAAGTGGTTTTGGATAGTAAAACCCCATAACTTAAAAAAAAAAGGTTGATGTGATCGATGCATGACGTCATAAGCTTGGTTCCAAGGTATTCTTCTCTTTTGCAGGAACAGACAGTCGGAAGAACCCCCGATTTAGCTAATACATTTAAATAATCGCAAACAATCGGGCACGACAGAGATAAAGTGTTTATGTTAACATCGCCTGCCAAACCAAAGAGTGAGATTGAAGGCAAAGACAGTAAAAACGAATCCAGTTCATTTACAAAAACGTTTGCATTCTCGAAGGGTGGTCTATAAATTCCAAGTAGGGTTATATCTGTATCTCGCAAGGAAATATGCAATGCCAGGCATTCGGCTGAGGTGAACCTTGATAGCACAGATGACGTCACATATCGTTCATGTACGAAAGCCATGACACCACCACCCCTTCTGACGCGTCACGTTAGGGCAAAACTAGAATAATTCGGTGGTTTGAAAGAAGAAATGAGCTCTTCATGAATGTTAATTTTGGTTAGTACAAACACATCAACGATAGCATCGGTATTTTGTGTGATGCCATGGAATTCATTCCAATGCCTACGGATGCTGCGGATGTTAACGTGTAAAACCGTGAAGGACCGTCTCCCTTGACTTGGTAAACTGATGAAGCCGTTCAAGCTCTCAATATTATTAAATGCATTGTTCATTTTGTGGAATTAGTTAAGCTCAATGGAATTGTTCATTTTTAAACAAGCTTATCGAGTTCAGAATGCTCCGATATGCGGACAAGAGACGATCCCTCAGATTTCTTGGCGAAAATTTTGCCGTGCTTAGCCCAGATGAACTTGTAGAGTTTTTCTTTTCCTTTTTGGCGAGCTGCCCACAACAGTGCTCGGTTATGTGTGGTCAAGTTATCTGCAAAATAAAGTTGAGGGATCACGTCCTGTTCCGCCAGTGCCCTTAAATTGCCCATACAGCTCCACCACGATTTTTTCAGCGCAACAGAAGTGAATCTAACGAGCAGAACTGGCGGGCGATCTTGGTTGGCTGGAAGGCAATGGATAGCCTCGATGTCAGATTCCGTGTATTTTCCCTCCAACTTTTGTGCCAATTCAGAGATGATAGGCAGAAGCTTTTCACCTTTCTGGTGCGGCAGACCATAAATTTCCAAGTTCGGCTTTCTGCTGTAGTGTTCGACGTCATTTAATTCTTTGCGAAGGCTCGCCAGTTCTTCTGATTGATCTGCTGCAGTGGATTTTAAGGCATGAACTTCTTTTGCATTGTTCCACTGCGGTTTGTCGCGCAGCAGCAGTAGCGATGACCTAATGATACTTTTTGAAAGAAAGTTAATTGATCCTTGAACGGAATCAACCGATTGTTGAAGAACTACTACAGTCGATTTGAGTTGCAAAAGCTCATCAACTTTGAGTACAAATGAGCTGATAGCGTCCTTTAACGGCAGAAGAATTTCAATTTTAGTGGCCAGCTCTCAGAGCGAATGGCAGTTTTGCGCCGCATCACCCTTGGCTGGCGTGCGATTTTGGGAACGACACTCCCGGCAGACCCATGTCTCACGCTTGGCAGCTCCCTTGCCTGACATGGCATTTTCAGCTACACCAGCACAGTTCTTGCCAAAATGAAATCCAACATCACATTCTGTGCAGATCAAAAATTTCCATTCAGCAGGCAACACTTTCATACATTTCGCGCAATGGGACTCAGACGTCATGATTCACGCACAGGACAAACGCAATGCAGCAAAAGTGCAGTCTGTGGCAAGCAAAAACAATGGTTAACAATGAAAATTGCAATTTGGCGCTTCACCTGCAGCAAAAGTGACGATTAAATCGGGCCACATTCCCGCCACCGACTGCAAACTTCGAGATGATATGTCGCTTCAACATCAAACAATTCAGAAATAGGTCAAATAATGTCGTCAAATAATAATAATAAATAAGATTAATGCAGCATTAAAATTTGTTAGCGAGTGGTGGAACATACCGACTAGGGGTGGCGGTTCGTGAGCAACTTGAATTCTGACGGAGTTAGGTTCCGAATTTTTATTCCTCTATCGCAGAAACTATTCAGAAGTTTTGGTAGGCGATACTGAAGCACCTGATCGCCATAATTAGTTCGGGACAGGGGAACTTTACACATTCCTGTGTGACGGGTAAGTCGCGCAGGTTGACACTGTTCTCTAGAAAACTTGCTATTTCAGCGAATGTCTTGCAATGTCTGCGATGACTGAGATAAAATTCCTTTAATAGCCTTTGGGTATATTTGTCTAACTTTAGTAAGATTTTGGTAAGATACTGTATAAGGTAAGTTTTCAAAAATACGCAAGATTATTTTTTTTTACAGTACTAACAGTTTGTTCATGTTCAATTCAGTTCTTGAACCCGATTTGAAATGACAGTACTGTATATGGGAGGCGAATAATGCACTGTATATTAAGACTTTACTGACGGAGGAAAACTATATCTATTTCGACTTAATAGGTCTACAGTACGGCTAACTTTCTGAATGATGAACTTGGTCATACGATAATAGATATGGCAAAAGAATGAACACCAAAAATCTTAAGAGTGCTAACTATTTCAATCTGTGCTGAATTGAATGTTACGTTCAGGTTTGATGGAATACGTGTGCCTTTAGTGTGGAACATAACGGATTCTGTTTTGGTGACATTAACTTTAAGGAAGTTCTGTGCTCAGCTTTCGAAGAAATACATTTGCTTGTCGAATTAACATGCTGGGACAGGAGGAGGATATAAATATGCTAATCTCGTCTGCCTACGTTATGAGCTTTGCCTCTTCATGGATATATGCAACATCATTCACGTAGAGGTTGAAGAGCAACGGGCTGAGTATTCTTTCTGGAGGGACGCCTGAAACTATTTATTTATTGACACAAACTTGGGGGGGGGGGGTTGTCTTTTTGTGAAGTAGGACTTGAAAATTTATAGTGCGAGGCCTCTTATACCGTACCTTTAAGTTTTTTGAAATAATATTTGGTGATTAATAAAATCGGAAGCCTGGGTAAAGTCTACAAATATGTCAATGGCCAGAAGTTTGAGTTCAAAGTTGCGGACGATTAATTATATTTGGTCAAAAAGTCAAAACTCCGGTGACAGAGTTCTTTTTTAAATCATACTGAGCCCTTGAGAGGAGTTGGTATTTCGAAACAAAAGAGGACAACTGCTTTGTAAGAAGTTTTTCTAAACATTTGGAAAATATTGGGAGACATCAGCAAGTGCTTGCATTCTCGTTATCATGTACTCCATTTCTACCTACTGCCGCGCAGCAATGCGACCACTGCGAATTCCACAACGCGAAGCAGTACAACTGGCCCAACCGATGCGTTATCCTGGCGGCCGACTTCGCCAGCAAAGGCATCTACAACTTTATCGTGCCCCTTCGGGCACACTTCCACAGCCCCAACAGCCTCAGACCCATCGTGCTACTCCTAGAGAAGAAGTAAGGAGATGGTTTTCGTTCCTATCTCTTTTCTTCGTTGCTTTAGAGGCGAAAATTTGTCAGTGTCCGCATCACATCTCACCATCAGTTAGCAAAGAGCCGTCAGATGGCATTGTGCACGAACCAGAAGCGGTGCAGAAGCCACTGAACATATTCTGTTGGGATGTCAAAGTATCCATCCAGCGATAAATGTGCAAGTAGCGTACACTTTACCGAGGCACCATCGGTTTTAAGGACAGTAGGGGAAACACAAATGAAACTGGGACTGTGAAGACAAGTAAAAGTACCACTGGAACCTCACTGGCGCAAAGGAAGTAACAATACGCAATATAGTGAGCCTTCTAGCAGTGAATATTGTAGCTTCGAGTATGAAAATATTTAAAGACTTAAATGCGGCAGAAAGTTTTAAAGAGCGCGAACTTGGTGGGGGGCCTGTGCGACCACCCCGTTTCGAGGGGAATGCTCATTATCATCATCATATGTATAGCTGCCGCGCAGTTCACGTTTGGTCTAGCTTAAATAACTATGAGTGAAGCAAACTCTCGTATACGCACGAATCGTAGCCTGCAGATGTGCAGAATATTTTTTTTATTTGTAAGCACAGGCATCCAGACGAAAAAATTGTGAAATAGTTTTCCGTGCACAAGTCACTGACACATCAAGAGAATAAGAAAGGAAGATATGTTAACCAAAGTAACTTTCTGTTCTGACACATCAAGAATTATACTTTCAGTAAAGTACAATTAGAGAAACTACTGCCAGCAGCGCTTGCTTTAGGTATACCGGGTGTTTCAGCGAACATTTTCAAAACTTTTTAAATATAGCCTGTGGCAGATAGCACAATTCTAGCCCATGAGCTGGTCTGCTCGAAGTGGCGGACATCACTTCCATAAAAAATTGAAATGCATAATCAACTAATTAAGAAGGTATGACTAATAAGCATTTAATTAGTTACCTTCTGGTACATATTGCAATTCACAAATTCTAGACGGGGAGTTCGCAAGGCGGATCCACTTGGAACGAATTCTCAGGATGACACCAGTTCCGAGATAATAATTCCCGAACTTCACGGCGAAATGCATTGGCGTTCCAGTTACTTTTGTGTTTCAATGCATAAAACGACGATTTGTTAAGAAAGTAAGTGGAACCACAATGCATTTTTACCGCAAGTTTTTATTTATTTATTTATTTATTTATTTATTTATTTATTTATTTATTTATTTATTTATTTTTGTACGTACAGATCCCCCATACGGTTATTGGAGTACGGGAGGCGCACAAAGGAATAAGCGAAAGCACTGGGATCACAAGTAAGGTCGACAGGACCCAGCATCACTGCAGCTAAATACATCAACAAATACCTAAATGATGTATGAAAAAAAAAGTTTAATATGTGGATAACAGGTACATCGCAGACATCACTCAAATTAGTACAGTAGACAATGGTATATGATGAGATGGTACAGTGCACAATTACGCGTCACTTTGTCCTCGTAAAAACAATTTGAGCGCGGCCAAGAAGTCATTGTCATTTAACATAACTATTGCGTTTGGTAGGCTGTTCCATTCGGATATCGTGTGTGGAAAAAAAAAAAGCTGATTTAAATACAGATGTCCCACAGGAAATTTCGCGTATTTTACGGCTATGGTCTTCAGGAAATATACGTGGGAGGTTCTAGGTAAGGCCCGTGGTCAATGCCACTTTTTTTGTTCATAATGTCGTTTAAGAGATTTATTCGGAAAGACGCACGACGAAGCTGCAGGGAGTCCCAGCCTAGCTGCTTTTTTAACGCGCTGACACTGCTGTGATGGTTATATGACTTTAAGATAAAACGCGCCGCATGGTTTTGTATCGCTTCAAGTTTCTTTATTAGCATTTTAGTGGGTGGATCCCACACTGTTGAGGCGTACTCTAATATTGAGCGTACGTTGGAGATATACAGAATTTCTTTCACGCCACTGGGCACATTGCAAAAATTTATTTCAATAAAGTTTAAAACGCGACCAGCCTTCAAAGCTATATATTCGACATGCTTGTTCCAGGTTAGATTATAGGAGAAATAAACACCGAAGTATTTAACATGCTTATATGTGGCTATTTGATCGTTATGTAAGAACAAGCTACTGAGTATTTTTACCTTTTTTCTACTACAAATATTGTGGTAGCATTTTCTTACGATTTAGAGTCATATTCCATTTGCTGCACCATGCAATAATCCGATTGAGGTCCATTTGTAAAACAGCTGTATCGTCCTCGTTTTCTATATCTCGATACAGTACGCAATCATCTGCATATAGACGAATTTTTGATGTCACGCCTGAGCCAATATCATTTATAAAGATTAAAAACAAAACTGGGCCGAGGTCCGATCCCTGCGGCACGCCGGATGTTACCGTTACGGAGTGTGATTGTGTGCCGTTGATGACGACTTTTTGAGTGCGGTCATGAAGGTAGTCTTTTATCCAGTGTAAGATGTTACTCTATAAACCTAGGCAAGAAAGCTTAAACAACAGCAATGAATGTGATACCGTGTCAAACTCTTTTTGAAAGTCCAGCAATAGGCAATCAACTTGTTTACCATTGTCGAAAGATAAGAAAATATCATGTGAAAATTCAACAAGTTGGGCCACACATGACAAGCCAGCTCTGAAGCCATGCTGATAACATGCTGATAAAGTTTTACGGCGCATATTTCGTAAATGGCGTCATCTACACAATTATTTCCGAGTGAATATGCCTTGCAGTGTCACCCGCTAAAATGTGTGAATTGAATATGTGCCGTAAGGCAATTAGTTAAAACTTAATTCTTGAATTTTTGTTCATTAGTCGATTATGCATTTCAACTTTTTGTGCAAGTAATGTTCGCCTCTTCGAGTAGACCAGCTCATGGACTAGAATTGTGCTATCTGCCACAGGCAACCTTAAAAAATTTTTGAAAGTGTTCGCTGAAACACCCCGTGTTTACTCTCTTGGCATCTCTTTCGCGATCAAGGATGACATAGTGTGCAGGGCTTGCATTTGGCTTGAAAGTCCGGTAGCCATTACCCTTCACGAAGTGATTCATAGCTTTTATCGTGAAAGCGAACCGTTTGTTACGTTAGGTCATCATTTTAATTTTTTTTTTCATAAGCTGCCATGAGCAGCATGATTTTGCAAGCTTACTCGTCACGACCATATAGTTTACTGTCATTGATAACTGCTTCTGTTCTGTTTATTTTTCAGACCTCACGCGGCGTTCCTAGATGCGATTTCATGTTTCCCATTGGTGTACTGGATGCAGGGTTCTATAGACGAGTGAGTCATCTTTTCACTAATTTATCGGTGTCCGTGCCTGACCAAACGCATAAGCTTCAACAAAGCTGTCTAGAACGCTGGGTATATGTGCGCTCTAGAATATTCTCGCATCCTCTGGCTCAATATATCTCACTCCTGAGCATGGGGGGCTAAATGTCCAGGTCACCACTACTTGTGCTTCTTATGCATCAAGGATGGCCGCTGTAGTGGACAACTGACAGTCCACTACTGTATGTGTAGCAGACTGTCAGTGTATTAGTGTCAGTGCATCAGTGTCAATGTGTAGACTCACTGGTCAACAAGGAGCTGCGTAAAGCATTACACACGAGCCGCGGCTCGTAATGTCCTGCTTATCTGTCAGCGCGAAGTCCAGAACAGGCTGTCTTTAACCAATGTCTTCTGCCAGATAGCGAAGCTGTAGCTCTGATAGCACAACTTCGGTGCGCTAGTCAGGTGCAATGGTGTCAGTGTACGGCCACATTACTCACCTAACCGACATTCACGGCTACTGGTACCACCTACATTGCAGCCTGGACGACCTGCTTCGGGCAGGTATCAACCTAGCTGACAGCGTGGTAGTAGTGAACAAGGAGTCGTCCAATTCAGCCGAAGAAGACTACCTGGCAGACTGCAACACCATCGTGGCAGTGCAAACGATGTTCAAGTAAGGCTGTACAGGTTATCTCGCGCGACAAGTGATGCTGAAATAATGTGGTCGCTGTGGCTTTTATTGCAGCGCGGCAGCATGAGCAGACGTAGTTATCTTCCCCATATGGAGAAAGAAAGACGCGCCTGTGTGGATGCCATGGCAAAAAAGAAAAGAGGGGGGACAAATGACGCCATTCAGTTCTGTTATGCCTGTGCCTTCAGCACGATATGACGTTGGGTTAGTTGATCCATAACGTCTAATGTGATCTGCGCGAACAGCGACACGCACAAGAGGAATAGAAGACGGAACTTGCTTTGCGCTAACCATTTATTCGTGTCCTTTTTTTTTTTGCATTACCCATTTTAAATACTTGTGCACCATGCGCAAAGCAAATCGCCCCGCATCCGAGTAGCGTAAATTTGGGGAATGCTTTGGGCGGTATTACATAAAACTTATTGAAAGAGCCGGTTTTGTCAATCTAGCTGAAATTAGCTGCACGGAAACCGCGCTGCTGTAGTCGCCAACGACAACTTTCTCCTGAAGTCTTAGGTGTCAGCCTTGTCCACCGAGTATGTCTTTCTTTCTTTCTTTCTTTCTGTCTTCCTTTCTTTCTTTCTTTCTTTCTTTCTTTCTTTCTTTCTTTCTTTCTTTCTTTCTTTCTTTCTTTCTTTCTTTCTTTGCTACATTCTCGAAATGCTGTAAAATTCATACCGCTTTCACCTACTGTTTGTCGTTTCTTCGAGCTGTACAACTGGACATGTGGGCCTGTTTTCATAAAGCATTTCGTACTATGAAGTTGTTAGGACATGAGCCTGTCAACCATGATAGCGAACATGTTATTGGTAAAGCTGAACAGGGCACTAACAAAATGTTGTTACAAAAGAAATACTTCGTGAATTCGATTCATGCCTTTCTTCCTGAACCGAGCCCGGTCCACTTATTAGAATTCCATCGGGGGCCAAACACGGAACCATTCACCACCGCTCGGAGCGCGTGATCATATGAACACGCGCTCCGAGCAGTAGTGAATGGTTCCGTACTTGACCCCCGATGGAATTCTCACAAGTCATTGCAGCTGTACTGTCACACCCACTGTTGTCTACGTTCTGCACTATCACGCTACAGCATAAAGTACAGTAATGAGGCTCGAATTAAGGTAAAGAAAAGGAGACGAAATACCATGTTTTTAGCGTACCCATTAAGCTAACCATGTTTATAGGCTGACAGTGTGAAAACTACATGCTCAACTTAAATTACTTCATTTATTTACTTCTTCATTTACTTAAGTTACTTCATGTTCGTTTGGCATAACTCTAAACAATACAAGTAAGTACAAGTGATTTCCCCTTTGTTATCCTTGGTGTCCTTGTTTGTTCGCTTCTTATGATCTAAACAATTGGTTATTTCTATTCCTTCCCACTCAGGACTGCCAATATATCCATCGAGTAAATTCTGAACAGGGTATAACTTGCGAGAACGTCTCCTGTTCTCAAGCCCGTTTGTCACTCTTACTTCCCAAACTAACATTGTTGCAGCAGTTGAAGCTGCCAGCAAACTTTTTTTCGGTAAGAACGAAGTGTCGTCAATGGTATTATTTATTTATTTATTTATTTATTTATTTATTTATTTATTTATTTATTTATTTATTTATTTATGTCAGAGCCCTAATCCAACCACGACGGTTTCATGCTCGCCCGACGACATAAGCAGTTACGTCACTCGCGGGCGTCTGCTAAAGACGTGACAGTTGCGCTCTTTGGCCGTTCAGTTTCGGTCTTTCGGATGCAATTGACAGGAATTCATTACGCTTCAGAAATTCAGAGTTAGCTTTTTACGTGTCCGGAGCTAATTATCAACTCCTAGACTGACTGGCCTCAAGTTTTACATTAGGATCAATCGTCTGACTCTTTCAGTTTAAATGCCAGTAGTGTAATATTCCTAATTACCCATCTAAATAAAAAATTGGGGTAATATTAAAATGTATGCCCCAGTGGTAAAAACCATCCAGCGGAAATCGCGTCGTTATCGTATCTTCCCTATTTTGTGTTATTTTGTTTTAATTTCGAAAAAAAGAATTTTCGCACAGGCTGTATTGCTAAACAATATACACATGTAAAATTCACATATATAGCGTTTGGTATTATACAAACCAGTCTAACCCAATACAGCATTACAAAGAAACTCTCAAAGCGAGTCCTACTTCTCTTCTAATCCGTTATTTTTCTGTCCCTCTCGACTTTCTTTCTCCTCTCGCATACTTTGTGGCAGATTCTTCCCGAGCGTGCGCATCATCACCGAGCTGAGTCAGAGCAGCAACATGCGCTTCATGCAGTTTCGGGCGTTCGACACGTACGCGCTTCACCTTTCCAAGATGGAGAAGGTGAGCCTGCTCAACCAGGTAATGTGGCAGGCTCCTATGCTTATGTCCATGGCGCCTTCCATTCGGACACGGGACGCCTGCCGCTTGTCTTTGCCAACGCTCGCTTTGTTCCGGCTTGGCGCTTAAAGCTAACTTAACGCTATAACTGACCAACGCAAGCCCTTTTCTTTCTACTAACAACAGACACCTGAATAGAAAAGATTGCGTTCAGCGAAGGTCGCGTCCCGTATATTAAAAAATTTTGAAAGAAAAATAAAATATTTGTCAGCAATGTACATGGCCAATCAATGTACTTTGCGCACCATAAATGAATGAATTCCATTGACAAAAAAAGAAATCATATGTTCTACAGCGTTATTATTGATTAATCTCAAATGTTCGTATGCATCCTATACAAAACGCGTATGATCGTAAGCGATTGTTGGATATGCGGTTTATGAGGCATACGAGCCATCACTAAAGGGCATGAATGAACGGATCGAGTTCGGGTATAAAAATATTCGTGATTAACCAAAGTACAGTATGGTTGTTTATTCCTGATTGGTCGGTCGTGAACCGGTTGGTTACGCGTGTTCAGACATCCGCGCTGATTCGGCCCCTGATTACTCGACGCCGGCTACCACAATTCTGCGCAGAGTGCAACTTCTTTTCCTTTAGAATACGTTTAGTGTACTGAAAAAACTAAAACAAACGGTTTGTGTTACCAGCAGCAGGGAGAAATGCCAAACACTCGGAGTAACGAGCCCGCCATATTCAGTACTTTCCAAACCACCGACGTGGGCTGCAGGGCTGGAAACCAACTGTGCTAAAATTTTCTGTTTCTGTTCAGGTGTCACGAAAGCACGAATGAGTTCAGACCTAATCTGGTTAATCTCGCAAGCGCCGCCTAACGCGTTCCCTTTGATGCCAATGGAAGGTGCCAAGTGCTGCTGCATGCTTCGCACTTTAGTTGCACAAGCATGCGCGCCGCATTTGTGTAATATTCCAGTGCACGCGTGTAACCATGCACTTCAGGAGCGGCTGACGGTGCAACAATCTTATTTAGTTTGCAGAGAATTTTCGCTTATGTAGCACATCTGGCTGGCAGCTAACGCAGTGGCTACACCGTGGCTAAACGGTTATGGTCTCGTTAGCGCCCCTCCTGCTTGCAGTGTATCATTTTCAATTATAACTTTTCTTTCTAGGCGCCGGCGCTCGCTGAGCATTCTTACCTTTTCTTTTTTTTCAACGAGGGAGACTGGAGATGACACACTGCTCTTTATCATTTGTTTAACTGCTTCTTGGATGCTACTGATGCCATGGGAGCCTGCTCCATCTCTTTCTTGTACTTTACATCTTATTCTCAGGCCTTCTCGGCCAAAGCGAATTACTTTTCTACGTCGGATTGCTGCTACTACCACTTTCGGCTCATTTTTTTAGCATTTCGGCTTAACTCGGCGCAAACCAACGGCGTCAGTCACCGTGACAAAAAACTGCCAGCCATGCAAGTATAAGACGTTTTTTTATTTAGTCCCTTATAGACAATGATGTACTTCGCAGTATTTATATCTAGACGTTTCGTAGTGTAATTAGCTCGCGCTAATTAAACTCTGTTTCTTTTTCTGGCTTAAAGTTTCCATATTTTCGACTTTTTGTAGAGACCATCAGATTTATCGAATCAATTTCACTCTTCCGTCTGCGTACGTATGCAAGAAAACAAAGTAGAAGAGTAACGCAACTTTATTTGTTTCGCCTGCGCAATGCAGTATCACTCGGTAATAGAGTATTGTGTGGCAAACGATTAGGTTACGTTAAGTTAGCTGTGCATTCTTATAAAAGTCTACAATGATTGCTACCCCTATATACACTTGCTAGTGTTCGTGCCGCACGCTTTTTTGCACGTAATACCTATACTCGGTGGTGTTCACATACCCTTGCCAACATGTTATCTTTCGCTCGTCTCTTTTTTTCTTCCCCTCTTCTTACCACGCAGCGAGAAAGGGACCGTGGCTCACACATTTCTTACATGTTTCGGCTTCCCTTTGCCGCTGGCAATGTGTTCAGCGCGAGCATGCTGGACACCCTCTTGTATCAGGTAAGTCAGTGAGGACGGCAGGGCTTCTTAAGTAGCTATCGTTAAATGGGGTCGCACAGGAAAGACCGGAAGCAGTAGACCTCGAGCGACTTCATTTGACCTTATATGGAAAAATATAAATTTGTTTCAAACAAGGAATAAGTTCAAAGCAAAACAGAATGACAGTTTGGCAAGTTGAAACACTAGCACATTATATAGGCGAACAATGTGTAATATCGTTCCTAGTATTTCGAGCACATGTCCGCGCTAATAAGAAAAGGAGTATTTCCCTGCATCGAAAGGTATTCGTTCAATTTCAATGTGAGTGTGCCTTTCATGCATGCAAGCGTTGGTTTCAATAAAATCAGTCGACCTACAGCGCCAAATTTTTTAAAATTAAATTCTGGAACTTTACGCGCCGAACATACGATGTCATTATGAGATGCGCCGTACTGGGGGACTTCAGAATGATTTTGACCACCTGGAGTTATTTCACAGGCACCTAAATCTAAGTAAACAAGTGTTTTTGCATTCCACCCATATTGAAATGCGGCCGCCACTGCCGGGATTCCACGAACCCGCGACCTCAGTAGCGCAACACCCCATAGCCACTAAGCTACCGCGGCAGGTCCTCCAGCGCCGTATCTGGGCAGTTCGTGTTTGTCTTAGTCTTCCTTAGCGCTGTGACCACGTTTGATAATGCAGAACTGTACGTGTCTTTAGGCTCACGGTAATCGAATTATTGAGTTTTATTCGAGTGCATCACAGTAGTGCGGCATAAATTTAATTATTGCGCAATTTTAGGGAACGATTAGAATGGAGTCTAATAAGATTTTTTTTCGTTAACACGTTCAACTGCAACACGGGACGTTCTTTATATTAAATTATGAAATCCTGTAATAACTGGCGTCGCAAGAGCCCGCTGTAGCAGCATCTTCAACAATAAACCCACAGCTGACAGAGTAAATCAGATTTTTTTTTTAGAAGATACGAAGAATAAGGTAATTGACACAACTGTATAGATACGCATGGCACAACGTAACGTGAACAAAAAGGCATGACTGGTCAGGCTCTACGAAGGCAAATGAAGCACGCTGTATGAATGCAGCTTCTGAATAAAGAAACATCTTGCAATATTATGGAAAGCAAAGCTAGTTTACAAATAATTTGTGCAAGGGCTTTGGGTCTGCGTAACGAAATTTTATGACGTAGAGCGAATCACTGCCCGAGTGTGATTCGTACATTTTTGTACACGACCTTCACACCCTCGAATAACTTTTGAAGGTCGGTATCTTTGCCTTTTCTTTAAAACTTTGCTCAGACCTCCGTGGCTGCTTAGTGGCTTTGGCGTTGCGCTGCTAACCACGAGGTCGCGGGGTCAAATCCCGGCTGCGGCGGCCGCATTTCGATGGGAGCGAATTGCAAGAACGCCCTTGTACCGTGCATTGGGTGCACCTTATAAAAGCCCATGTAGTTCAAATTAATCCGGATTCCCTACTACGGCGTGCCCCATAATCATATCGTGGTTTTTGCACGTAAAACTAGAGAATTGTTTATACTTTGCTCAGACTCGGAGTTTCCGAACTTCATTGGGAACGCTATCAAATCTAAGCGCGCTCGAAAACTCGTTGCGTGTTATTTACTGGCCAGTTTTTCTGTCTCGAGTATGTTGTTGCATTGAAGTGTGCAAAGTGACTCACACTATATATATTCATATATGAGTACAGAATGCATTTACATGCGTGTACAGGCCACTTTTCAAGTAAAGCATTAACTCAAGTATTTTTTTCTTCTTCTTTTTCTTTAACCTTTTATGCTTTCTAGGCCTTTGTCAAAGACTATGTGATAACATTTGTGCGTTTGCTTCTGGGCGTTGACCAAGCACCGGGATCAGGATTTTTGTCTTCGGTAAGTTGCTTTATTACAGCACTCTGGTTAAGACTGTGAAGTGATTACATTTTTCCAACGCGAACTCGGTAGCTCTACCCACTGATGTGACAGCGCCTTGCTTGCGCAAGGTGCTAAGCAATAAAGAAAAAAAAATTGACCTCGCTGTCGACATGCAGCTTCTTTGGCGCTAGATTGTCTGTTAATAACATTCTTAGCCCGCACGAAGAATATTCAGAAAATATAAAGCTTGTGTCGCAAAGTGATTTTTGTTCAGCATGCAGCGTTGATCCAGTCGGTCTCCAGGTGCCGTACATGTTGAAATCAGTGAATTTTGTATGTGATGCCTATATTTCAATGCCGCACGAGAACAGCAGATTCCATTAAGCGTAAGTGACAAATGAATTCAGCGTGAATGCTATTTGCGAGCTGTCAGATGGATAAATACTGTGGCAAGGCAACTTTATGTCATTTGCCGTTTAGGAATTTCCTGCTGCTCGTTGGGCCATTGAATGCAGATCCTCACTGCAAGTAGTTGTGTAGAGCAGAACAATTAGGGGACGCTACATGAGTCTGTTATGAGGCAGTTATTGTAACTGTGCGTTTTTAGTGAAAGTCGAGGTAACATTAGGGCTGCTCAGATTTTCTGTCTGCATACGAAAAGCTGTAGGCGATATCCTGCTTCGGCCGCTTCATATAAGCATTTTGACAGCAGTTCACAATGACGCTTTTCCACAAGAAATAAAAATTACAGGCGATAGGCCTATTAAGACTGTATTATTAATATTGTTCGCACATTTAAAATGCACATTTTTATTGAAGACTACGACTTTGAAATAGTCTAATAAATCACTGAGCGCACAGTCTGACGTTCTTATTGTCATCCTGGCATTTGATGGCAAAAGAAAATCAGAAAAGAAAGACAGGGAAGACACGTGCCTACTGACTCCAAAGGCAACAGCAATAGTAAGCAATAAGTAGCGCCGTGTCTGTATCTTTCGTGTGCCTCCTTGCGTCCTCGTCTATATGCGCTACAATCATGCAGCAATAATAAAATTAGGGCCGTAGACATTTAATATATTAACTTTTTGCCATGTGGTCCTGATGTTCAGGACGCAGACGTGGGCGGCGTGTGGGCTTTCCTGGAACTTTCAGAGTGGAACAGAGCGTGTTCAGCCTAAACACGATTTCGAGTAACGCATTGTTGCGTCACAAGGTCTATGCGGCCATTTTGAAAATCATTTCCCTGTGGTGTTCAAGACGTGGCACGCTGCGTGTGAGGTCGCATTCCCAATCCCAAAGGTCTTCGGTCTCAAAAACTTTCGTTAGTCATCATGTCGTTCCCTACCGCGTCTAGGTGGCGCCAGCTCTTACGAACCACACTTGCGTGCGAGCTATACGTTGCCGCTTCGGCTGCTGTTCTTTAAGGAAGATGTCTAAACTGTTTGCAAAATATCTGCACGCTACATGCACACAATAACTCGATATTTTTCGGAGTTAATTGGTGCATATCGACAGGTTCATCCAGCATAACGTTACGCGAGGACAACTGAAAGACGTACACGTATACAAGTTCCTTCACCCTACGAACCTCGTAGACATTCCATGGACTCTTCTACTCATTCCTTGGTGGAGTGTCCGACACACCGATCTGCGACTCAAGCAACTGCGAAGAGATGGTGGAGCACGTGTTGTGTTTTTGTACTCTCTATGACAACGAACGCGACGTTCTTCGGAGGATGTTAAACCGATTAGATAACAGACCATTTTCAGAGACTAAGATTCTCGGACCATGGCCCCACGCGTCGCAGGCTTACAAAGCGACGCGGGCACTGCTACGTTTCATTATAGTGCCTAGAATATACTGGCATTATAGTGCCTATATTCTAGGCACTATAGTTTCATGAAAGCGACTGGTCTCAGCGACCAATTATCGGCCCGAGGCTCGAAGTTATGGACATCCACACGTATTCACACCGATAGTACCTTCTTCCCTCGCTCTCCTTTCTTTTCTTCCCTTAAACACTTACTCCTGTGTAGGCCAGCAAACCGGAGGAGCGTCTGGTTGACCTCCCTACCTTTCCTTCCTTCATTTTCATTTTCCTCCTCCTCCTCCTCCGCCTCCTCTGTAGACTCTAGCTGGTCCAAAATATACGGTCATAACTCCGCAGGCTGTCTATATAGATTGGTTTACAGACTGCATATGCAAATGCGTGTGTGATTTTGCATAGAGTGCCAAATTATTATTTTTTGTAAGCAGATTGTTTCCTCACGTGCAAAATGTTCAAGAAAGTAGATTTTTATCAGCTGCACTAAGGCCTGTGGGTACGGCTATTATGCAGAGGCGCCCGTTCTGAGTTCATCTATAGGGTGTTTGCTTTTATGAGGTCCAATATGTTTTTTGAGAAAGCTCCCTGTGGCAGAGAGCACAATTCTAACCCTTGATCTAAATTACTCGATGAGGCGGCCATTAGTTCTACGAGAAATCAAGACGCTTCATTAAATAATTAGCATAATTAAGCTGAATAACTTATTTTACGGCTCATATTTAAATCTACGAATTATAGCCGGTGAGTTCGCAAGGCGTAACCATTTGGAATGCATTCTCAGGACTGCACCAGTTTCGAGATATTAAATTTTCAATGTGTTCGACGACATACATTGGCGTTCTAGTTACTTCTTTAGGGAAACGTTGTTTTATGCACTGAAGCACAGAAGTAACTGGAGCGCCAATGCATTTCGTCGGACATTCACAATACATTGTCTACGCGCCTTCATGCTAGCAGCTTCGTCACGACGTGACATAGAAGTCTGCCAATTTTACTCGAATACCCAATGATGATAGTAATAAGTAGCCAAGAGTCTAACACTGCGGCGTTCGATTCATTGAGTACAGATTGCGTTTGGCAACCTAAATCCTGTGGCCGGAACCTCCTGGACATGGTACATGCCGCCGGCTTACCCGCCCTGTTTTAATCCTCTTTCCCTCTCCTTAGGCCTGCAAGCCCTTCCTATTAGAAATAAACAACAGCAACATTAACTGCGCGCAGAAAGTTTTCTTTTTGTTTACGCGCATAATGTCGCTTATTTTACGATCTTTTCTTATTGCATGGTTCTCTGTACTGTTAATATAGCACATGGCATTGCTGAAGCTGTCAGCGAATGTCAATGACACAATCATAATTCTCTCTCTCTCTCTCTTTCTCACGTTTCACTCCATTCACCTAGATGCGAATTACTAAGGATGACTTGTGGATCAGGACATACGGACGTCTATACCAAAAACTTTGCTCAACCACATGTGAAATTCCCATCGGCATCTACAGGACACAAAGCACAACAAACCCCGAAGGATCCACCGTGAGTACCTACCAGGATGCATTTCTCAGTTCATGAGGCAGCTTACTAGGCATAAGGCGATTATTATTATTATTATTATTATTATTATTATTATTATTATTATTATTATTATTATTATTATTATTATTATTATTGCGCACCAGCACCCAGACCTGAGTGTTGTTCATGAACACATTGATTGATTGATTGATTGATTGATTGATTGATTGATTGATTGATTGATTGATTCTGTTATGTGAAAAGTAGTAGCCGTCAGCATTTCGGGTGACTAAATCTGTTTCTTTCACTATTACTTCAAGGGCGAAAAGAGATGGAGAGGGTGGTGCTTCTCTTTTATTTTTTAAAGTGGTAAATGAGACAAACTAAGAGCGTTGTGAATGAGCATGAATTTGGGGCTTGGCATCTTTCAGTTTGCGAAAATTCGCCGTGCGATTTTAACGCTTCTGACTGTGCTTTGTTCTGCTGCAAAGCCGCTTGTAATTTCAGCATCTACATTTTCGCATTCAGTGAAATACATTTCACTTTCTTCTGTTGCAAGTTCATTTGGACTCCTTTGCTTGTGCTAGTGACTAGTGCCGTTCCTCCCGAAGGAACCTAGTGCGTTCTGCCTCCAAATTTTGGTTGCCACTCTTGTCCTTGTGCCTTCGTGTCGTCTGCATGAAGCGTTTCGGCCGTCATCGGCAGCCGAAGCCTTTATATTCAATATTAGCAACTAGTTTGCTGTGTTCCCTGTCTGCCTTACAGAAAGCCATAGTTTCGGTATGAAGCGATAAATAACTTGGACATAACATCCTTGCCGACGAAGAATCGAAGTGCGCGTAACAGGGGGCGTTCAAGTGGAAAGAATAATGACATATTACTTGACGCAAGTTAGCTCACTTAAAGTTGTAGTGAAGCCCGGTTTTCTAACCGGGCTTCACTACAACTTTATATCCCGGTCTGGCAGACATGCATTAGAAGGCCTGCGTGCAGTGCAAGAGCTGTAGGTCATTAATTTCAACAAGGCGCTGTCGTTAACCCTGAAGTCGATGGGCTCCTGCTTTTTCCTCAAAACGACCGGCAGGTCGATCGAGCAGCGTACAAAATACCTCATATTGCATTGGACTGCGGCCAATCGCAGCTACCTGCGGCTGCAGTTACACTGCCGTTTAATGGTTCGGGTATGAGTGGTGCGCGCAGCTTCTTAGTTACTACAGTTACTTAGTTACTGTATGTTTTCTCATTTTTATCTTAGCGAAAGAAAATTCACTCACAGACAAAAGTTTGACCTCTAAGTTATTGACCGCTTAGTTAATGCAAAAATTGCAATTCCTGCCGTTAGATGCGGAAATACAAGAGGAGAAACCTGCGGAAATCATTATTCTGCCGCGTAGTCCTATGTCTGTTTTTCATCCCACATAAACCAAACACGTTCAATATTCAACTAATAACCTGTACTGGTGCCCTGAATAATCCATCTGGCTGACGTTTCTGCGTCCGTTTTTCGCATGGCTGGTAGCAAGAACAGGTTGGAAATCTGTTCCATGTCGTTTGCATTCACTCTTGAACACGGCGGCCTGTGAAGTCCCTTTATTTGGGATATTGTGCGCTCCCGCAAATGAAAACACGAGAACCAATCGCTTCACTGAGAGGCTACCTTCAGAGCAGCGTGCCTACGTATATGGTGAGCCATCGCTCGCGCGACCATTTATGAATTCAGTGTGCAATTAGTTCATGCCACGAGCCATGCATGTGCGTTGACGATACGCGAAACAAAATTGCCATTTCGCTAAGCAATTATCCTACAAGTTAATTATCCCACAGGAAGACGCCTGAACGACGCTGAACTTTAAATGATATTCATGCGAAGAGGAGATGCTGAGGAGCTGGATGCTTTCCGCGAGCGTGGGCCTAGAGATCCCAGCGTATTGGTGACGCGCATCGGGCAAATCCATCTGCGAGCGTATGTGTGCCGACTCTGCATCGCTCGTGTGCTAACAAATAAACGCGCGTGACGCTCGAAAGCAGCCGGGCCGAAAGCGCGACTCGAGCGAGCAAGCAGCTGGTGCGAACGGCGTTGTGTTGCCAGGGCGAGACAGCGTCCAAAGGGGGCAGCGGCAGCCCGCAGCTGCGCCGCCCTTTCGACCCGCGCACCCCGTACCCGGCCGGTGCGCCAGGCGTTGCGGCGGGGCTGCCGTGCATCTGCCCCGACGAGCTCCATCCGCTGCTGGGAGGCTCGGTGAGACGAAAGCCCTACCTGCCCCAGTATCCTCCGCCCATCCTTGTACACTCGGCCGAGGAGGTGAGCCGCCCCGCGTACACACACACACACCGTGCACCGCCGGACGGCACACAGCGGAGGAATGCGAGCATGTGGCGCACTGCGACGGTGTCGCGCACCGCACCGTTCGCGGGACCGCGAAACCACCGGCACCATGCTCTCGCGGTTCCTCTTCTTCGAAACTTTATCAGCAACCCTGAAACTGTGTGTACCGCTAACGGCAGACTGCTCCAAGAGACCCTCGCATGCTCCTTTGTGTCGTCTCCTTCCTACGATTAGGTCATATGGTTGGACTGTGTAAAAATACGGTCTCTGTCAAGTTGTTCCATTCTAAGGCACACGCTCGCAGGAACTTTTCGACATGTGTTTGAACGTGCGCGCCATTAATGTATTTCTATACGTCTTTCTAAGCACAGGCACGAGGTTAAATGCACACTTCGTAGCTCGATCGCAGCTTTAAGTCAAAGCCTACATGTAGATTTATTGTACTTCGAGGACTTTAATTTGCCCAGTGGAGAAGTTCTGTTGGTTATTTGTTCAGATTCAGACGGGCGCTTGTATTTTAGTTCCTTCCTTGTTGGTCACAGCGAAATCCTTTGCTTTTCGAGGGACCCATTCCTGTACTTATGCACTCAGCCGCCGCTTTTCAGTCTCAAGAGTTGTTAGTATTCGACCCGGTAAACATCCCTGGTGAAGTTTACTGCTACTGCAGAAAGTTGACGATCAAAGTTTTTGCCATCGGTGAGACTTATGTGCAATACAACGTGTCTGAACATATATGACAACACCGAGCAAGTTTCTCCCATGTCGAGCCCGTTCACAGAAGCACAACTAGAGGAATAAAGATGTCACGTGGTCCCGAGTGTGCCGCTCACGTAATGACGGTCATGCTGAATAAGCGGGGTTTCGATGGCTGCCATCGCAGCGCAGTATAGTTCAGGTGTCCGCCTTGGGCGAGAAAGTTACGGTGTCCGCACAGAGTTCCCCTTCTCCTCAGCCTTAACAAGCACTAATACACGTTTTTTTTTTGTTCACGTGATAATAAGTTTGACAATTACCACTAGCACCACCCCGTCACAGCTCGCTCCTGAAGGGCCTGCCCCACTTCCCTCCCCCAGCCTGAGCACTGGACAACGTTTGCCTCTTCAGAGCACTCACATCACGAGCGCCGCCCAAGATGGGAGGAGCAACGGCCGAGTGTCTTGGGAGATGTGTCACAAATAACGACGTGGACAATCGTTCAAACTTCTGCTCGATAATACATTACGACTAAGTAGTAAGGGCGTGTTGTGGTGCGTAAAGCCAAAGCGTAACGCGCTTGACTATAAAGCGATGTCAAGCCAAGTTTAGCTTGCCGTCTTATCACTTTTATGCTTGAAACACACACACACACACACACACACACACACACACACACACACACACACATTGACAAGGTAATGGAGGCCTTCACGCGCAAATATTTGCACATTATTGGACGGACAGACTCCCCGGACTGTTCAGTGTGTGGTACTGTAGAGACTATAGAACGTGTGCTCGTGGTGTGCCCTGAGTATGCGCGCGAAAGACTGATAATGGCAGATACATTGAGACATTTACAAAATGTACCACTGTCGGAGGACCTCTTGCTAGGCGCATGGCCACAGAGTTGGCAGACGACAGAGACAATGCGTGCAGTTTCACGTTTCCTAGGTGACACGGGCCTGGACTCACGCCTGTGATACCAGTTGTGTAATGTGTCCTTCACTTCGTTCCTCCCATTATCATCCCCCATTGTGACCCTTTTTCTTCCCCTCTTCCTCTTCCCTTACGTAGAGTAGCAGGCCAGATGCTCCAATATCCGGCCGACCTCTCTACATTTTCCAATCATTAAAATTGTAGAAGCAGCTTCAACATCGCTGTCGTTCCCGATTATATATATATATATATATATATATATATATATATATATATATATATATATATCATCAGCCTGGTTACGCCCACTGCAGGGCAAAGGCCTCTCCCATACTTCTCCAACTACCCCGGTCATGTACTAATTGTGGCCATGTTGCCCTTGCAAACTTCTTAATCTCATCCGCCCACCTAACTTTCTGCCGCCCTCTGCTACGCTTCCCTTCCCTTGGAATCCAGTCCGTAACCCTTAATGGCCATCGGTTATCTTCCCTCCTCATTACATGTCCTCATTACATGTATATATATATATATATATATATATATATATATATATATATATATATATATATATATATATATATATATATATATATATATAGAAAGAGAGAGAGAAGTACTCAAGCTAGACCACAAGAACGCTGTCGCCACACACTTATCTTTTGCATTGCTTAGTTTTCAGGTCTTCTGTTAGGGCCAGTAATGCAACATACATGTAACGTATATGCATAATACATTACATGTATTATTAAATATACATATAATATGTAATATACACATAAAGTTCACAGTCAAGTGCTTTAGGTAGAGACGAGCGCACACGCAACTACAGCGCCAATTGTGTGGTCTCCACAGCCACTCCTATATAGATATACGTACCTCTGCGACAAAGCAACGAATTTTGTTTACAAAGGACATC
The DNA here is from genome assembly GCF_050947875.1 of Dermacentor variabilis. Lineage (NCBI taxonomy): Eukaryota > Metazoa > Arthropoda > Arachnida > Ixodida > Ixodidae > Dermacentor > Dermacentor variabilis. Next base: position 71,427,638 of record NC_134568.1, read on the forward strand.
CATCGCCCAGGATATTAACATTAGCGCATCAGCATTTATACGATACTCTGATGGCAAGACATGATTTTATTACACTAACTGATTTATTTCTTTAGTTCTGGAATTCAGTGCGCATCTTGCTAAATTTCGACCACTGAAACGAAGCCTGCCTGTCTGAAACATATGTGATCCTCTTTTCTTTTTTTTTTACCCGAGAAGTACACACTTCTTTTTTTCATTAATGAGCCAAGTGATTGCGACGTGAGCCACTAAAGATAAAGGATGGCAAGTTCTAGTAGCGAAATTCGCAAAGTAGGAGGACGATCTGTCGCACGTACACGCGACCCCGGTGAAAAATGAGTTGACGCTCATGCAAGCCGTTGACCGGTGGCTGGGAATCACCTGGTTGGCCTTGTACCGCGATGGAGCTGTGCAATAACAGACATTAACTAAAGCCCACCTTATAAGTACGACAGTTGTGCCTGGCCCCAGAAATCATATGCTTTTGTGGCTTTATGCAGTTGAAGTATGCTATATACTGTAATTAAGCTCCATACCGCGGACAGCAGCAGCATGTGTGCGTTCACGGTATTGTATTACGAATAGCATTTATTTTTATTTGCGCGTTCGCCGTGCTTCTTAGTCTTTTTATCTAGGTCTTCCATTTTTCCACAGGAAGCGCCAGTGGTATCGAGGTAGAACAGATAAAAAAAGCTACAGAGTACAGTAATTCACAGCGGATCACCTATGTAATGCGACGGAAGACCGCTTCACATACATATACTATAGCCATGTCCTAAGCGCAACAAATAACATACCCTTCAACGTTCCATCCGCAACAAAGAAATGTAGCGTCAGTAGTTGTGTTTACTTTCCTATGCATTCTGACAGCACCCGTCGCATCTTTAAAACAGGTGGTGGTGAATTGTAGCTACAGACGGGTTTAGGCTGGCGATCGACGCCCGCAATGGCTCAGCCCGAGTGTCTCTTGCTATGTCACTGGGATATGTTACCACATGCCTTAAAACAGAACAGGGTCAAATAAAGCCAAAGGAACACTCACAAAAGCATACTGTAGTTGTGCAAGCAATCGGTTCAATTCATTAGTATTTCACAACGTCACTTATGAAGCATGAACAGTGACCGCATGTTGTGTCATATTGTTGGCAAGTCACTGTTTCGATTTTCTGAATGTAAAAATAGCAGTCTAACTCGGTCACCTGCTAGAATCGCGCATTGTGCTCTTTTTTTATTGTGCACCTCCCGTTAACGCATGAATGATGCATGTACCATGCACCTATATCTGCCCGCAGTTCGAGTTTAGTCACTTTTAATTTGCCCTTCACAGGCGCTTACTTATCTACTACCTGCAATTTTTGTGACACAAACGCAATGTTCCTTTCTGAAGTTACATTTTCTTGGTGTGCATGAAATGGAGAATTTTCCTCTCCTTCTTCCTATCTTCCATTTCTATGTTTCTGTCTCTTCCTTTCTGGAGGGCATAGGCAGGCGTTGTGCCCCTTTCGGTGGCAGCTGCCAGCCTGTTTCTCGCTTCCCCTTTCCTGTCTAGCGCACATATGTTTTGAAAACAATAATTCTTGCAGGATTATTTGAGTGAAGCTATATGAGACTGGGAGAGAAAGAGAGAAAAGAAGTGTGAGTGGCAGGGAAGGTTCACAGGAAGAGAAAGACTCGGTTTGCTTCCCTGCACTGGGAGAGGGGTAAGGGGAGACAGAAGCATGGAGAGACTAGATTTGTTAAATCAGTATCTTACGATGTTCGCAGTACAGCGTTAAGTGGCACAAAATAAATCTCAAAATTTAGCAGCGCTCGCAGTCGAGAGCGCCGTGCATGTGTCCCACCGCCGCCTTGGAACGAACTGCGACATCACAGGAACCATTAATTGGCGAACACTGGAAATTAGTGAAAGAACACCATCAGGCACGTGTTCTCGATCAAGTGTTGTGTCCAACGCAAGGCGTCAGTATACGTGTGGTACTGTACCAATTTACAACCGGTGTATAATGGTGGTCGTTTAAGTTACAAGGCATGTCACTATAAGCGTGGGTCACAGCGCGTGTCCCTGCGTTTCAGCGTTGCGCTTTTTGCCAACCCCCATGTAAACCAGGTCCTATCTTTGAACAGTGCTACGAACGCGGATTTCTTCGGCATCAACGAATTCAGAAGATTTGACGAGCACGACTCCTACCTGAAAACTCTTGGTGCTGTTGAGACCTCCAGAGTTCAGAGTTTGGGACCTGTGACTTGAACATAAGTGCTTCCCTGTCTAACAGAATGCCTCTTTGTTCGACGGTAGGTCTCTCTGGACCTCCTAGACGACAAGGCCACGTTCAACGAGAACATCGAGCGCCAGGAGATCAGCACTTTGGTGCGCACGCGTATGCAGGATCTGGGCCTGCCCGTTCAAGATTATGGTGCGTGTACATGCCTTCGAGGCTTCAACGCCGTTTTGATTTGCCCACGAGTATTCGCTCATAGATACGAAGCTGTATGTCTGAGCGAATGTGGCGCTCAGACATACAGCTTCGTTTAATGAAGCCCACGCCAGAAGTTAAGCAAATGCGTCATCGCCTATTAATAGGCTGCACTGGATGTATATTATAACCCAGGTGGTTATCGCAGAAAACGTTTGCGTAAAATTTCTTTCTGCGGACCATTCACACGAACTCGGCAAAAGCGGGTCTAGTCGGCCTGCTAGAATTTGCTGCAGGGTTCACCTGAACGCTGGCGAGCAAGGCTGAGCGGGTGCGTTGTCAGGTTGAGTCAACCCGCCTGCGAGAGGTAGATTGTGTCGGCTTTGAACGCTTAAGAGGTACATGCAAACGCAGTCTAGACGCGCCGGACACATTTAAATACTGAGAGCTTGCATATAGTTTCGGTAGGCTAACATGAAGCTCTGTTCGCACGCTGTTTCCTTGACTCGACATTCAACGTCGTTGCGACACCAGCCCAACAGAAACGAGCTAATGCAAAAACGATCCCGTAGAAGCCTGGCTTTTTTTTTTTTTACTCAACCGGCAAAATGACAAGACGGGCCAGTTGGTTGATGTCAGTCGTGAAGCATTTTTTTGGAAACGCTACAGCTGACACACACACAACGAGGGGTAACAAAACAAGAGACCGCTGTGCTGTCGTTTTCTTCTTTCGCTTCTTCCCCGATTGGTGTGTGTCAGTTATTTCACTTCTAAAATAATTCGCGACTCAACCCGCTCGCGTCAGGCTCGTGAAAACGAAAGATTAACGACTCTGCCAGCTCATGAATCGGCTTTCGAAAGATGCACGCGCGCTTTTTCTAAATGTGGCTAGGCGTAGCCGGGGGCTATCTTTCTTTCGGCAGTTTCAGCGCCTCCTTCTTGCAACAGAAGATAAAAATTACATTTACCATCCCCTGGGATGTTGTAATTGGGAAAATTATTCAACGCATCAAGGGCAAGAACATTAGACCGTTGCGTCAAAAAATAATTACTGGTTCCTATCCGCGCACAAACGTATTGTAATGGAGGGACCGTAATTTGCAACCACTCTTTCGATCGGTTTTGTTCTGTGATGCATCGGTTACTGTAGAGAGATTGAGGTACGGAATACTCGAATTACACCATTTTAACACGCTAGCGGTAGGAACCCGTGTCGCAGAAAATCCGGTGTCGGCGTCGGACGTCGTTTCCGTAAAACGATCTTAAAACCACACATACCCATGTCATCCATGTGACGCAAGGAATTTACAGAAATAATCGAATTCTTCAAGCTAAAATACGTGGAAAAATCGTAAACTACGACTTACACACAACCTACAGACATGATAGCTCTCGGATTGTAATTTGACTATACGAGAAAACATAATTATGTTGCGCGAAAACCCAAAGAAACCCCGTTTCCAGCCTTTCTACTATTCCCAGACCGGCCGCGGCGTCCACTATTTGCGCGCGCCAGGGTGCGGGTAGATTTCTTGGGGGCCATGGAGCGGCACGCTCGGTTCCTTGCAATCCCTCCAGCAGGCGTTCGCCTCCGCCGCATCGCGGCCCACGCAAGAGGCCGCGATTCCACCACAAAGCCCGCCTTCGTGCATAGCGTACCCGGCCAGCGTTTCCTGGTAAACATTACGGTTACATACGCTCCAGTTGCCGGAAGCGTGAGAAGCAGTCAGGGATATTTGAATGCTATCGCGTTCAACTCTTAAAGGCGAAGCTTAAGCGTCCTCCAAATTTTTTCTATGTTATACAGGAAACAATTAAGAAATAAACAACTGTAAAATAAATATAGGCATGAAAAAGTGACAATGAGACTAATAAAGATAACGCCGCAACGGAGAGTTCCCTCGATATCAGTCCATGACGCGAACCGAATGATGTATACACTTTGTAGTTCTCATATATTAGACCGAGAGCCCTTCTCGTGCTAAACGGATGCTAGGTCCAAGCACACAGCTCAGATCATAAGTGCGTCACCTCTTTTGCCCTTCGCCATTGGTCCACACGAACCGCAACCACACTCTCACAGGGATCGGTCACTCGGTGGGACGGAGGATCTGCGACGTATAGAATCGAACAGAAAAAAGTCCTTACAAAATGCTGCATCAGAAAGAACGGCAGGGTTAACCGATGTCCAAATTTAGAAGATGGAATCAGCATGCCTCCTGCCACTGCACTTCACTTGCAGTGAAAATATGAAAGTGTGTTAAAATAATAATAGTGAAGAAAAAACAATATGAACCAAAAAGAACACTTTTAAATGCCTGCAATGTGCATCTCACTCAGTTTAGTACAAATGCGTCTGCCTCTTGGTAAATCAGCCTGATGACTGAATGAACTTTTTTGTTTTCAGATGAGGTATCGGACAAGCGGCACAGTTTGTCGTATGTGATAATCAACCCAAACTGTGACCTACCGCTCGAAGAAGGTGACATCATGTAAGTCATACCATTGTTTGACTATTTGTTCGGCTTGCACATGACCAATGGTATATGCTTAGATAGTGTAGCATGTTCATGTGTTTGCCTACATAAGCTCTGAAGACTTCAGAGCCCGTATTCACAAAGGTTTTTTTATTCGTAAGTGCCCTTTGCGTTGATCGGCCTCTTTCATTAAATGTATGTCCAGCATCAGGATTGGCTAGAATTCTCTTACGAAGAATTCTAGCTTAAGAGGCTTTTGTGAGTACAGGCCCTGAGGTCTGCGCGGCTGCAATGCCATACTTATCTTATTCCAACAAATAGTGCGAGAGAACGTAATGGTTGCCGGTCATAGAAGACTACATCTAAATTTCTCCTTATAAAGCATAGTCGGCTTAAACACAAGTCGAGGGGGTAAACTGTGTGTTCCGTTTAACAGTAACTTTTCTGCACATAATGATTGATGCTGGATGGCAAAGTGGCGTCCTAATGATACTGTTCGACCTTTGTTTTTATAACTTTTTTTCACGAAAGCACTATTACATTTCATCAGCTCAAGGCAAGCATTTAGTTTCAGTTCTGCTTAGTTGTAAGTGTTCAGTATCTTTCGACCTGTCCAAGAATTCTTACATCAAGTTCAGGAAACCGGCCACGTCTCACTAAAGCATAACGACCTGGGTCTCAAGCTTAGGGAGAAGAACTAGTTCATTTCGTCGCCTTTCACACGCGCCTCAATCGGTCTTTGTCTCTTCCGTGGCTGCAGCTTTCTCATCCGCCCGAGCCCCATCTCGGGCAAGCGCATCTTCCTCAAGCACGGCTCAGTGCGCATCAAGACGCCGAGGCCCAGCCGCCGGGAGAACCCGTCGACGCGCGGCCGCTCCAAGCCCTCATTCCGGCTCAACTTCAGCGCGCACAAGTCGGACTCGCTGCCTGTCCAAGAGAACGGTGGCCTCAGCCCACCGAAACCACCGCAGGAGACTGCATTCGAGGTTGGTACACGCCTCTCCAGAGGCTTGTCTTTCTTCTTTTTGACTGGTGGAGACAAGCCTGCAGTATCAGTGGCCACATCTCCAATTCGCTATTATTCAGATGTATATTAAGCACAACCCGCCTCTATGAAATGAATGTGTGCGCTGCAGCAAATTATATCAAAGTAGCCCTTGACGCCGCATAGCACGGGCAGACGTACGTGTCTTAACGTTACGTGGCAGCTCCTTGAGTTGCGCCATCTATACCTGAGCCCTAACAGCGCTGGTAGTGCTTCGCGAGCAACGAAGGCACTCCTAGCCTTCCTCAGAGACACTGGCCGCGACCAGACACTTCATTTACTGGTATACTGTGCGATTGCGTATGTTGTGTGCGTACGATGTATGAATGTGTCATCTTATATGTCACCCTCGTCATCATGGGGTGTCATGCTAGCAGCAGCATGGCCATTCATGTTGCTCATGGTATTCATGATATCATCCTACTCATGGTGTAACATGATAGCATAGCCAGGCAAATATCTCCAGCGTCCATGACAGTGTTTCTCTGTCCAACAAGTGATACCGTTATCCTGAACGACTTTAGCAGATAATAACCACACGCAATCTCATGACACCTAAAGTGTTACCATTGCTAATATTAATATCTGAAAATTTTGACTTAGTATGTTTGTATGTGGCATGTGTGTGAGTATGTATGCAGAAATGGGTAGTTTAATTTCTCAACATAGCCCGATCTATTGTAGCCTACCTTCGCATCTATCTGCAGTTATTAAAGGGTTCCTGAACCATTCCTCGGGCTTGGAGAAATAACGCAGTCTGAGGGTAGCATACGCTGCTGTGAACATCTCACCCAAGTTATGCTGTCGTACGCGGTGCGTGGAGCTGGCAAGTGGATCGCGAAGTCACCTTTCTCTCAAACGCTCTCTTTTCAACAAACGGTCCTGTCCTCGCTCTCTTCTAGACGCTCTATTTCGTCATCGAACGCGCTATTTCATCATTCCCTTTATTGGCCGATAGCTGACATCAAGCTGCGGTCGGCTACATGGCGTAGATACCGCGGCCGCAGCGAGGTGACGCCACGAGTCCACTGGCTAAGCGCACTGCGGCTTGCTGAGGACAACAGCATTTGGCTTATGTTTAGCGCGTCGTAGGCTCCAAAGGCGGGAGTCGTGGCGTCTAGGATAACATCCGAAATTAAATTTGAACTGCGCGCCGCGGTTGATCGAGCGTTGTGGACACGCCCCACTGCGCCTTATTAGCCTCGAGCTCCACCACTGGAAAAGCTGGCGCCACCGTCGGCGTGACGTGTGAGGAGGGATCACGTGGACATAGCGGCCGCGTCGGCTGCTTCGGGCGCGCCGAAGCGAGCTGAAAACGAGTTTAAATTCCTTCGTACGCTGCGGTCCTCATTTAGTGGCGAAATTTTCCCACTTCGAGTGTCTCCGTTACAACGCTTCAAAGCATTACAATAGGTAGTGGCTGCCTTTGAAGGCGCGCAACATATATGGTAGGCTACTGCTCGGTTCCGCAGGGCCGGACGCACGTAACGGAGGCCGGTGTCAGCCTTATTCACACGTAGCCGCAGGACAAGAAGCTGCGTGAAGCTTGGCTCGCGAAACATAAAACCGGCAAACAGTCATCGGCTACAACTCGGATATGCAGGAAGCACAGACGCGAGGAAGATTTCTGCTACGTCGCCCGGTCTGCGGTGTTCTGAAAACGCGCACTGAGACGCTCGCCCGAGTCCGCTGCCCGACTAATGTCATGACGGTTTGGTCTATGAACTTGTCGATGCTATAGATACGCGCAAGTTCAGTGGAGTGGAAAGGCAGCGGTAAGAAGCACTTTTAAAAAAAGCATGGTATATGGTCATGTTTGTGTTATGAATTAATGCACTGGATTACAAAAAAGGAACAGCGGGAAATCGCACGCTGAGAACACCGATAAAGATACAGTGCGACGCAACTCGAAAAATAATATTGAAAGGTCAAAGAATTTAGAAGAAAAAAAAGATTGAATCGTCGCGACGGGACATCACAGGCGTGGAAGTCTTTACAATTAAATTCTTTTTGAACAGCTCTAATAGCGCCCACGCAACAATGGTTGCTTGTTTACTGTCAAATGCTCATATTCTGCGGCCTAAAGCTCATGGCACGGTGCGAAAACGCGCGCGCGGAGAAAGCGAAACAGTGCGCGGACAAGCATGCAGACGCGCAGTCGGTCGCTGCGAATCTGCGCGATCGCTGCATTGAGGCTTCGTTCTATTACGCTCCATTTAGTTATACAAACACTATAAGAACATATTTCACATAGTTTGCTCTCAGCGTCTACCTACCTTTCACGCAAGAAGCCGGTTCGGGAGACTCCATCGCGGCGACCGCGCGCAGTGGCGTTCACTGTACGTATTTGGTAAGGAGATAGCGTCTGTAAACGATTGTGTGCTTTCAGTTTGCCCAAGAGTATTGTTTAGACAGTAAGAAACTTCTCTCGTTTCGAAAGTACTTATAGAAATGTCCGGGAGAGCTCGCGCGTGGTGTTTTCAGTGAGCGCTGACAGCAAAATCTATGAGGAGCGCGCCGCATGATCCCTCATACTACGCCAGCGAGGCGCTTCCGATAGATGGCGACTCCGTAACTCCTCGCCGCCAATACCCTTCGCAGAGCAAGGCATTGAAGAAGGAGCGGGAGCACAGCGGAGGCGGTGTTTGATTGACAATAACTCCGCTTCTGCTGAAGGCATTGAAGTACTTTTTACGGCAAAGTGTTTCTGAAATAGCCTATTTTCATTTCAAATGTATTTCTCCACTTCGATAAAATGTGGTTCAGGGCCCTTTAAAGAAAAAAAGTATTTAAATCTTGTTCGCTCTCAAGAGCGAATCGTCTCGTAATTTTTCTTACTCTTGGGCTGACTCTGTTACTCTCTTCTCTCCGTCTCTCTCAGCAGTCGGAATGCAGTGTCCACGTGACGGCCGCGACTCCTTCGTCGACGGGCCAAGGGACGATCGTATGACGCCAGCTGAGGTTCCCTCTGGCATGGAGGGCACGCCACAGGGTCAACTGAAGAGCTTCACCCCCTCGTCACAGGAAGAAGACGCGCGTCCACCAGCCGCGCACGCCACAGCTGAACTTCAAGCTGCAGGCGGGCTCGCAGAGCAACCGCGTCGCATGTCGCAAGTTCGACGAACGCCGCCTTCGGCAGTGCGCGACACGCCGCGTGCCTGCCACGGTCTAGCGCGCTTGAGTTGCGCTCTGCGCATGGCCATAACCAGTCGAGCGCAAACCCCTAATTCCAGAAACACGCACGCGAAAAGCAACGCATGCGCCCCAAGGCGTCGATGGTGTGGTTTTCAAAGAGCTTCTGAGCGTTTCCAAGCGCCCCGCAGGTCCTTTGCTTGCACTGTTCTTCCTGAGCCTGACGGCAGGGACAGTACCAGTGTGACACTGGAACCGCGCGTGCCAGCCGAACTCAAAACCTCTTGTCGGGCACTTTTGTCTCGTACGCGTACGTCTTCAGCAGTCTTCACTTTGCTTTGCCGCCCGCGAGAGGCGCGTTTGCTGAGGCACCGCGCGCGCTCGTTGACCAGAGTGCCATATAGTGCCAGCATTATGGTGCGGCCTGCCGGCGCCGTTGTTTCAAGACGGGTGAGCTTCAGTGAGAACCTTTGCGATGCCTTCTTGGCACCATGGGAGGCATAAAGCTCCCGTCCCACCGCCCGACACTACTGTGCTTCAGCGCTGCGTTGTCTAGGGCGAGCTCGCAGCTTCTCTGGCCACTTGCGAAATATTTGTGGCGTGGCATCGAGTTCTAACATCAGCCATTTCTCGAGGCAAGGCGAGCTAAGCAATCCAATTGAAATAAACGCACATAAGACAACGCTGTAAGCATGCACTTTGTGCACTTCCGCCACCTGTGACGTTTTCAACTGTGATTGGTCGCGACTTCAGCGAATGTAATTTGAATGCTGTATGAAATACCTTAATCAAAAATGAACTACTTTCTTCAAAAGTACTTCGCTCTCAGCAGAGAAGTTGCGTGTTATATCACTGCGCGACGTCATATCCCTGAGACTTCTATTTAGCTATTGTGTCAGCGTCAAGTCTTACGTGAAATCTCGTGGCTTTGATCGTAATGAGCGTCGGACTGAAAATACTCGTGATTGACCCCGAATTGCCGAGTGAAGATTGTTTCAAGATCTCCAGAAATTGTTTCAGCAGACACTACATTGTATAGAACAATATACATTGCGCTAGTGCTTTATTTGAACACATATATACATTTAACAGGAAAGGGAAAGCTAGGAGGAGGCTGGCAACTGCCACCGGAAGGGGCCCTACGCCTGCCTACTCTTCGGAAGGGAGGTGCTTTATGGCCATACCTGGCCTTTGCAACGTAAGGGTTCATGCGCCATTATCATACAGATATGCTTAATGGAGCAATGGAACATTTTGTTTTATTCTGTGTGTCTATGTACATGGCTTCTTTGATTGTTTTAAGCTTGAATGGGAGTTGGGCAATTTTCTCTGGCCCATCACAAAATACTGCAGTACTTTATGCGTGAAAGGCCAGCTTTCGTGATAATTTGTGTTGGAAAATATGATAGCATGTCTTCTACTTTTCTTTTGTGCCCTCTGCACTCAGTACTTCGAGCAGGCGCAGAGATTTGGAGAAGAAAGTAGAGGGGAGAGGCGGAGGCATGCGGAAGAAAGACGCTGCTTACACATGAAATATGGCTGCATTCGTACGGCTGCGTCAACCACCATTCATGAGTTGCAAGAGATTTCACAGTAGCGTTTACTTGTCAGTGGTGACGCTCGCAACAGAGTAAAACATGGCTGCTTCACAAGCGTCATCCGACAGAAAACGTCGCTCATCAAGGCAACCACGCTAAATCCTGCTGCGAGTATGCTTGCCCAACTGTGGCTAGACTAGCCACTTCAGATTTTGGCCACTTCATCGTGTGTTTACTTGTGATGCCGAGGTCTTGGCTTTGTTTTTAAGCCCTGTACATTGTCACGTTCCTCTGGTAGAGAGCAGTTGTGATCGAGACATTACCTCCTTTGTGTCGCATATGAGAGCCCGCTTGTATACTCACAGCCGTTTTGGGAGTTAATGGGACGAATAGGATGGTCGTTGCTAAATACACCAGCGAATTATGCTGCAGTGTCGTTGTCTATACGCGACGCAAACCACATGTGTGAGCGCCTTTTCTTGCCGCCATTATTTATGTTACGCAATTAAATGGCGCCTTTGTGATATGTGGCTTGTGAGGGTAAAAAGGCTAAAACATGCTGATGTGATGAGTCCTTCTGTAAATATACGCGTTGTTCGATACAAAGGTAGCCAGTGAATGAAACGTTATGTTACGCACAGCCTTTGCATCTTTCGATAGCGTCACTCAGCCTGCCTTGTGTATAAGTGATACAGTTACTCGGTGCTTGCTGGAGCGAAACGTGTAGTGACAAATCCGTATTTGTTGTTGCATCTTGTGCTCGCGTTGTATTTCAGCTCCTTGTTTACACTGTTCGTAAGATGCCATCTTAGCTGTAGTCATGCTGTGAAAACAAAACCTGTTCGCCCGAACATTCATTTTTTCATGGACATTTCCAGCGCAAAACGGCAGACGTTCATCTTGCCTACGTACTGTAATGCCGCCACGTTTTGATTGTGTGCGCTTTCCTCGACGTAAATGAAGCAGTCGAGAAGCGAGGCACAAAGAAGTTTGCTGCACCTTGTACTGAAATGAATTCGTTTCTTTAAGAAAATGTTTTGTAACGGTTTGCTTAACTTCTTTGCGCCGAAGCAGGGATGTACCTATTTTAAATTAAGAGAAGTGTAACTGTTTTGCAGCGCTGGAAAGAACCTACGAATATACTTTGACCAACGTCTTCTGAGAGCCCCAAAATCTCACCAGTTCCCCTCCTTTAGCACCCACGGCTCGAGAAACAACATTTGCGAATGAAGTCCTATTCTTTTTCCGTCACGCTGATCCCTGCCTGTGGGATGTTGCTTTCACCATTCGGCTGGGCGGTCCCTTACTTTCATGACGAGAATGAAACAATCTTCTGCGTCCAAGCAAATGTGGTCTCGATGACCTTCCTGCGTTAGTTCAGGCACCGCTAATATTATGCTTCGAATTTAAAGTACAATGATTCACGACATAAAATTATGTCCCGAGTTTTCAACACGCACAGTTGTAGACATCGTGCGGAAGGTGGCGCCAAGTGACTTGCACCTGGTCCTGTAAATTTTGTTTCAATTCACGCTCATTCAGCTTGCCGAAAAAAATTTTCAACTCAACAGACCCACCCTAACTCTTATAGCGCACGATATCCTCCATTCTCCTGGTAGCATAAAACAGTTTTACAAAATTTAACTGACGTCGATTTTTTAGGTCCGAAGAGGCAACCTGTTCGAATGACTAGTATGTGACGGGAAGCTTTTCTTGTGTGATTTTATTACTCCTTTCTCGTCGCCCAAAAACCCAAGTTTCAGACTTGCGGCGCAAACTGTTGTGCAATGGTGTCGTAAATTTCGTACCCTGGAGAGGAAGTCGCGCAGTTCAGCCTCAGAACAAAGCACCTAGTTGTGTGCGCCGCATCACTTTTCACAATCTTTCCAACTGCACACGCACGACACTTACGAGGACACTTGTCATCACTTCGAAACACGCTGACTGCCCAGCCTGCAGTTGACGCGTATTTTCTATCCCGCGTTTTCCTCGTTCGCATTTCCTGGCGATGCGAACCAGCGTTGTCCTTTGCCCTTTTACCGATGCAGCGCCACGCGAGTCTGCACGAAGCATCAATCCCCCTCGTGTTTTTTCAAACGTGCATTCTAAGACGTTCTTCAAGACTACGGTACGCATCTGTAGACGATAGTCAAAAACTTAAAGTGTTTGCTTTCCTGCGTGTTCATTCATTCTTATAGCCGCAGAAAGGCTTTATTCTTTCTCTAAAAATTATCCGACACATCGCGTTTTCGTACAGACATCCTCTTAGTATTTAAGCACACGTAGACGACGTGTATGCTATAGTGTCTAACAAATCTCACGCATCCACTTATGGTCACACCCTTGTACTGGCACTACTTTTTATTAACCTTCATGCTCCTCATACCCTTCTCTATCATGATAGCCTTATGGCACTGTGCGAAGCCAGGTAATTAATTCTTTGAGCGACGTCAATAACCATATCGGGCAGAGGCGATAGTCACGAGTCTAGAGAGGTGAACGCTTGTCAAATATCCGTTAGTCAAAGGGTCAGTGCTTAAGCTGTGGTCTGAAAGTATACTTAAGGCAGGTGAAGGGAACAATCAACTATTACGAAGTTTCTTTCTGCAAAAAAAAAAACAACCACATATATTGAGGATGCGCGCACGCGCGTTTCCTTTAGTTATCGGTGTCGCCGTCATCGCGTTGTTCGGTTGTGTTCTTTTACACATAAAGTGTTCACAGAGAGTCAGCGCGTTATTACGTTGACTTCTAGGTACTACGTCACATGGAATAAGTTAGTCACTATTTAAGTTATCCACGTTTTAGTTTACCGTGCGTAGTCAGAACACCCCACGCTCGTTTTTGAAAGCCGCGTTCGAAACACACCCCCATTGTACTTTCTCGTGCCTATTGTTTCTCAGGGCAAGGGATGTTGTGAAATACTCTTAACGAAGCGCTTGTTATTTACATACTGAATGAGAAAGGTGCATAGGAAGAGCGAGAAGTTCTCTGTCACTTTCGTTGCTCCGACTGTTTGTGCACTGAGGTAAACATAAACAGAATGAACAACGTCGTAATACGGCTGGATAAGATCATGTGACGGGGATCGAGTGTTTAGCGTGGCAAGCACTCTGGACAAAAAAGGTACACGAATGAGTATGGTGTTCATATTGTCAGGATTTAACTTTTTCGGCTTTGATTTGTTTCTTCCTTTCTGCTTTCTCTTCTCTTTTTTTGTTAAATTTTTATCAGAGTCGATAATTGCTAACTTGGGTTGAAGATTGGGCGAGTTGGTATTGCAATCTAAAACTTATAAAGCGCAAGAGGGAAAGGAAGAAACAAGCCGAGCCAGACAGAAGGAACAGCGCTCTGTTCCTTCTTCTGGCCGGCTCGGCTTGTTTCTTTCTTTCCATTTTGCGCTGTACCAGTTTTAGATCATTGTTAAAATATTGCCGTCTACTACAAATGAGCTTAGCATGCCAGGCACTTCAGGGAGCAGGTTCTGAGTTGTTTTGTTTAAGGCAGTGTTCAATTTCAGTTATGTGCGCATTTTCTGCATTCGTTCAGCTGTTCATGCCGACCAAAATATGACGAGCTTTTGTACATGCCAACCCGCTACTGTTCAGAAATGATGATGTTAAGCAAGTTCCACGACCCCCTGTGCGCACTCGAATGTGACGCCGCAATTCGCACGTCCTGTTTAAGAATCAAACACACAACGTGGTGCTTGATTCTACATAAACGGCATCCAATGCTAGACACAGGCTATGCCTGCCGCGCTTCCCTTTCATTTTTTGTTATTTCTGCGAAGCATAGCTTGGGGGGGGGGGGGGGGGCATCAGCGTAATCTAAGGAACGACATGTTATGTGACCCGCAGGCTTTGAATTCATATATAGAAGGTGTGCAGTGGTACAGCAGTCCTGCAATCGGCATGGCTCAGCTGTCACAGTGCTGCAACGTTCCACTGCGAGACGGCGTATATTTCATTTCGCCAAAAAAAAAAAAAAGATCCGCTTCCCAAAAGCATTCTTGAAAGTTTCCTGATACTTTTAGACATAACAAGCCGTTCTGCCTTCAGTTAACAAATTATTTATGTATTTATTATTGTGTACCCACTACCTCAGCGAACCCGCTCTTTCCCGTACTCTCACTTCCTGGTGTGTTCTCATTGCGTTAAGGCCGCAGTGCGGTATAGTAAATATATCTGCACGTTAGTGCAATGTTGTTCACTGACTGAGTGATTGCTTGGTCGGCTGCGTTCTGGGATGGATAGTTGTGATATTTGAAATCGATGGTCAGAGCCGGAAGTCTTTCTGCCTGTTCACTTGTTACCTGAGATTCGTTTCTGTCAAAAGAACCGATGTCAGGGCACGTTGGTATTTGATGGAATCGTGAGAAAGGCAGCACAGCATACACGAGGGCGATGAAAAAAACGCGAAATGGCCACTGGTAGTGCCACTCTGATGATTCGTTTGAGTGCCCCCTTAATTCTGATCTTCAGCGTTGATGCGTGTACAGTAACTGCCAATGGTTCACGATAATACGCACAAAAATTGCCGTGGAACCCCATCCAACATACCTTGTGGTCGAAGGTACCGTAAGCTTAGCTGTCGCGATAATTTTTGTGTCAGTCGTCGTGGTATTGCTGAATTGCAGTTTCAGATTAACGCTGCAAATTGGCCTGATACCTACAGCATGGCACCATTATGCCCGTCAGCTTCACATACTTACCTACGATGCTGATAGGCTAATGAGAAGTTGTAAAAAAATATGTTTTCGAGTTGTTTTTATTACGCGTTGAAAAAAAAAATAAACGTCATGGAAGTTGCTGTGTGTGGTGCCTGCAGATTTTATATTTCCTTGCAGAGCATCGCACTACTGTACACACGAATGAGTCTGGTTTGTTCGTTGAACTAGATGGAAGCTCACAATATGAACACGGTGTGGTATAATCCTTTGGATCTTGACTGTGAACGAACCATCAACGGACCAGACGTTTCGGATCGCGAAGGTTCTGAGACAATTGAGCTACATATGTGATGGGTATGCAGTTGAGCGCTTGTAATGCGGAGCTCGGTGGGTGGGTGGGTGTGTCTGTGAGTGTGTGCGCGCGCAATAGACGTAGTGTGCATATATTCCTGTGCGTGAGAGTCTGCATGTCGACGGCAGACCCGGCGCTTTGTGCGCTGCATTTTTTCACACCAAGCATGTGTCGACTTTTGCCTTGTGCTACCTAAATGACTATTTTTGGCCACCCTCCGATAGAGTGAGATTGAGAGATATTATCATATCATGTACTGACTATGTATCATGTTTCCATGTGTACAATAAAACATTTTGATACACCTTACGTTCAGTTTTTATACACGTGTTTTATTTCAATATCGGCTTAGTGCTGCCCGCCCCTCTACAGAATTTACCATCGGCCACAAAACTTTACGGGACATGGTTTCCACGACAGCTACGGAAGGGGGGAGTGCTACCAAGACAGGGTTGGGGAGGGGGAGTTGGGAGAGAGAGAGAGAGAGAACTTATTATGCCACTTCTTTCTTATCTGGACATCGTGATCAGCCGAATGTATTTCCTCTTATTCGCCTGTGTGTGTGATGATCATCATCGTGGGCTGCGCTATGTCTTCACCGTGTCTATCGGTGCGAATAAAAGGCTGTACTAACTATTGCCCCAGTATATATCGTGAGGCGGAAATGGCTATATGGGGCTAATTACCGTGATAGCATATGCGAGTTCGTTATATATATTTAGGCGGTAACAGCGCTAACGACACGAGCACAGATGCATGCATAATGGGAAACGACACGTAGCGTTAACAACTTATTTATTGTTGCGACAGACAAATAGCCAAATACGCTAGAACGCATCGTCAAAAGCATAAAAACTCAACAAAAACATAGAAGGAAGAGGCTGCTTGATTATCGTTACACATTGGTTCATCCGCAAGGGTAAGTACGTCTGGTCATAATTATATTGGTTAATTTAGCAAATAAACATGCAATTTCCTCGTCAGGTATCGAAACAGATGGTGTACTGACACGTTTCTCTGTAAATATGTACTGTATTGGCTTCGATCACTTCCCACTCACCGCGGCAGCCCAGTGGCAATGGCGGTGCGCTGCTGGGTTCGAGGTAGTGGGTTCGATCCCGCCTTCAGCGGCCGCATTCCGATGGAGTCGAATAAAAAAAAAAGAACTCTAGGGTACCGTGCGTGGGTGCACGATAATGAACTTCAGGTGGTCAAAAGTAATCCGGAGCCGCGTGCCTCATTATCAAATTGTGCGTTTGGCACATAAAAGTCCGTAATTTGATTAAATTTAATGGATTATTTCCCGCGTCACTTGGTTGCTGTTTTGCTGCTAAAACTTCACATTTTTCAAATTTAGGTCGGCATCCGCACCTCCTACAATGAACTTCCACACATATGGCCACTGGCATGTTCCTCTGCGAAGGAGTTAAGCGTATCGGCCACAACTGTGCGGTTCAAAACACGCTACACGTGAGGTAAACGGCTATCGGCGCGCCGACCTCCAATATTGTCCCCGAGTGGCCCATCGTCCTAGCCGACAGCGTGCATACTCTCCAGGCCTGCTAACATGTGGAAACGTTTCTGCAAAGCATAAGCGCAGGTCGAGGCAGTCGAACGGAACAATTCTTTTTTTCTTGTGTTGGGCAAGCTCGAGAAGCTCTTCGTATACGACGGGCTGCACGCTCTTGCCGCTGAGACGGCCGCCATAGACGCGTGCTCGCTGACTTCGTTCGTTGAAGACGTTCGGACTAGGCAAGCTGGTGAACCATTGGTCAATGGACAACAGGCGTAAGGACATTCCTTTTTTTCTTTTGTTTGTCTGTCTTTATGTTTGTGCAGCCTATCCGGCATTTGGCAACATACGTCTCGCGCAGGAGGAAGAGAGACGGGAGGGGATGTTTGAGGAATTTTGCGAGATGTTTGGCTCATCCTGGGAGCGTGTTTGGGGGGGGGGGGGGGGGGGGGGGGGGGGGGGGGGGAGGTATAAAGTGGCCGCATTTCCATGAGGGTGAAATCCAAAAAACGCCCGTTTATCGCGAATTGGATGCCCGTTAAAGAACCCCAGGTAGTTGAAACTCTTGCTTTTGGCACGTTAAGCCCAAGTGTTTAATTTTAATTTAATAGGTGGTTTTCATAGATGATTGACGGCATCGTGGCAGCCATCATAGGGTACTAGTTCGCCGAGAAGCTGCGCGAACAAGAGGTAACCCTATTTTCTATAACAGCTTTAATAAATTTAAATTCTGGAATTTTACGTGTCAGAACCACGATCTGATTATGAGACAAGCCATAACGGGAGACTCCGGATTGATTTTGACCACCTAGGGTTCTTTGACGTGCACCCAATGCACGGTACATGGGCGTTTTTTGCATTTCGCGCCCATCGAAATGCGGCCACCTTGGCGGGGATTGAATCCCACGACCTTGTGCTTAGCAGCGTGCAACGCCATAGCCACTAAGCGGGTGCTATAACAGCATAGATGATTTGCATATATGGTTGACATCATCGTGACTGCCATCAAAAGGCACTAGCTCGTCGAGAAGCTGTGCAAACATAAAAGAAGCATGACAGCACGACAGGTGCGTCTTGCACCGACCGATATATCGATATCAGTGTTAATGCCGTGAAAAACGGTCACTGTGAAAAAGGAAGAACGATGTACCCGTCATGATACGGTGCACTGACGTCATCGTGGCCGCCATGTTTGCGGACTAGCACGGTGCGAAGTTTTGTACGTGACGTCACCTGCAAACTATCCATAGCCTCCATAGTCCCGAGAAGTATACATGCTATACTCGCGGATGACCTCCTGCGGCAATGAAGGCAAAAATTATGGAAGCAAAACGCACACAGGAGCGCTCCTGAAAAAGGTCCTACAATCTTACCCGCATTAGCTTAAGCTGGGGAAGACGAAACACAAACATACTGTTTACAATAGCACACAAGATACAACGCTGGGTGTCACGTTTGACTTGCCTTTTCACTTTTGTTCTTCCGTGTTTGCAAAAATGCGAAACCAGCGCGCGTGTCAGATACGCTAATCAGTACATATATTGAGAAACCAAAAGCGCTGTCAAACGCTGCCGGAATACTTGGCGCAGTAACACACGTGCAGACGCTCCGCGCGCGTAGATTTCCAGAAAGTTGACAAAAGCGGACAACAGAAAGTTGTCCGGTTTTACCCTACAGCCTAAGTCAACTGCAAACAGCGCTTGTTCCAGCTTTTGGCGTTTGAGACCGATATACGGCCGGGTCATGCGGTCACCGTGATGTTCCCAAGCACTGGCCCTGCTTCGAACACTGCGAATACGAACAAGCGGTAGGTCATCGGACGCATACCATCTTATTACAAAAAATTATGGGGTTTTACATGCCAAAACCACGATCTCATTATTAGGCACGCCACAGTGGAGGACTGTGGAATAATTTAAGTACACGGCGGCTTTCGCATTTCGCCCCCGTCGAAATGCGGCCGCCGTGGTCGGGATTCGATTCCGCGATCTCGTGCTTAGCAGCCCAACACCATAGCCACTAAGCAGCCACGGCGGGTAAAACATAACATGTATCGGCGAACGAAAGAGAAAGGTGCACTCCAACTCAAACTAAACTTTGCTTTATCCCTCACACGAGAACTGACCAGCTTACGAAACAGTTTTTCGCCTCCCTTTATAAGTGAAGGATATGCGTGCTTAGCTTCTGAAATGACAACAGACATTACTATGCAATCTACTGCGACACGAACCGCAGCGCACACTTACCGCAAAAGCAGTCAGCAGTGTAGCAACGCCGCGCACCTTTCGGAGAGGCCTGCAACGTTTGCCTTCACCTTCCGACACGCTTGGGAGGCATTCTCTCTGATGCGGCTCGCCGAACGGACACGCATAGCGCAACACCGCGATTCCTTGCCACAATCCAGAAACTTGAGCGCGGCATTAAGCGAAAGTGCCGCGGTGGTAGCCATGCTTTTATTTATTTGAAGAGCTTCAAATGGTTTAGAATGGGTATTTAAAAAATTAACCGGGAGTACTAAAAACTACCGCGCACTCTGACGTTTTTATCACGTGTTGGGCCGCCACAACGGATTCAATCGCGTTGCGGCATGCTCCCTCCTATTACTTCCTTCCTCCATGGCAATAACACATAATCATCATCATCAGCAGCAACAGGCTATTTATGCCCACTGCAGAACGAAGCTCTCCTATCCATCTCCAACTGCCCTAATCGTGCGTCAGGTGTGGATAGGTGTGCGTTAGGTGTGGACTGAATTGGCTAGATAAGACCGCCTAAATAAGAGAAATAGGCTTGCGCTCATTGAGACGTCACGTAGGGAGGCCGATAACCCCATATTCCAATACACGACGCGAACGATGCGTGGTTATCTTTCAAAAGCATGGTTTTCAATTAGAACAGGAGCAGCCGGTGCCCGCCTAAACACGCCAGCATCTTCAATTAATTAATTAATATATGGTGTTTCACGTGCCAAAACCACTTCCTGATTATGAGGCACGCCGTAGTGGAGGACTCCGGAAATTTAGACCACCCGGGGATCTTTAACGTGCACCTAAATCTAAGTGCACGGGTGTTTTCGCATTTCGCCCCCATCCAAATGCGGCCGCCGTGGCCGGGATTCGATCCCGCGACCTCGTGCTCAGCAGCCCAACACCATAGCCACTGAGCAACCACGGCGGGTCCCCGCATCTTCTAAATGTCGTGCATTAAAAACAAAAGGAGAGTGTTCGCCTCTTTAGGTGACGCCACATTCAGAGCGCGGAGACACTTCATTATATAGACGCCTTGTACCGCTGTGGTACGGAGGCGCGGCCATATTTTACCACGTGGACGCGTCGCCATGAGCGGCATTAAGCTTGAAAAGGTCGGTGGTGGAGCGGCCGCACAACACAGCACACAACAGAGCAGCGAATGCCGAAAGACCCAGTAAATAGACAATGACTGGGTCGACGACATGCGAATCCGATTATGTGCTGTACGAGTGGTCTCAAAAATGCTCTTGGTGACAATACACACAACACGCAGTAGTGAGAACACACACAAAAAAGGCATTTATTGTTCTTTCCATACAACATTGCCAAATATAGCCAATATATGCGCGTAGGGAATAGTTCCTCAGAGGAACACGTTGAGGAGTCGATGAAATTCCGTCTCACGTCACCGAAGGTAAGTCTGTTCTGTCCATGATAGAGTGTGTAAGCGCGACTGAACGAGGACGTAGAAAGAAGCAGGTACACAGCGACAGCGCTGTCTCTGCGTATCTGTTTCTTTCTACGACCTCGTTCAGTCGAGTTCACACACTCTATCATGGATTGAAACCAACTAGCCCGCCAACGTGTTTTAACTAGGTTTTGTCACACATTGGTTGTTGTGGAGATATTGAAGTAGATAGTCTAGTCTATTTCGCTGTTTTCTACAGCAAAATAATAATAATAATAATAATAATAATAATAATAATAATAATAATAATAATAATAATAATAATAACCGAATAAATAAAAGTAAGCAAATAAATGAAAATGAAGCGAAATCGCAACGAAAGCCCGTCCGAGCGATCTTGCTAGCCCAATGCTTCTCTCAGAAGTCGAACGAGAAGCCTTACGGCACGACAGTCTCGCGACGCGCACCTACGGGTGCACGCTCGCCGACGTCCGGCAGCCAACGAAGAGGAAACTAGTTCCTCACAGCCCCGAATTATCCACGCTGTCAGGAGATGCTTGCATCGGAACACTCGCGGAATGGTTCCAAGCAGGCTATAGGTGATCTGTTTGGCGCCGCCGCGTTTCGAAGGGGATGCCGATTATCCTCATCATCGCGCCATATCTCACCCGCCCTTAGTGCTTAGTGGCTATGGTGTTGCGCGGCTAAGCACGAGGTCGCGAGATCGAAGCCCTGCCACGGCGGCCGCATTTCGATGGGGGCGAAATGCGAAAGCACCCGTGGTACTTAGATTTAGGTGCACGTTAAAGGGACACTAAAGGCAAATACCAAGTCGGCGTGCACTGTTTAAATACCTTCCAAGAAACCTTGCAACGTTTGTTTCGTGCCATGAAAAGACTTAGTTTACGAGAAAATTGTATCGGAAGGGTCCGAATACCTATTTCGAAATTCAAATCTCCCTCCACACAATCGGGGGAGTGGTGACGATGCCTACGCCATCACCGCCCATTTCTCCCGTCGGTGAGTAAAACGGCGCCCGACAGACGGCGGCACCGAGAAAAGACAGAGCGGTGGATTCGCCGCTGCAACTGCTTTTTGGTCAAGTGGCGTAGACCGTTCGGGCATCCTGCGACATCAAATGGAAGTTGAATTCTCTGCTACTTGGAGTTTTCGCGAGCCAGCAAATCCAGCGCAGGACTACGCGATCAGGAAGTGCTGAAACGCGAAAGCGTGGGCGCGCAGAGTCGAGCGAAAACGAAACCTTTCGACCGCCCGCGTCGTTGTCAACGGTAATTTAAATGAGTTCTTTTTTCTAAACATGAAATGGAACTAGACAAGTAGCACTTTATTTCATATTATAATACAATACGAGGATGTTTATGGAGCGAGTACTTCAGTATTAAAGGCTGAATTGAACTCAGGAATGCTTTCGTCATCGGTCAAGTGCTTGAATGTCCTGGGGGAGTCTCTAATCATGTCCTGCATTTACATCAATTTCTCGATTATTAAGGATCTTCTCGCGATAATATTCACGCCTTAGATATTCTGGAGGATTAACCTATCACTTTAGCTTGACTTAGTATTTGCCTTTAGTGTCCCTTCAAACAACCCCAGGTGGTCCAATTTTCCGGAGCCCCCTACTACGGCGTGCCTCATTATCAGATCATGGTTTTGGCACGCAAAACCCCATAATTTAATTTACTTTTTGTTAATCGCGCCATATTTCGTCGTAGTTGCGTAACTACAACAGCGACTCCCGCCGACACGTTTGTCTTACGGTGAAGCCGAATTACAGGAGATGCGAGAGTCATGCTAGGAAGACGAACGTCAGGAGACGCGAGAGACTCGAGTGTTTCCGCACTAGAGATCACATTCCTTTACACCATGAAGAGCGTGTTAGTGAGCACGCGTCCGAACTTTCCTTCAGGCGATTTGAGTTGACGCGAAGCACATGGCTGTGCAGGACACTTGGGTTCTCTCACATTCGCAAAGAGTAATAATCTAATGTTCATTGTTTCATGCGCCTGCGCTCGCATCAGGATATGCACACAATAATTCCAGTGCGTGTTTTCCACCGGCTCTATGTGTCGCGTGCTGCTCGCGTGGTACATTATTCGTCCCGATTTGTTTGGCCTAGCGTGACTTCATGCTGAATTCTTTTATTACTAGCGCTTAAACTTAAAAAAAAGGTGCAAATACTATTTAACAAATTATCATACGCTGTGCTATCGATACACACGTCAGAAAAATTCTGACCGCAAAGTACTTTCAGACGCCACTTCACGGGTATATTAATAAAACTACGCAACTGCCATATCGCTGATGTTAGCATGTAACTTATCCACCATTATCGATCGAGGAAGGTGTGAATGGTATAGCAACCAAAAACACAAAGATGGAGGTCGGTTGGAGAAAGTAGAGAGATGGAATGACCCTGCTGTAAAGGGACCCATGCAGGCGAAAGCGTTCTAGCCCACATGCTGGTCGCAAAGAAACAACATGGTCTGGGCTTACGCTGTAGCTACAGATCCCACGTGAACAGCTTCGATACGGTGATGGAAAGCGTCCACAGCCCCATTTGACGAGGCTTATGACGAAAGCAGATGGAACTTATGCGACTATTTGATTTGCTAGCACTAATAGAATTTAAGCCCCCTAACTCACCGTGTCTTTCCTCCCCCGCTCTCTCTATCTGATATGTCTATTCCTCCTTTTCCTTCTCACAGCGTAGGGTAGCCAACTAGACGCATTTCTAGTTAGTATCCGTTTGTTCTCCCTTTCTTTCCTGCTATTCTTCCCTACCTCCAATCCCCACCACAACGTTTCATTATTGAAGTTTAACACCTCCTTTTATGGGTAGTTTAGCCGTCTTGCACTTCCGCTATTTTCGACCTCAACAAACTAGAGAAAAGCCGCCAGTGCTTTCATACTCCGCAACGTTTCTAGCCATTTGCTTATGGGCTCCTGCCAATCATGGCTCGCCTGTCAACTTCGCTTGCCGTTCGTCCCTTCTACAAACCGTAATCAATACGAGACTGCGATATTAATAAACGATGCCAATCGACCAGCATGCTTGCTGGACGTCATTATGGCCATCCCACCCACCTGTCAACTCTTCATCGCATATGTAAGCGCAAGCAACGATCAAGCATTCTAGTTCGCGATCACACTTCTGCGTAGGTTCTCGCACGCACAGGCTCTCAGGGTATTGATACTGATCGATGACTTACGTTTTATTTGTAAGACCATTCACAAAGTTCAATTTCAGAGCCCTATAGACACAAAAAAAACATCCGCACGCAGTCATGAAGCCACGACCAGCAATAACATTGCCTCACAGGGATCAAGAAGCCATATTGCCACCAAACATCGAGTCGCTACTGAACTCCGTTATCTGCAACTCCAGCACGCTACAGCGACTCTCGTCCATGGACTCTACGTACAACCTCAAACGGAAGATCAAGGCCTGCGCCGTGGTAGTCTTGCTGGCGGTAGTCCTGGCGCACCACGTGGCTCTCTTGTTCCTAACCATTATTGAGCGTAAGGAACACTCCGTGATCCGCCGGGCTCTGGCATGCCTCCGTGTAGGCTGCAGCGTCGTCGTCGCGTCGATCATGTTCCGACGAGACACCTCGGTCACAGCAACAAAGTGTCAATTAGCATCCCTCTATCGATCTTTTCCGCAGTTGGGTCCTCCAAGCCTGCGGCCACGGAGGCTAAACGTACTCATGTGGATTGCCAGGTTGTTCTCCTTCTGCAACGTGCTCTTCGCTGCCATCCACAGCTTCTTGCCGGATATGAACGCCAGGGCACGGGAAGCGTACTTCGCCGAGCTATGGTTTGGCCTGAAGGCCAATCGGTTGCAGCCAGCGGGAGCAGACATACTGTGGGCCGCTGAATCGGTCGTGTACACCGTCAGTGCGGACGTTTACATCTTTAACGTGGCAGTGCTGTACGCCGTCTGCTGTGCGCTTTTCAAGGCCCGGATGCGCGACTTTCGGATGTCTCTGCAGTGGCGCCGTCTTCGCTGGGCCACCAACTGCAGCGGATTCGAAGCCCTCTGTAATGAGCTGCGTCGCGTGGAGCGGCTGCAATCACGTCTCGCTCAAGCTACAAGGCGCTTCGAGGACCTCTTCTCGCCCATGGCATTCTGGATTTGCGTGGCCTGCGTGGCAGACATCTGTAATAATTTGTACAACTTCTTCGACCACAACCTGAACAGCTTTGCTAGCCCCACTCACCGCGTGTACTGGCTCCGGCGCTGGGCGGTCTACGCCCGTTTTGGCTTTGGCGTGGTTCTGTTCGTTCTCTTCTCGGCGTCGGCGGCAGCGGTAAACGAGGAGGGAGAGCTGGCACTGTCGGAGGTCGAGAGACTGACCCTTGACGCGGAGGACGCCGACACATGGGAGGCACACTTGCGGGTTCTCTCGCTGCTGTCTCGTTTCTCGAGACCTTACGCCCGGCTGACCGCCTGGAAAGTCTTCGACCTCACGCGCGGCTTTCTTATCCGCGTGCTGGGCGCCATCGTGACGTACGGCGTCATAGTGCTCCAGTTTGTTCATTTCGAATAGCTGAAGTAATGCAGGGGCGAGAAATGAAGCGCTGCATGCATGGTCCTCCCATTGAGGCGAGGGAGTGGCCACCGCGTATGTGCGTCAGCTTTTTCATCGCATAAATTGGAGCGAAAAAACAAACAAATGCGACGCCACTGGCGTCACGCGCGCTGCCCTCACCGAAATTGAAAGACGAAATTATTGCGGCACTTCAGTTGCAAAATAGTATGGAAGTATGAGTGATACATACCTGCTTTTATCTCCGCCACTCATGCACTGACACGTAAGTAGTCCTATACTGTTTATACATGCATGCTAGAATATCCTCCCCGCCATATGATATGCTGCTGCTAAGTATGCGTCTGAATCTCTATCCTTTCGAAGTACAGCGCTCAGACGTATAGTAGATGTGGTCTTGAGTAAGAGTTACGCCACTTCGGGGTTTCAATGTTTACATCCATGTAATCATTTCTGTTTGTTGGAGCCTATAAATGGCTGTGGCCCTTAATCCCACATACTTTGCACGCTGTACCCACAGCAATCGAAACAGAAAAATTTACAGGGACGTTCGTGTCAAAAACGCGTCTTATACATGCTTGAACATCTGCGACTATGCTGTGCGAGAGCTCCGAGTCGCCATGCATTAGAAGTAAAGTGATATAGAGACAACGCGCATGTACTGCAATAGCCGAGGCCTACGAGAGTGCGCACAAAAAAGTGCAAGTTGCTGAATGTTTGGTCAATGTTTGGTCAATTATATCGATTGATTCAGCTCGCAGCACACTTTCTCGGATATTTTTTTTTTTTATATTGTGATATAGCGAGCGAGAGCGATGAGCCTGCAAACTGATCTAGCATCGCAATAATTCGCACATGACAAGTTCTACGACCTTAATATACGCATATACACAGAGAATCTGTCGGTTGTATAGCACAGGAAGTAAGCGACCTATTTCTTTCCGGCATCTATAGAATCATCTCATAGCAAATCCTGAAATGGTCCCCAATCGTCCAGGCATCTATAGCATCATTTCAAGCAGATCATCTCAAGGCAGATTAGCCTGTTTAAGAAGAAAAAACACCCGGATCCTTCCTCATTTCATCTACTATAGTACTCCTGATAAATTGCTGGCCTTAATACAGCGACTGTAATCAATATAACCTAAATCATACATATCACCGAAAATGCATCGAGACAACGCACACACACACACAAATATATATATATATATATATATATATATATATATATATATATATATATATATATATATATATATATATATATATATATATATATATATATATATATATATTTGTGTGTGTCTGTGCGTTTTCTCGATGCATATTCGGTGACATGTATGATTTAGGATATATATATAACGATTCACATGATGGTGCGTATATGTGAGCAGAAGCCAAGCATTACCACGCAAATAGTGCGCTAAGTGCACGTGTGAAAGACCATCAGTCATCTTCTGTGCCACTGTTCTCGCTTTGATAAGCAACGTCAGACTCTCCAGTGTGCGTTGAATAGACTGGATGACAGGTCATTTACAGAAGCAAAGATCTTGAGAGCCTGGCCTCACAGTTCATTAGACCAGAAAGCAGTTCGAGCGCTTCCTCATTACCTGAAGGCAACAGACTTGAGTGCCCGACTGTAGACATGCTGCACCTAGCTTAGTACATGTGCAAGTGCGCTATAGACTCATGTTTTCTCTCTCTCTCTCTCTCTTTCACTCCCCATTCCCCTCCCCACGTGTAGCGTAGGAAACTGGACTCAGTCTGGTTAACCTCCCTGCCTTTCCTTCTTCCCGTCTCCTTTCTCTCCCCCTTCTGTAGTGCAAGTCTGTTTGCACGGTCTACGGCGCTGTGACTATAGTTGCTGCTACTCCCGCATCGATAAATAAAGACACTGCCGCGAACACGACGCTGAGAAAGCGGAAGCTAGAGTTTGCACATCTGCGATCTCGACGGGCAGGGTCGGCACTCGACCTGGACTGCTCCGACGTAGAAAGCAGCTACCGACTGCAGTTCATCTTTCTTTCTTCTCGATGCAAATTATTGCTTTCTTATATGCCGATAAAAAAATCAGTCGAGTCAATTGTAAGCCACACTATCTAGCAAAAACAATGCCGCGATACCTTATTCTGACCACTTCACATTCAATGCCATGCTTGACCCAATTTAGTTTTTTTTTTCCGTATTAAATCCATTAGCATATCCAGTAGATCACTGGTTCACATATGCTTGTACGTAAATTTAAAGCCCATATAATAAAGTTCCACTTTGATTGATTGATTGATTGATTGATTGATTGATTGATTGATTGATTGATTGATTGATTGATTGATTGATTGATTGATTGATTGATTGATTGATTGATTGATTGATTGTGGTGTCGCTCATCGAAGGCACACAAGTCGTAGACGCACGGGAGGACTTCAACCAATCATTTCCTTCTTGCAATTTGATAAGCAGAATTTGGTGACTTGGGAAGCGGGCGCTCAACAAATGCAGTATTCGAGGCGGGGTGCGGTGACCAAGAATCTGCCAACAGGACGCACATGATGAGCAGGGAAAACGCAGCGCAAGATGATAGGAGATACGGCGCGGTCTTTCCTCGCATCTCACGGAGCACATCCCGGCGGCGAACGAACGCATCCGGCGCGGCCATGGAACGAGTAAATAAAGAAACTGCGTGGAATAATTACGTCACGCAACGTGCCATCGCAAGCCAACTTTCTGTGAAGTCATCGCCTTCACCTTTTCTCTCTCGAAAGAGCCGGGCCAACGCAAACGACACCCAAGAGCATCTATGACACCGCACCTGTGCGCCTGGCGGACTCAGCTCACTGTTTTTGGTTTCCGGTAGGTTCTAATGGACGCGCACGTGTTCGGGTGATTTGCCAGCCGCTCCGCGCGCATTTCCCTCCGAATGTTACAAAAATGAAGCAAATTATTGCTGTTTACATGCCAAAACCGCGATCTGATTATGAGGCTCACCGTAGTGGGCGACTACGGATTATTTTTGACCACTAGGGCTTTTTAACGTGCACGTGAATTTAAGTATGCGCGGGTATTTTCGCATTGCGCCCCGCACGAAACGCGGCCGCGAAGGCCGGGATTCGATCTCGGGACCTCGCGCTTGCCAGCCCAACACCATAGCCACTAAGCAACCACGGCGAGTGACTCCCTAGCGATTTGCGTGTGCAACTTCGGTAACCAACATATACATGTATAATTTGCGACGTGCGAGTGCGACAGCCGTACGTTGCTGTCGCGACTTGTCTTTCCGGAAGAACGTGCGCCGAGCGTGGTAGTGGGTGACACTAAAACTTACCTTGTCATGATCGAGTGTTAGGCCGACTTTTTCTTGCTTCAATTTTGTTACGTAATTATCCCTCCTACTTCTTTTTTTTTCTCCGCGCGCGCGAGCGTCTTATAGGCAGTAGCGGCGAACTTGGCGGATGCTTGCAAGGAAACGCGTATAACACCACAAGCCTTGTCGTGGCAGCACATAAGCTGTAGAAGTGCTGCTCGCTGGGCCAGTTGGTTCATGCTGACACTTAAGAAAAGCAGCGAAAAAAATGAGACGCAAAACACCACAGAAAGAAGAGACGCCGCAACGCTGGAAGTTGCTAGTCCAGCGTTGTGGTGTCTCTTCTTTCTGTCGTATTCTGCGTCTCAATTTTTTCGCCGGTTTTCTCAAGTGTCAGCACATAAGCACGTCATAGTCGATCAGCATCTAATACGGAGATATTGCTGTTTGTCGGACTCATTACATGCGTTAAACACCGGTACCCGTTGCTATGCTCTCTTAATAACTGCTTTCGCAGCAAAATCTCTCTGTCTCTGGAAAAAATTATTTTATAATATAAAGAGGCAAACGCTCCTTAATGGAATTCGAAACTGGAAGAGCAGGTGCTAAACAGCAATGTTTTATTTAACTTAGCTTGAAGTAAAGAAAGGAAGCGAGAGGGTGCATGCGGGGTGACGAAGCTCGTCTGGTCGGATTTAATCACAGTTAGAGACAAGGCTTCTGTATGGTAGCGAAATACCTTGTATGTTTTGTTGTTTGCGGTCAGCGCCAATTTTCGGATTGATTCCGTTCGCCGCGGTCATACGGTCGCCGCCGTCGTACACCTCCATGCGCGCCTGCATATTGTTTTAAGTCACGCGACCTAAGAGACACTTGCTGCAAGACTGTTAATTAAGGTTATTCGGCTGCAGCCAGGCACGTACCAAGGATTTTTTAACGGGGGGGGGGGTGCCCAAGGTAACTTTTTTATGCAAATGAAGGGGGGTACCTTTACTAGTACAAATGTGAATAATGCGTACAATTCGCCATAAAGACGCGTCAAACCGCAAAAGAGAGATGAAGTAAGGTGTATCTGACAGGTACGCCTGTGAAATACACCTCTCCTTTATTTGGCAAACAAGGAACCACATCAAATGGTCTCGCGCAGGAAAGAAGCGCGGGGAAGAACACTGCCAAGAACAAGTAAACAAGTGAAAGTGTAAAATAAAGATTGCTAGTGGCGTTTTTTGAATTAGCTCTGGAAGAATTCTAGAGAAATATATATTTGCGGAACAATCACAGCTCTTTTGGATCCCTCGTTTACTGCTCTACCAAGTTAAGGGCCAAAACCAACTCGTATTATTGTTTCGGAAGTTGCGCCAGTCCCGTACAACCGCGTAGAGCGCAGGACGCTGCAGTTCTAGACGTGCTGCGCCCACCGCGGAAGGTTAGAAAAACACCCACATAAGCACAGCAGAGAAGTGGCTACGTCAGGCCACTTCTCTGCTTTTGCATTGTCGACAACAGATAATAGATGCAGCAGATTTGAGTACAAGCTTCTTCTTGCAAAGTTTCTGCTAGTACGCAGCCGCTGTCTAAAGCCAGCAGCACAAAATATAAATAAAGAAACAGTCATGTCGAAAACAAAAGAACGGTTTCAGTCAAGCAACCACTCTCAAGGTCATCGGTAACACGGACCTTCGTCTCTAGCGTCAGCCACTGTGCGGGCGTTTCTGTGCCACCATCGGAAACACTAAGCAAACTCGCAGCTCATCGACATTACCAACAGAAAGAAAACAC
This sequence comes from Dermacentor variabilis, assembly GCF_050947875.1. Lineage (NCBI taxonomy): Eukaryota > Metazoa > Arthropoda > Arachnida > Ixodida > Ixodidae > Dermacentor > Dermacentor variabilis. The sequence continues at coordinate 71,458,092 of NC_134568.1, forward strand.
CGCTGGCCATTACCACGGTAAAGCGACACTATAGTCCCTGTCACCACACTAACCACGTAAACGTGGTATTAAAGGGACCCTGAAACAATTTTGACGATTTTGTACAAACGTACTGAGTCGCTAGAGTAGGTGCTTCCGGTCTATAATTGACGCACCAAGTGCTCCGCGTAAAGCGTGTAATTTATTATAAGGTTTTAAAAAGTACATCGCTGCCGATCGCAGCACACTGCTCGGCGGAATTTTCAGGCGCCCTACCCATATGACGTAAATCACCCAATTGACGTCATGTGGGCGAGCTATCCGATTGGCAGCCCAGGGCGCGTCGTCTATAATTCTTCCACCTTTATGGTGAACAAACAATATTCGTAATAGTGGGAATGTTACTTAATTTGTTTCTATAAAAAGAAAGTGACAGAAAGAGAATGCACAGTAACAATTTCTCACCACTTAAACACTTCCGGCACAAAGCAAGCGTCGTCTGCTTGTGTTACAACGTGCTCCATTTTGACAAGAGCTCCGCGGTCAGAGTCGATCTCAGTCTTTTCGCGAGCACTATGATTCGATTTTGTTGCGTTCTGGACTGCAAACGTAGCGACTGGCAATATATCAAGCTGCAACATCGTGTCCCTCCGCAAGGCAGCAGACGAGCGGACTGGCTGCAGCGCATCGGACTGCCGCTATCCGATCGGCGCCAGGAATTGCGCGTTTGCGGCCGTCACTTTACACCGGATGATGACTAACGCAATAGCGTTTCGCGAGTCCGGTATTATCGCAAATGCAAGCACAAGGAGACAGGGCCTGGCCGTTTGACCGTGCCGTTTCACGGGATGAGCAGAAGCGCAAATGTGAATGGTCTGCACGGTGCAACCACCTGGTAGCACAGAGCTCGACCACACACAGTAGCAGTAACGAAATGTATTCTTCTTTGGTGCTGGTGTACATATTTCGCAGGAGTGTGATCGTTAACACGTTCTTTTTGTAAATGTTTAAAATGTTTTCCACTTGGTTAGAGCAATATTATCTCTTTGTTTTGCTGGTTAAGCTCTGCGCCAACGGGTGGCTGGACCGTGGCGACTGATCAGGCAGCTCACGTACATCTACGCTAAAGTTCCTTCATCAGCTTGAGTTTATGCCTCCACCGTTCCGTCGAAATGCCCAGCTCGCCTGTGGTCACTGGAATACCAGACACGTTCGGCGCTGCGACAGAATGCTCGCAACGCACACTGCTTCGATAGCTCTCGCTTGGGGTCGACTGCCAGGCAGCTGGCGGAGAGCTTGGAGAGGCTTCGCGCGCTCGCTCCTAGAAAACCGGAAGTCGACGTCACGATGTGCCATCGCGACGCAGAGTCAGATTAGGCGGAGCTCAGCCCCGATCACTCGGCGAACGAGTTGAGGAGAAAATGCATGACTATGGCGGAGGGTAACTTGTAGTCGTCCGTAGCTCTCTTAATGGAGAGTTTTAGAATGGGGCCCCAATAGTTTGGGGCCAGAAAGAGCTTTGCGGGTGTTAGCGTTGGGCCACGCAGGCGTGAAGAGCTTTAGCATAGGACTTTGCGTTTGCGGATAGCGTCTTGCGCTGACAGCGCCACTACGGCGTCAACGAAAAGCTATTAGAAATAATTAAATAAAATATACAATTTTATGATAAGAATACTAATTTTGACTTGCGTGTATTCGCGTTTATTTACAATTTAGAGCTTATTCTGTAAGCAGCAAACAATTAGTTGCGCTTAGTTTTGAGCAAATCAAATTTACGTGCCTTCACCAGCTAAGCTTAGCCGTGTTAGGCCTACGAGCCATAAAATCCACAACCGAATTCGGAATCAGCGGCGTCTAATGAATCAGTCTTCATAACACACGCTAGTTGAGAGAAAGCGATAACCGCAGTCACTTCTCCTAGCTTGCTAACTTCACGCGTTACCACGAATGGAACCCAGTTTGGTGCTAGGCTAGAGCCATCGTTTCGATGCGTGCCGTCATGTTTGCTGACCCAAAGCTTTTGGGGCCGCTATTGGGGCTCTCGCTAAATCGGTGAAATAGCGTTCCCAACGCAAAACCCGAACGCAGTTCGCGTCACGCGCATGCGCAGTGGCTTCGACCCTATTTCTTTGGGGCCCCAAAACATTTGGGGCCCCTATTCTAAAACTCTCTAATATGAGACGTTTCACACAAATTGTGGTGTGAATGATTAACTTTAACTGTACCCTACGCGTCTACAAAATTTTTCATAACCGTTTCACGGGCGCTTTAACGAAAGCCGCCGTGGCAATAACGTGGAGAACTGCCAAGAAAACTTGAAATGGAAAGGCAGGAACGGCGCAAACAGTGACGCGTATCGCGACGCCGTTGAGATTTGCCGCTCAGTTTCGTTTTCATTAAAGGTTTTACTAGCGTTCGCCCGGAGTTGAAAAAAAGTGCTTCCGCTTAACGAACTTTTAATTTGCATTTCCTTAAGGCAAAACAAGCCAACCATGAGTCTTTTCAGTATAAGCGGCGATCTCTTTTACCGAGATTCTACAGTGTAAGTCACAGTTTAAAGTAACCTTATAGATATTCACCCCAATATTTCAATGTGTGTGCATGCGTGTCTTCTTAATACGAGTACTTAATTCTTGTATTTCAAGACACGTGCTTTTCTTCTACCAGTGCTCTGTATAATTTTTGCCCCATTTATCCTCTTCCCCAAATGCAAGATAGCAAACCGGACGCGCTTGTAATTAACCTCCTTGCCTGTTCATGCTTCTCTCTCTCTTTTGGGAAAATGTTAACAAGAAAAAAGATTGTGCAATCTTAGTATAGTTACACCCTGCATTTTTATTACGCAAGAAGCATGTGTGAACACGCGGATGCGTTAAAAGAAGGTTAAAGTGACTACAGTTACAGCGGCAATAAAGTTTGGCCGGCTTCGTAGTGGTTCATACTTTTCCTCGAGCAGGCGCAAAATACGGCGGACGGAATAGATATTTTTCTGCTTCATCTCTCGTCGCACATCTTTCGAATAGTTTTGAATGTGATCAACGGTGATTTAGTTACTTCTTTTAAGTACCAAAGAGGGTGTAAATTAATTATATAGGTAACCTAGCGTTTATTATTTAGAAGCATGACCTGCTAGCCCGTTCATATTCGCGTTCATGTGTTAATGCACAGCAGAAAAAAAAATGGTAAACAGCACAATGTCAAGGCTGTGTGGCGAAGTTGTTTACGGGGCGGTCGCGCCAAACATCCGGACATTGCTCACCGCATGATTTGAGAACAGCGTCGCGGGACGAGACGTTCATTTGAGGGATTTGAGCGCCCGTTGTACGCGTTTGTCCCTAGGTGGTGGTGGTGGTGGTGGTGAAAACTTTTATTCAACAGAGAGGGTGAAGCTCGTAGGCTCCACTAAACTAGGCGAGCCGGCATTGCGGAGTGGGGTCGGTTTTTTTTTTTTTTTTTTTTACACTCGGACACTGGCTGCCGGTGCGGCGAAGTAGGTGAAGCAGCGGGCACTGACGCCCCATTTCACGACCGCTGTGTCGGACAGACTGTCTCGCACCTGCGGCGCTCGTGCTGATTCATTCGCGTCGGACCATACCTTTCTCGCGCCTTATGGCGATGTGCCTTGCAAATAACATCACAGATGTTTCCGTGCGAGCAGTAGGGACCGTACTAGAGGCTGAACCGCATATGTTGAAAATCTAGAAGTCAGAGCGCCTTAGCAACCGCGTTTGAACGCAAGTGGCTCAAAGGCCAGCGGTGACGCTCGACGCCCCTGCAACCGCTATGAGAATACGTCGCGCTACCCTAACGCCTGTTACGCTGACCTAACTAAGCGTTAACCTAAGCAAACGTGGCCGAGACGACAGTAATCCTCACCGCGTAACCGCAGTGAGAATACGCCATGCCACCCTAACGCCTTTTACGCTAACCTAACCTATCGTAGAGTTAACATAACCTAACGTGGCCGAGACGCAAAGACAGAAATCCGCACGGCGTAACCACTGTGAGAATAGGCCGTGTCACCTTAACGCCGTTTACGCTAACGTAACCTAACCTAAGGTAACCTAAACCTATGCTAACCTAACTTAACGTGGGCGCTCCCAGCGTGACATCAGGCAGTGACATTCAACCGTGGCTGCTGAGGCGCTGTGCGTTTATTTCACTCAATGGGGACCGCTGAAAAAATGTCCCTGAGGCCTTGAAAAGGCCCCTGAAACGTCGCGGACACCAGAATAGCAAATGTTCCAAGAAGGCTCAAGAGATGGTGCCACCATCCTGCACGTGCAGTAATAAATTACAGCCGAATCTTTCCAAGGCAATGACGAGGTTGTATTTGAAAAAAAAGAAGAGCACGAAAGAGACCTAGCTAGAAAAGGAGCTGGTGCTCATAAATTTCAACAGGACGAAAGCCGAAGAGAAATTCCTAAGCGCCCAGCCACAGGGCTAGACGAGGTTCCCGTTAGGCTGATTAATGAACTAGGACCAAAAAGTAAGGAAGCTCTGGTGAAAGCACTGGAAGAAACTTTAAAAGATAGACGAATACCAGACAATTGGCGACAGAGTAGAATGAATTTAATTTATAAAGGTAAGGGGGAGAAAGATAGAATTCACTCGAATAGACCGTTGACCATTACATCAGTAATATACAGGCTAACAGTGCAGGCAATCAAATTAAAGCTGCAAGCATGGGCAGAGAATATTAGCATTTTGGGAGAATTTCAGAATGGCTTCAGAATAGGTAGGTGTTTAGGTGATAACTTATTTGTTCTTACTGAGAGTACTGAAATATCAAAAGTAGAAAGCAGAACGTTATATGTGGCCTTTCTATACGTTACAAGAGCATATGACAACGTATACCGCAACATTTTGTGGGATATTCTGGAAGGGGAAGGCTTAGGTGACGATTGTCTACAGCTTTTGAGAGAGATTTACCTAGAAAATACCGTTTGCGTTGAATGGGAAGGGATGAGGAGCGATGAGCAAGTTCATATCAACAAGGGACTGAGGCAGGGATGCGCTTTATCCCCATTGCTGTTTATGATGTACATCGTGATGATGGAGAGGGCGCTAGAAGGAAATAATATTGGCTTTTATCTCTCATACAAACAGGCGTGTACAGTAGTAGAGCAGCAGCTTCCAGGTTTATTTTATGCGGACGACATTGTGTTGCTAGCTAACAAGCAAAGTGATTTTCAACGTCTGGCTAATATCTGTGTACAGGAAGGCAACAATTTAGGTTTGAAATTTAGTGTTAGAGAATCAGGTGTAATGGTATTCAATGAACATAGTGAACAGACGGTGGCGATACAGGACCAGGAAATACTTCGGGTAACAAAATATAGATACCTTCGTATATGGATATACGAAGGCAGTAGATATATGGAAACACAGGAAAAAACAATAACCGTGAAGGGGAAGAGAAATGCAGCCATAATGAAGCACAGAGCGCTATGGGGATACAATAGATACGAGGTGCTCCGAGGTATGCGGAAAGCTCTAATGGTTCCAGAACTTACTTTTGGAAATGCGGTTGTTTGCTTCAAATCAGGGGTACAATCAGGACTCGATGGGAACCAACGGTCAGTGGGTCACCTCGCATTGGGCGCTCACGGGAAGACTACAAATGAAGCTGTGCAGGGTGGTATGGGCTGGTCTAGTTTTGAAGTGAGGGAAGCTCGCACTGAAACTGACTATGAAGAACGACTAAGGAATATGGAAGAAAGTAAATGGGCTGGGAGAGTGTTACAGGAAAAACATTGATTCATAGTGGAGGAAGAGAACTAGGAAGCTTACCAGCAAGTATGCGCCTGTAGGGTGGGCAACACAGCAACAAAAACGTCAAGCGGAAAGTCAGAGAGGCTGAAATAATCTCATGGGTGGCGGCAATGGAAAAGAAACCTGCCATGAATAACTACTTAAGAGGAAAAAACGAAATCAGGAAAGAAACATTTTATGATAACTCAAAGGGAAGCACACTGCTCTTCGAAGCGAGATCAGGATGCCTTGGAACGCGTACCTATAAAGCGATATATAAGAAGTAAGAAGAAGCTTGTGCTTGCTGCGGTAAAGCTAGGGAAACTATGGAGCATGTTTTATTAGAATGTGAAGACGTCTACCCAGCGATAGATTTAGGCATCACTGGCCTCCTTGAAGCCCTTGGGTTCAGCGAGCGCAGTGGAAAAGTAAACATGTTGCAATCGGGATTAGTAATTGGCGATCGGAGGATTGGTGGAAGAAAGGTAGGGAAACGACAAAAAATGGAGACGTACAAAACCACAGTTCGCAATAGGGGATCAGAAAATTAGGTTGTGGGAGTTCATCGCGTTTTTTTTCTCTAATTGTTTAACGTTGGTAGGACATTAGGCAGTATAATAGCAAGAGCTTGGTGGCTCAACCCACCGCCCTGCTCCAAAGGAGACGCTCATAACATCCATCCATCCATGTAGCGTTACACAATGGCCACGCGCCCCATCTGAAACCTCCGCCCCCACCATCGCGGCAGCCCTCCTCCTCTATGAGCACTAGCAGACATGTCAAGTTGCGTCTGACACCCCCGCTCCTCTCCTGCTGGTCGGCCGCCCCGTCTCAAAACCCTCTATTCTCTGTACCTCCATGTAACCACACCCATTCCTGTGTACTTTATGCTTAATAAACCCAGTTAACCTACGTTAACAAAAGTCCAGTGCTCTATCGTCCACTATACGAGGCATAACGAAACATGGTGTCAGAAGTGAACTAGTTCTAACGTCAGCGCATCATTAATGGAGGAGATTCCTGCACCTGCGAAATTCGACTCCAGAGGAAACACTGCGGACCAATGGCGAGCCTTCAAGCAGAGCTTCACGCTGTACCTCAAAGCAACTAACACAGCGAGAGCACCATCTGACCGGCAAGTAGCACTTCTTTTCACAGTCGGTGGTTCTTCACTGCTCTATATATACAACGCTTTGGACTTCGAGGGACCGACTGAGGAAAGACCAAATCCAGAATTTAACTATGCATATGTCATCAGCCTCCTCAACGCACATTTCTTACCGAAGCACAACGAGCTGTACTCGCGATACAGCTTCCGAACTCACATGCAAGGGGAGGAAGAGCAGTTCGACAGCTTCGTAACAAATTTTGACGTCAAATCGCGCGATTTTGGATTCGGAGACGAAAGCGAAATATGATCCGCGACCAGGTCGTCTGTAGTATCTATGACGAAAATGCCCATGCAGACATTCTCAAGTTAGAAGATCCGACCCTAGAGAAGGTTGAAAAGGTGTGTCGAGCACACGAAGCAACGAAAATTCAAATGAAGGCATTCAAAGAGGATACTCCATCAAACAGCAAGACAGTGCACGCAGTGAAGAAATTCATCCATCGCACCCTGTTTGGATCTGACCGCTGGTACGATCTGTTGGGAACTCGGCGCTGACGCCCGTGGTTGTACCTGGGTCGCAAGCCCCAAGGGTAGCGTTGGCCTGGCGGCCTGGGGTACAACTGCAAGCATCCGAAGGTCCCGGCAAAGCATGAGTCGACAGGTAACAACGAAACAACTTGTTTATTTTAACATCGCAAAGAGTTGGTGGTCAGGTTTGACCGAAGTAGAGAGACGGGAGAGCACTTCACTCAACGGAAGAAATCGGAGCCCTCCTCTGGCGTCCGGGGGCAGCTGTTTTTATACTCTCGCAGTTGAGGGCAAGAAGGAACCCCTCAAAAGACGAGCACGTGAATGTACAATGGGCTAATGGTGACGCACACTGTCGTAGCGATGCCGTAGCACCATGTCGTGGCGCTGCGCACGATCTCGTAGCACCTGGTCGTGGCGCTGCGCAGCACACTGTCGTGGCGCTGCCGGTCGGACACAATGACTGTAACGAGAAGATGGTCCCTGCTTTGGCATCGCCTGTTTCGGGCACAATGACTGGAACGAGATCCCTGCTTTGGCATCGCCTGTTTCGGGCCCAATAACTGGAATGAGATCCCTGCTTTGGCATCGCCTGTTTCGGGCACAATGACTGGAACGAAATCCCTAGGCGGTCGCATCGCCGCAGACGCGCCTGGAAACACCTGGCGATGAGTGTTGCGGTGACGACGATCGGGCCAAAATGTCCGCCGCCCCGCCGCCGTCGCGCCGGCAAAACCACGTGTCGCAGGCGAAACGCAACAGACCGCCCCGCCGGGGAAAGGAGATCCCGATGGACAGGGGACTGCATCCGCTGTCCGGAGGGATGTCGCTCGATGATGCTCATAACCGAAGTCGGGCGTCCCTTGACGTTTCTTGAGCGCAGCGCACAGAGAAGGCCTCGTTCTCTCGTTCAGGTTCGCACGGGACACTGCAAAGTGACTTCGGGAGAGTTCACATTTTTGTTCTCGTTCCCGGCAAGCGTTAGAACTACGCTGAAAACTCAACCGCTCAGTCAGCAAGCACGGCACAACCCTCACTAAGCCCTGCCAGGCTCTTTCCCTTTTTTATACCACTGCCTAGTTCCTTACAGTAGTCTAGCATCACTCAGAACGCGTCCACAAATTGAAAAATTGCACTAGAAAGCATATCATCACTTTGAAACACTAAACAAAAGCAATATGTTAAAAAAAATCCTGCCTCAGGAAGAAAAACATCAGTAACAAACAATTTTGAGGCTGATTCCTACGTTAGGGGCTTCGACTTAAGCCATCGGCGTTACCGTTGAGACTCCCCTTTTTGTAACGCACCTCAAAGGAATATTGTTGTAAAGCGAGGCTCCAGCGCAGGAGGCGGCCATTTTTGGGAGAGATGGTCTGCAGCCATTGGAGAGGGCAGTGATCTGTCTCAATGATAAACCTCGAGCCGGCTAGATAGCATGACAATTTCTGAACGGCCCACACGAGACATGCACACTCTTTCTCGGTGGCGCTATACGCCTGCTCACGACTGGTCAGCTTACGACTAGCATACAGGACGGGGTGTTCTACTTCTCCATTTTCCCGTTGGCACAGTACAACGCCCATGCCTCGCTCACTAGCATCGCACTGAACAATGAACCCTTTTGTATAGTCTGGCGATCGTAGCACAGGCTGGCTTGTTAGGGCACTCTTTAGGGCGCTAAAAGCTCTTTCCTTTGTCTCGTCCCAGACGACTGTTTGAGGCTCTGTCTTTCTTAGAGCATCCGTCAGGGGAGCCGCGATATCAGAGTACCTAGGGATGTACCTCTGATAGTAGCCGGCGACACCTAAGAACGACCGAATATCGGTCTTGGTGCGCGGTTGCGGAAAGTCTCGCACAGCGGCCACTTTTATTTCAGAGGGGCGGCGACGACCCTGACCAATCACGTGACCGAGGTAGACAACCTCGGCCTGTGCTAACTGGCACTTAGGAGCCTTGACTGTCAAGCCCGCTTCGCGCAGGCGGGTTAGCACTGCCCGCAAGTGTGTCATATGCTCAGACCAGGATGCGGAGAATATCGCTACGTCGTCTAGATACGGTAAAGCGAATTCTTGCTGTCCCCGCAACACTTTATCCATGAGGCTTGAAAAACAGTATGGCGCGTTCTTCAAACCAAAACTCAACACTTTAGGACGGAATGTTCCCATTGGTGAAATGAACGCCGCATACCTACTAGCCTCTTCTGTAAGTGGAACCTGCCAATAACCCCTGACAAGATCTAGGGTGGAAATAAACTGAGCGCTACTAACTTTCTCAAGGCGCTCCTCGATGTTAGGGATCGGATAAATTTGATCCTTAGTGATGGAATTAAGCCTGCGGTAGTCGACGCAAGGACGAGGTTCCTTGCCCGGTACCTCAACTAAAATCAAAGGGGAGGTATAGTCACTCTCACCTGCCTCAATAACACCGAGCTGTAGCATTTTCTTTACCTCAGCCTCCATAATATCGCTCTGGCGGGGTGACACCCGATACGCCTTGGATCGTACTGGCTCTGTGGAGGTAAGTTCTATATCATGAGTAAGTACAGAAGTCCTACCAGGCCTCTCAGAGAACAGACCCTGAAACTCTTGTAATAGCTGGTGTAGTTCGGTTTTCTGCTCGGGCGACAGCGGTGCTTTACTGATAAGGTCACTAATGACTTGACCGGTGTCTTCCCTGTTCGTCACTGAGCCTAGTCCTGGAAGCTCGACCGGAAGCTCTTCAGGAACGTTTACCATCATGCACACCACTGCTTCCCTTTGTCTATAAGGTTTGAGCAGATTACAGTGGTAAACTTGCTGTGCTTTCCGCTTTCCTGGCAGACTTACCACGTAGTTAACGTCCGACAGTTTCTGAACAATTCGTGCTGGGCCCTCCCACTGCACGTCTAGTTTGTTGTTTAGCGATGTGCGCAATATCATGACCTCATCGCCAACCTCAAAACGACGGGCCCTGGCTGTCCGATCATAATAAACCTTGGCCCTCTGCTGGGCCTTTGTCATTGCTTCACCTGACAACTCCTGTGCCCTTCTTAAGCGTTCGAGGAGCTTAAGCACGTACTCCACCACGACTGGGTCGTCGCCCCTACCTTCCCATGATTCTCGAAGCATGCGAAGCGGAGATCGAAGCGAGCGACCGTACACCAGTTCAGCTGGCGAAAACCCCGTAGCCGCATGCGGCGCGGTCCTTAAAGCAAACATCACCCCAGGCAGACACAGCTCCCAGTCAGTTCGATGTTCAAAACACAACGCTCTCAACACGCGCTTCATGACGGAGTGGAGCTTCTCAACGGAATTCGACTGTGGGTGGTACACTGAGCTGTGTAACAGCTTTACCCCACACCTTTCGAGAAAAGTTGTCGTCAAAGCGCTAGTAAACACTGTGCCCTGATCTGATTGGATTTCCGCAGGAAAACCAACTCGCGCAAATATGGACAGTAGTGCATTAACTATCTCAACTGAGCTGAGTTCTTTAAGCGGCACTGCTTCAGGGAACTTTGTCGCTGGGCAGATCACAGTCAAAATGTGTCTGTACCCCGTGGCTGTTACCGGCAGAGGTCCCACTGTATCAATAACGAGCCGTCTAAAAGGCTCCGTAATGATAGGTACCAATTTCAACGGCGCCCTCGATTTGTCCCCTGGTTTGCCCACCCGCTGACAAGTGTCACATGTCCTCACGAAATGGTCTGCGTCCCGAAAACACCCTGGCCAATAGTACTCTTGCAAGAGACGGTCCTTAGTTTTCTTAACTCCTAGGTGTCCGGACCACGAACCCCCATGTGACAAGCGCAACAGATCCTGACGATAGCATTGAGGCACGACCAGCTGATCGAACTCCACTCCTCTTCGGTCTAGATACTTCCGGTACAGGACTCCACCTCTTTCCACAAAACGCGCAGTTTTCCTGGCGATACCTTCTTTGACATTGCAGCGCACGTTTTCCAGGCTGCCATCCTTTTTTTGCTCGGCTATCAAAGCCGACCGGCTGACTTTTAGCAACCTATCAAGTCCGTCTGACGTAGGCGCGATGAGCAAATCAGTAGATAGCTCTTCTAACTTTCCCGCGTCGGGCGTTTCCTCTCCAGTATCTGGCGCCTTTAACGTTACAGACTCAAGTTTATTCAGTTCGGGCGTGCTCGGAATATCAGCTTGCTGCGCCTCTGACCCTTTTTCGTTGTTTGATAACGTCGGCCCCGCAACTACCGCCTTTGCAGCGAGCTCCCGAACCTTCGATCTGGTTAAGGCCTGAACACTAGCTTCACCAAACAAAAGCCCCTTCTCGCGCAGGAGGTGATCGGACCTGTTTGAAAATAGGTACGGGTACTGGGGTGGCAGCATAGAAGACACTGCCGCCTCCGTCTCAAGCGCTCCGAAAGGTCCTTCAATAAGCACTTTTGCTACCGGCAGACACACGCTATGAGCTTCCACGGCTTGCTTGATCCACGCGCACTCGCCCGTGAACATATGGGGTTCTACGTAAGACGGGTGAACTACATCCATCGTAGCTGCGGAATCGCGAAGCACTCGGCACTCTTTCCCGTTTACGAGGAGGTCTCGCATGTAAGGCTCAAGAAGCTTCATGTTCTCGTCAGTGCTGCCTATTGAAAAAAACACAACTTTTGGTGTTGTTTCCGGACACTGCGCCGAAAAGTGACCCGGCTTCTGGCACGTATAACAAACGCCCGCTCGCCTCATCTCGAACCGCTTTCTGCGTTCGGCTTCGGCTGCCGTCTCTTTACGTTTGGTCGGATTGCTTTCACTCGCATCCTCACTACGCGTGTCCCCCTTAAATCTCATGGGCGTGAACCTTGGCCTCTCAGACTTGGAGCCAAATTCACCCTTTTGACCGTCCTTAGCTCCGCGAGCTCGACGCGTCACAAACTCCTCGGCTAGCTCAGCGGCTCTAGCCACCGTACTCACGTCTGGCCTATCCAAGACCCAGTATCGCACGTTCTCCGGTAACCGACTATAAAACTGTTCTAGCCCGAAACACTGCAGAACTTTATCGTGGTCACCAAACGCTTTCTCTTCTTTGAGCCACTCCTGCATGTTCGACATAAGCCTATACGCAAACTCTGTATATGACTCACTTCTGCCTTTCTCATTTTCCCGAAACTTCCGACGGAACGCCTCCGCAGACAGCCGGTACTTTTTTAGCAGACTCGATTTTACTTTGTCGAAATCCTCTGCCTCCTCTCTATCCAAGCGAGCGACTACGTCGGCCGCCTCGCCGGGTAACAAAGTGAGCAAGCGCTGTGGCCACGTTTCCCGAGAGAACCCCTGCTTCTCGCACGTTCGCTCAAAGTTAACCAGGAACAAACCAATGTCCTCTCCAAGCTTAAACGGCCGCATCAGGTCAGTCATTTTGAACAATACGCGTTCTCCTGCACCGTGTGCCTGACTTCCATTACGAGCGCGTTCCATTTCTACCTCAAGACGCTTCATTTCCAAAGCGTGTTGACGGTCACGCTCTTGTTGCTCTCGCTCTTTCTGTTCTTTACGTTCACGCTCTTCTTTTTCTTTTGCAGTCTCCCTCTCTTCAATAGTCTCAAGGCATTCCGACAGCTCGTCATCCTCAGCCTCTAACTCAAGAATAGCCTTTAGCAGTTCTGGTTTTCTGAGTTTGTCCGAGACATCCAGACCCAACTCTCTTGCAAGCTCCAACAATTTCGGTTTGCGCAACGACTTCAAATCCATGGCTGCTCTGAATGCTGCTTTCTCTACTGCTTACTATTGTCTTGCCGCAAACTAACCCGGCAGCAACGACAACCACAATTACCAGCTCTGTTTCTGACACTAACAAAAGCCTGGCAAAGCTCAGAAGAAGAAAGTCCCGCACTCACCAAACCTCGCAGGCAGGAATTCCGCGCAGTCGTTCCGCTGCAGGCAACCAGTCGTCACACAGGGCTCGTTGCACTGCTCCCGGATCGTCGTTGAGCTGCTCAGCATACCGTCAACTGCATCTCTTCGCTGCTGGCCTCCGTTGTGGCGATCTCACCGCTGGCAGACAGTTGTTTGAAGTCGTAGGCGATCTCACCGCTGCCAACCAGATGTTTGGATCCGACCGCTGGTACGATCTGTTGGGAACTCGGCGCTGACGCCCGTGGTTGTACCTGGGTCGCAAGCCCCAAGGGTAGCGTTGGCCTGGCGGCCTGGGGTACAACTGCAAGCATCCGAAGGTCCCGGCAAAGCATGAGTCGACAGGTAACAACGAAACAACTTGTTTATTTTAACATCGCAAAGAGTTGGTGGTCAGGTTTGACCGAAGTAGAGAGACGGGAGAGCACTTCACTCAACGGAAGAAATCGGAGCCCTCCTCTGGCGTCCGGGGGCAGCTGTTTTTATACTCTCGCAGTTGAGGGCAAGAAGGAACCCCTCAAAAGACGAGCACGTGAATGTACAATGGGCTAATGGTGACGCACACTGTCGTAGCGATGCCGTAGCACCATGTCGTGGCGCTGCGCACGATCTCGTAGCACCTGGTCGTGGCGCTGCGCAGCACACTGTCGTGGCGCTGCGCAGCACACTGTCGTGGCGCTGCGCAGCACACTGTCGTGGCGTTGCCGGTCGGACACAATGACTGTAACGAGAAGATGGTCCCTGCTTTGGCATCGCCTGTTTCGGGCACAATGACTGGAACGAGATCCCTGCTTTGGCATCG